>NW_027397066.1:140552744-140683626 GCF_003265705.2 Callorhinus ursinus | reverse complement strand
TTGAGACCTGATTTGTGACCTAGGATGTGATCAATTCTGGAGAATGTTCCATGGGCACTAGAGAAGAATGTGTATTCCGTTGCTTTGGGATGGAATGTTTTGAATATGTCTGTGAAATCCATTTGGTCCAGTGTTTCATTTAAAGTCCTTATTTCCTTATTGATCTTTTGCTTAGATGATCTGTCCATATCTGTTAGGGAGGTGTTAAAATCTCCCACTATTATTGTATTGTTGTGAATGTGTTTCTTTGCTTTTGTTATTAATTGCCTTATATAATTGGCTGCTCCCATGTTAGGGGCATACATATTTACAATTGTTAGATCTTCTTGTTGGATAGACCCTTTAAGTAGGATACAGTGTCCTTCTTCGTTTCTTATTACAGTCTTTGTTTTAAAATCTAATTTGTCTGATATAAGGATTGCCATCCCAGCTTTCTTTTGGTGTCCATTAGCATGGTAAATGGTTTTCCATTCCCTCACTTTCAATCTGGGGGTGTCTTTGGGTCTAAAATGAGTCTCTTGCAGACAGCATATTGATGGGTCTTGTTTTTTAATCCAATCTGATAGCCTGTGTCTTTTGATTGGGGCATTTAGCCCATTTACATTCAGGGTAACTATTGAAAGGTATGAATTTAGTGCCATTGTATTGCCTGTAAGGTGACTGTTACTGTATATTGTCTGTGTTCCTTTCTGATCTATGCTGCTTTTAGCCCCTCTTCTTGCTTAGAGGACCTCTTTCAATATTTCTTGTAGGGCTGGTTTTGTGTTTGCAAATTCCTTTAGTTTTTGTTTGTCCTGGAAGCTTTTTATCTCTCCTTCTATTTTCAATGATAGCCTAGCTGGATATAGTATTCTTGACTGCATATTTTTCTCGTTTAGTGCTCTGAAGATATCATGCCAGTCCTTTCTGGCCTGCCAGGTCTCTGTGGATAGGTCTGTTGCCAATCTAATGTTTCTACCATTGTAGGTTACATATCTCTTCTCCCGAGCTGCTTTCAGGATTTTCTCTTTGTCTCTGAGACTCGTAAGTTTTACTATTAGATGTCAGGGTGTTGACCTATTTTTATTGATTTTGAGAGGGGTTCTCTGTGCCTCCTGGATTTTGATGCCTGTTTCCTTCCCCACATTAGGGAAGTTCTCTGCTATTATTTGCTCCAATATGCCTTCTGCCCCCCTCTCTCTTTCTTCTTCTTCTGGGATCCCAATTATTCTAATGTTGTTTCATCTTATCGTATCGCTTATCTCTCGAATTCTGCCCTCGTGATCCTGTAGTTGTTTCTCTCTCTTTTTCTCAGCCTCTTTATTTTCCATCATTTGGTCTTCTATATCGCTCATTCTTTCTTCTGCCTCGTTTATCCTAGCAGTTAGTGCCCCCATTTTGATTGGACCTCATTAATAGCCTTTTTGATTTTGACTTGGTTAGATTTTAGTTCTTTTATTTCTCCAGAAAGGGTTTCTCTAATAACTTCTAGGCTTTTTTCAAGCCCAGCTAGTATCTTTAAAGTCATGATTCTGAACTCTAGGTCCGACATTGTACTAATGTCAGTATTGAGTAGGTCCCTGGCAGACGGTACTACCTCTTGTTCTTTTTGCTGAGGTGATTTTTTTCGTCTTTTCATTTTGTCCAGAGGAGAATAGATGAATGAGACAACAGAATGCTAACAGGTTAACAAGTCTCCAGCAAATATACTCTATACAAATCAGAAAAGACCTGAAACCAAGGGACAAGAAAGGGAAAGAAAGAAGAGAAAAAAAAAAGGAAAAGAAAAAGATAAAAACAAACAAAAACAGAACAAAACAAAACAAAAAAAAAAACAATACGATCAAATATGATCAGGCTAGTGCATAGACCAGTGCCACACACTAGCTTTTGGGCATATTTTGGTCTGTTAGAAGAAAGTGCCTGCTAAAATTTTAAAGGAAGAAAGCATTATATATGTACAAAATAAGGGTTGATACAATGAAGGGAGGGAAGGTGACTGTAAAGATGAAAATTATAAAAGATTTTATAAAAGGAATTGATAAGATAAGAAGTTGTTTTTTAAAAAGAAAGAAGAAGATTTAAAAAGAAAAAGAAAAAAGAAAAAAAGAGAGAGAGAATGTGATCAGGCAGGAGAATAGAACAAAGCCATACACTAGTGATTTAGGGTATATTTTGATCTGTTAGAAGAAATTGTATCTCAAAATTTTAAAGAGAGAACAACTTATATATATATGCCAAAAATAAGGGTAACTACTATGAAGGGATAAAAATATGACTCTAAAAATGAAAAATAAAAAATGTTTTTTTTAAAAAGGGATTGATAAGATGTTGTTTGAAAAAGGGAAAAAGAAAAATTTAAAAAAAAAAACAGTTAAAAAAATTAACTTTGAAAAACTAATGAATTATGGTAAAAAAAAAAGCCATGAATTCTATGTGCAGTATTTCCCTAGCGCTGGAGTTCTCCCGTTCTCCTTGATTGGTAAACTTGGTCTTGGCTTCCTGGCTGTTTGTGCTGATCTTCTGGGGGAGGGGTCTGTTGCCGTGGTTCCCAAATGTCTTTGCCGGAGGCGGAATTGCCCCGCCCTTGTGAGTCCGGGCTAAGCAAGCTGCTCCGGTTTGCTCTCAGGAGCTTTTGTTCCCTGCAAGCTCTTGGTACAGCTTTGGAGGACCAGGGTGAAAATGGTGGCCTCCCAATCTCCGCCCGAAGGAGCTGAGCACTCGGGGCTCAGAGAAAAGCAGTCACTCCCATCTCCCTGGTCTCCGGCCGCACTCCGTGCTCACCCGGCCTGTGATCAAGCGTTTCTATGTCTGGCACCCGACCCCGTGTGGAGTCTCCAAAGCCAGCAGCTCTCTGCGGTGCACTCCTGCGCCGTTCCTCCTGGGGGAGGAAGGGGAGTCTCCCCGGCTCTGCCACTTGTTGGGTCCCTGCTGGAGGAGCAAGCCCGACTGGACCTCAGATCGCAGTTTATGGCAACCCCGAGCTGAGAGCCTGCACCTGGGCTCCGTCTCTGCAGCTGGCTTCCCCGCTCCGATACCTGGGAGCTCTGCCGCACTTAGGCACCCCCAGTCTTTCTGTGACCCCGAGGGTTCTGAGACCACACTGTTCCGCGAGGGTTCCACCCCCGCTTAGCCACTGGAGCCACGTCCCTCAGCGGAGCTGGTTTCTAAAAGTTCCGATTTTGTGCTCCGCGGCTCTATCACTTGCCAGAAGCGGCCGGCGGAGGCCCCTTCCCCCACCGTCTATCCTCCCGAATATCGCCTCGGATTCACTTCTCCGCACGTCCTACCTTCCAGTAAGTGGTCGCTTCTCTGTTCAGAGAGTTGTTGCTACTCTCTTCTTCGGTCTCCTGTTGAGTTCGTAGGTGTTCAGAATGGTTTGATCCCTATTCAGCTGAATTCCTGAGACCAGACGAAATCGAAGTCTCCTACTCCTCTGCCATCTTGCTCTGCCCCCCAGCATTTGCTATTTTTAAGCCATGTTTTTGGAGGCATTAACCCAGGACATAAAATTTACAATCTCTACCTTATTTAACTCATTGTCCATCACATTGCCTAGTGCCAAAAGTGTTTCAACAAGGGGATTGAAAACTTAAATATAAAAGACTGAATCCAAAAATGACCAGGATGAAGGCATACCAAAATGTAATTTAAAATATAAGTTTCCTACAAATTCAACTTCTCTTTTCTTCTAGTAACATTACAAAGTCAAGTTTTGAAAACTATTTTTTTTCCTTGTATGCATCAAGTTCTCCTAAGAATAAGCTGGGTGGTCTGCTGTATGGTACTGAAAGAGAATAGGAAAGCCTTTGAGACTCATTCTCTACCATTTCCTGCCTGACCACACCATCATATCGCTGTAGTAAATAATAAGCATATGGCATTATTTGTTTACATTCTACCCCACCAGGGTCACAGATTCTGTTTACTTTAGGGGTCATCAGGGTGACATAAATAAGCAAAAAAGGGCTAGATGAAATACAATGGGGAGAGCCCTTACATAAAATGAATTATACCAAAGTAGCCTACGCTGACTAAACACACTCAATTTTTTTTAAATTAGGAGTCTCTGTTAAAAATAACAAAATATATGTAAATATTTCCAAATTACACCTGTTAAAATGCACTTCTCAAAGATAAGACTAAGCAATACTGTGCCTTTGTCTCCCTAGAAGGGGTACAGAATCTACTACTGAGTTTTATGATGACTATTTGTTTAGTTGACTTGAGGGATTTCTCCTGCAAGAGTTGTGACTAGAGAGGACTCTCAAGTTCCCATCTCATCCCCATCCCAACCAGGTGGGGACAATGGGAAGGTTTGGAGAGACAACTGGACAAGCAGAGCATGTGGCATGACCATGTCACAGGAGAAAGAAATGCAGAGCATGAGGAACACTTGACATCTTCCTCTGGATGCCCAAACATCTCTGGAGTGCCCTTCTGTGGTATCTCATCCTTGCTCAGTGCCCTACAATTGCTCTGTCAGGAAATTTAAAGGCCATTTGCACTTTAAATGAATAACCTGTTAACCCAAAATAAATGGGCTAATGATAGAACTTCAGTAAATAATCTGGGTTATATAAAACTGGAAAATACTACCAGAATTATTAAAACCACCCTACGGAAATGAACTCCTACAAGAACTACAGAGAAAAGGAGACATGTTCCTGGAATTCAGTTGTGCTACAATCAGAAAAGGATGCAGAAGCCAGTCAATCCTTACTCTTTTATAGATAGAAAAACTGAGACCCAAGAGAGTCATGTCCTTTTCACAAAACACATAGTATCTCAGTAGCAGAGCCAGAGCTAGAATTCAAACACTTTGATTCCTAATCTAATCCTGGTTCCTTCTATCGAATTACATGGTCTCTTTGTCAAAACAAATCTATCACATTTGATCTTCCATTTCAATAATGGCAGGTGGACCCGGTAGTAAAATATAGCCTGCAATTAAAGAAAAGCCTCAGGAGGTCTCTCAGGGAGGTGGCGGGGCTGGGGGAGAGTAAAAGAAATCCCCCTATGCTCTTTAGAGAATCAAACAAACCTCAAATGCGTCAAGGTATAGCAAATAAGCACCATTCTCTTAAAAATAGTAAATTTAGTAGTTCAAATGGAAAAATAAAACTGTAGTTGACAAATTATATACTTTTTCAAAATTTCAAATCAAGCTATGATTTATTTAAGTCAGCATTTTCAAACATTCACTGAGTTCTGTCCTGTAGAAGTATTAAGAGCAGATTAAAAAAATAAAGTAAAAACTGAGTACAAAAATAGCTTTTGTACAGAGGCGCTGCATTTCTCTATATTTCCACTAAATGTAGCTTATTGCAAAGAACTTTCATTTGAAATAAATGCTGAAAATTTCTTTTCCTCATTTTAAAAATTTCTGTATAATTTTGCTTTCATTCTGTGCTTTCTTTCCTGTCTTTAACAGTGATACAGATCTTTGATGTTGATATATAGATATATGTATCTATTATTATTTAATTAATTCCTTATTTTAAGCATTTCTTACTATTAAATGATGTCCTGCCCAGACCCAAAGTGGCCCACAAGACACTCACCTTCTATCCCTGACTCCATGAGTTTCTTACCATTTAAAGTTTGAGAATGGGTTGAGATGATTTCAGCCTCAAGAAAACCTCTAAGCATTCCCTTTACCACATAAAATTCTGTGGTTCAGGTGAGTGCCACCGATGTCTGATAATTCAGATGGAATCAGATACTAGTTGATTCAATTTGTCTTTCTCCCCTGTAATAAGGTAGGATGTCCGATTTGTGTTTCAGAATCAATACACATCTCTACAGGAGAATCCTCTGGCTTGCCCTACCTGGGCACACGGCACCATCTTTTGGGTCCTGAGTCATATGTTCCTGTTGTGCCTCCACTTCAAGGTACACCCACATGGCTGGCACTGCCTTGGGATCCAGCAAGTGCCAGCAAGTGCCCACTGCCTTCACTTTGATTGAACCAGTAGCTCCTGAACAGCACTTTCCTATCCCTCAGGACTGACAGACTCCTGTTCAATTGCTGTTCTCATGCAACCTGGTTCCACTTCAGCCTTCAAAATTCTCATTTATATATTTGCTCCACTACCAAGATCTGTACCTGCACCTGTGATGGCTCTAACACCATGGCTTTCCTACTAATAGAAGTTTGGGGAGCATGGGGATTGTACCCACTCCCTTCCTTCTCAGTCATCCACTGCCTTCAAGGCCAGGTATGGGTCCGAAGTCATAGTCCCATCCATTTTCAGAAACACCCTTGTTCTTTCACATTAACCAAATTAGTTAATCTGTTATCTCATTAAACAAATATTTTGTGTCAGTCATTGCTTATATTGGAAACAAGACTATAAACATGACAGACACTGTCCTGTTCTTCAGAGAGTTCATGGTCTCAGAAGGAACTCTTCATATCTTCCCAAAGCTAATTATCTTAACACCCCCCTGCTCTTCACCCAACATCTTTTTATCATCAAGTCCTTCTCATTCTATTACTTTCTAGATTATTTCCTCCAAACTGGGAAGCCATTTGTTTTCTTGGTCTCTAATTTCCTTCCTGAAATGATGTCTCCACCTTAGAGAAACTACCCAATTTATTCCTCATAAAGAACAATCCTTTAGAAAAAAGCGACTTACCTCACTGGCCAAATAAAATTAGAACGGGTTAAACCCGAAAGAAAAAAACTCAGTGGAAAGATACAGAAGGACACAGGTAACCACACAGAGATGTGCAAGAGAATGACAGTTTTCTTATATCCAGTACCAGACCTTAGGAGCTGCCAAGTTCTATAGACTCAATCTACTTTCTTATAAGAATTCTAGTTAATTTAGTATTTAGTAACCAAGAGTGGGTTTCTGTTTCCTGCCACCAAACTATGTTAAACAAAGTGCTTTCCTTTCCATGTACAAAATCACCACCATCATTCAGGCCACCATCATCTTTTACTGGGCCTACAGTGATAATGCTTCTAGTAGTTTCTGGTCTAATACACTGCCAATGTGGGTTACAGTGCTACCCAGCTGAAATATATACTATTCATGGCATGCTTTCCTACAACTTTTAAAATACCCTCATTGTCTACAAAATGATGTCTATATGCCTTAGCATAGCATTCCAGGCTCTGTGTAATCTGCACCCCACACACAACATTCCCCAGTAGTATACTTGCCATTGTCCTAACACCACATTAATTGATGTGTGCACTTACCTCATGTTGTACCTTCTTCCATGATGCTTTTCTCTACGTAGGCAATTATCTAAGTCTATTCATCCTTCACAGTTCAACTCGGCTGTATACTTCCTTGACGAATACTTCCACAATGAATATTTTCATTACTTTCCCCACACCCCAAAAAACTAAAAATCGATATTTCATCTTTATAATAGCCCGATAAAGTTTAACCAACCCTGAAAACCTCAATGAAATTATTATATTCATAATCATACCGTGTCTAATTACAAAGTTAGTATGCAAGCAGGATCAGATTCCACTATCCTTGCTCTTCCCAATGCAATAATTTTCCCAGTGTTAACTGTCACCATGAAAGTTTTATTTTCTAGGTCAAATAGACCTAGAATCTATATCATTCCTTGAATAATATATGTATCAAAAAAGATTAAGAAGGGGTGCCTGGGTGGCTTAGTCATTAAGCGGCTGCCTTTGGCTCAGATCATGATCCCAGGGTCCTGGGATTGAGCCCCACATCAGGCTCCCTGCTCAGTGGGAAGCCTGTTTCTCCCTCTCCCACTCCCCCTGCTTGTGTTCCCTCTCTCGCTATATCTCTCTCTGTCAAATAAATAAATAAAATCTTATAACACTCAGTCCTCCTTTAAAGAGGGCACGTAATGAATGGAGCACTGGGTGTTACACGCAAACAATGAATCATGGAACACCACAACAAAAACTAATGATGTAATGTACGGTGATTAACATACATAATAAAAAATAATAAAGATTAAGAAGCAATCAATAACTGGGGCACCTGGGTGGTGCAATTAAACATCCAACTGTTGGTTTCAGCTCAGGTCCTGATCTCAGGGTCTTGGGATCGAGCCCAGTGTTGGGCTCTGTGCTCAGCAGAGTCTGCTTAAGATTCTCTCTGCCTCTCCCTCTGCCCCTCCCCCTAAAAATAAATAAATAAAACTTTAAAAAATGAAAAATAAGGAAGCAATCAACCACTCAAGAGCAACTTAAATTTTTATTTCCCCAGGATCCAGAATAATTTCATATATTTCAGATTTTAATAAATCTTTTTTGAGGTACTGACACACAAATCTAAGTTTCAAAGCTTTCATTCAGTAGGAAAAATAGCTACAAGTCTGTTTGGTTATTTTTTATTTTAAAAGAAAAGCTTTTGGAAAAGCAGAAAGCTCTGTTAGGACTTCAAGATGGTAGACTGTTACAATAGACTCAGCAGGGAATGTTTAAGAAGCTGGATTTTTTAAATCATTTCTTTTTCAAGATTCATTTTTAATCCTAAGAGCATATTTTAGATTAACATCCATAGGAAACAAGGTTTTTTTGTGACATAATCCAATTGCTTTTTGATGTTAAATATAAATATGTTCTTAGAAAAATCTCTAATTTGTGGCTCAACATTTTTTTAAAACATAAAAAATATCAAATTTCAATCCAAAAACAATTACATTAAATTCTCTAAAGATTTAAATCAACTCTATCTCAAATTTACATCACATGGGGACAGCTTTTTCAGGTACTGGGAAACCTGAAATTAATATTGATTCAGGAAAAGTTAGGTATAAATGACGATTTGCCTTGAAATTTGAAATCAACCATATGGTGCTAAGCCAGGAGGGTTGGTGAAGAAATTTTTATCTGAAACTTTTTTAAATTATAAAATGATGTATAAAGAAAGTATTCTCTGCTAAAGTAGTTTATCTCTTTTGATGATGAAAATGTTTTCCATGCTATTTAATATTCCAACTTTTATTTATCCTCATATGAGACTCAGAATTTACTTTGAGCAACTTTTCTTAAAGTATGTTCTGCAGTACAGTAATCGAGTAGACATAAAATCATTACTTAATCTCTCTCTCTCACAATACATAAATTATAATAAAAGCTCTGTGGAGAATTACAATGAGGTAAACTAATCTTATTTAACCCATCATTTCCTAATATCTTTTGAACATAAGAACTGTTATTTGATATGATACATATTTTTTAAATAAGCAATGAGAAATTTTCTCTTGGCACATCTTTGGGAATTTCCCTGTTATGCTGAGAGAATCTAAGTAGTTCTTGTGATTGTGCATAATGAAGCACAGAAGATCACCCTGCAGAAGCTATTCACCTTTCCAGGTAAGAGAATGCCCTAAATGGGGAGCACATAACTGTGAGTGAAGGAAGACACATTTGCCCCTCTCTGAAAAGGTCTTTAATGAATAAGTGGGCTAAAATGAAACAAAACAAAGGCCCCAAGAAAGTTGTGGACATTACCAATCAGGAGATCACCATCAACAGGGTCATCGGGGGCAGACAACCAGTTTGAACCAAAATAAGACTGAGGACATGAAGCCCCATGGCAGATGTAATTTCCCCACTCCACCCAAAACTAGATGAGGGAAGTGTGAAGGAGGTGACTTAGAGCCCACTGGAAGGTCCCTCCTTCAAAACACTAGGTGACAAATCAATCTTATGGCTGGTAGATGTGAAGATATGAAATCCAAAAACATATGAGGTTAGATTTTTAAACAAACATTTTATAACAAAGTTATCGAAAGTTTTGAGGTCTTCTCATGTCATCTTTATAAGTTCAGAAAGAGGGATTTCACATAGTGTGGTGAGGAGTACTAACTAGAAAAAAAGAGTTTATATTTATGACACACTGAGTTGAGAATCCTCAAAAAATATTTATGTCTTTCTCCTCCACTGTTCCTTGAAAGGAGGCATTGTCTACCGTTTATCTCAATACCAAGCCTATAATAGCTGCTCCAATTCTGAAGGTTAAATCAAGAACTGTGTAGTAGATAAATTAGTAAAATAACATAAAATCCAAACTCTCCGCACCCAAAACCTTTCACGTTCAAACAATTCTCCTAGGTATGTATATTATCTATATTTCTTCATGTTCAAAATGTTATATGTATACTATAGAAAAAGAGTATCTTATATATGGTTTTAAGATGTATCTAAGTGGGTAGACTAAGTAGAGGATCAGTAGGAATAGTCTTTTCACTGTGATTCTTTTTTTTTTTAAGTAGGCTCCACACTAGGCATGGAGGTTTAATAGATCTATGCTGAGATCAAGAATCACACACTTAATTGACTGAGCCACCCAGATGCCCTGTGAACTTTTTTTTATAGCCAAAGCAATGGATTTGTTAGTTTTTCAGTATGACAATATTCACATAACTCAATAATATCTTCTATCCATTTATTTAGCTTCTTATGTACATGTGTGACTGGACTAGGATTTTCTTTTTAAGATTTTATTTACTTATTTGAGAGAGAGAGTGAGTGAGCATGAGCAAGGGGGAGAGGCAGAGGAAGAGAGAAGCAGACTCCCTGCTGAACAGGGAGCCTGACACAGGGCTGGATTCCAAGACCCTGAGATCATGACCTGAGCAGAAGGCAGATGCTTAACGACTGAGCCACCCAGGTGCCCCTGGACTAGGATTTAAAGAGGCATTCATATACATAGATATATCAGTTCTGGTAGATAGTGTAGCCTTCAACAAATGAGAAGAAATGGTGAGAAAAGTAAAATTTTGTGTAAAGGCTAATAAATGTTACTAGATGTTTGCCATAAGATACATGGCCTGTCTGGTAATGTATTGCTAAATTTTACTCAAATAGTCACTTTTTTGAAGTCAGAGTAGGTTGCACCTCTAGTCTGGTCTGGAGAAGTAGAAGATGATCTTATCATCATGCTATCACATAGATAATAGCACATGATAAAAAGAGAGGCTCCCAAGGAAAGAACTTCTATCAATTCTAGAAGTTCTAAAGCTGCAGATAAAGGTCCTCATGGAGGGTCATACACATCACACTCAAGAGTTTGATATTTACCCTACAGGAAATGGGGACCAACTGAAAGAATTTAAGATGGAGTTGCGTGGTCAGATTTTTGTTTTAAATTGACCCCTCAATGCTTCTGAAGAACATGCAATCTAGAAGCATACTCTCAATGCAGGGAAAATATTGAGGAAACTGTTACAATAATCCAAACAAATGATGGTGAGAGTCTAGACCAGGGCTGTTTTAAGAAGGATGAAAAGCTAGGGACTGATTCAAAAAACTGTTTAGACAGTCAAATAAGCAGTACATGGTGATTTGATTAAACGTGGACCATGAGGAGGAGTAAAAATCAATGAGAACTCCTCGGTTTATAGTGGTGTGACGGTGGGTGAAAATGGAATGATCTGGGTTAAAGCATAGAAGAAACGTGGACTTCAGGAGGAAGAAGGCAACAAAATATCTTTTAGTGAAAATCTGGACCTTAATGTGATATGAGGCATCAATTCAAAATTGTAGAAGACGTAGTTTCTATAACTTGCCAATTGTGTGCCTTTAAGTAAAGCACATGTTTCAATGAAGAAATAAAGACCAGTTTCATGTTCCTGTGTTGTTTAGAGAAACATGAAACAAAGGAGCCCAACAAACCACTCACCTTGACCCAAAGTAGTTCTGAAATTAAATAATAACAAAAGAACACAATTTGTTTTGTATTGTTCTATTTTTCATTGAGCATTTTGGTGAGTACAGGGAATGTAACTGAGTAAAATCTCAAGCAAATATAATTCCATGTTCTCCTTTTCAATAAATGTCAGGTCTTAAAACTAGTTTTGTGTATAACAGATGTTATAACTTCAGGCTTTTATAGGTTGGAAGAATCCTTCTATTACTAAATGATTGTTAGCATATCAAGAAAGCCAGTGGGTAGCTGTAAATCCAATTTGTATCTCAACACTTTTCCCAATGATGATCTGGTGGCCTCAAGCCCCCAGGAGTTATCAGAGTAGGAGAACAAAATGGGAGGAGGTAGCAAACCGAAAAAGGCAAGAGGGGAACGATCTGAATATTGCCTCCAGTAACCAATAATTCTAGCACATAATGTAACATTTTCCAATCTCATTTAACTTTAAAGAGCTTAAGAACATCCCATTTCTTCTAACAAGAACAGATGGGCACAGATGAACAGTCCGAATCATTTCATTCAATAGCTTCCTTGTTCCCATATGGTTTGCATATTCTTCTTCTAGTTGTTTATGTGTTTTACAAAATGTCCAAAGGAATACACACCAAACATTAAGAGTTGCTTCAGGGAAAGGTCATTCATACTACCAGCTTCTGATTTTTAGGGCGTTATTAATATCATAAAGGCCCTATGACCCATTCCCTGTGCTCTTCAGAATAAATAAATGTTTCATTGTTATACTGCTGAGGATATGCCTGGATAATGTTGTGATTTTTTTCTTCATTTATTGTAATTCAAGCCTGCATAGTTATACCAATCAATATTTAAATAAACATCCTTATTTTCCTTATAATAAGTACAATGTACTTCAAAGTTGGTTGTTCAAGTATAGCAGTTCACCAATTCTGAGAAATTAATTTTTGTGACTGAATATTTTTCAAAAAAGTCTATCAGCCAACTTTTAAATTATTATGTTAGAACTTCTACCTATTTCGGTGAAAGAATAATCCAATGTTTTGTTTTTTTTTTTTTAACTAAAATGAGATTAACTTCCTTTTCCCTAAAGTGTAAGCCCTTGATTTCACTACTGAGAGAGTCCAGGATCCCTGATATCATACTAGCAAATCTCTATTTCCTAGAGGGAAGGAATGCCCTCAAACATAGCTTCCAAAAATAAGACTTCAGTGAGATATATGCTCAATGTAGACAAGGTGATAATCTTGGTGGTTGTAATTGCCAATCCTCACCAAAAATCCCCAAATAAACAAAATACAAATTTGATTATTTGGCTTTCCATTAGTTTGGTTTGGCTGGTTTGGTTCAGCTACAGGGGAAAAAAAAAAAAAAAAGACATGAAGCCAAGATAGAAATGTTGGCTGCTTTCTGAATTGCCTGGCCATTCCATCTACTTAACATAGAGCTTGAAATTGTTTCTGCTCCTTCTGTCTCTTATTTCTGCTCCTGAAAAAAATAAGACTTCTTCAACCAAAATGGCAGGAATGTTTAGCAAGTAACTTTTCTCTTCTTCTGTCAAGCTTTTGGCTTTTAATACCCGTATTCTCTAATATCAAACTTGTTTAAAATAGTCAGTGAACCATATAGCATTATTGTTCAGATCTTTTATTCTTATTTTTATTTTTTTAAAAGATTTTATTTATTTATTTGTCAGAGAGAGAGAGCACAAGCAGGGGGAGTGGCAGGCAGAGGGAGAAGCAGGATCCCCGCGGAGCAAGGAGCCTGATGCATGACTCAATCCCAGGACCCTCGGATCATGACCTGAGCCAAAGACAGATGCTTAGCCAACTGAGCCACCTCTTAATTTTAGATATATGCACACCTAAAAGAACTTAGTCTGCACATGAATTAAGAAATACCAGAAAAATATATGTCTTAAGGTAACCCATGTTGAAATCCTTCCAAAGGGTCCTGTTATATAATTGCTGGAAATGGTGCTTTCTGAGATTGTCTCATCCATGACGGGCCAAAGTGGATCTTGAAAATGTTCAAATAACACATCCAAAGCACTTTTAAAAAGAGCTGTAGGAGGCCAAGCATACTATGAGGATTTTTAAGCTTAGTTTCTCTGAAGCAAGAAATGGATATGTGTCATGAGCATGGAGGACTTAAATCAAACTATAACAAATGGAATCAGTTCTAAAATGGACTGTGAGTTTTCTTCTTTACAGGAATGGAGAAAAGAAGGAATCCAACGATTGCTATGGAAAAAAATGAAAAGATTCACATGATTCTCTGACATGTTTCTTACAGAGCTTATTTAATTTGGAAGAAATCACCATGTTCCTCCTTGAGTCTTAGCAAACTATTACTAATAGGAAAAACAAAAAACAAAAAACTAGCAACTCCTAACCCAACTAGCTGTACCAGAAATGAAATAAAGTGGATATGTTGCAAAACTGTATCTCTGCTACACTATAATTTTTATTAAGTTCTTCTGTTGATAAGTGGTAGTTTTTCTGGTCATTTGGCCATCAAGCATAAATTTGCATCTAAGAAAGTTAGATAAACTAAATTAATTTACTTAGTACTTGAAATTTTGAAACATCTATAAATTGCTTACTATTGAAATCTGCCGGTGTGCATAACCTCATATTAGAGAATGGGTCATGCCCTGGATAAAAACCAGATCTCTAATCCTTAGGGAAGAAATATATACCAAACTCATTTTAAAAGCACGTGTAATATAATGCTGAATTGGATTTGTAATAACTCTTCACATAAATTTATGAACCAGCTAACATATGGGAATAATAACATTTCGAATATCGTACTTTGAAGTATTCAATTGTCCCACACATTAATACAGTAGCAAACAATATATATTGAATGTGCTATGCTTTGTGAAGCAATAACCACAAAATACTCTTCTAAAATTTGAACGCTGAACAATATTAACTTTAACATGTACTTATTTAAAACTATGGGTCAGTCTGTGCCAATTTAACATTCTCAGGCAGAGTTAGAGAGAAATAACTACCAGTCTGGCCCTGCCTGCCATCCACGGTCTTGAAGAATCCTTCCAGTCCTCATGATTTCCCTGTGTTCCCTAATGTCTTTCTTTATTATCTTCCCTTGAATAATAGCCTAGTATGTAACCTCAGCACTTTGGATCATAACGTTTCATCCTTCTGGAATACCTCTCTTTTACTTAGAAACCTATTCAATTCTTTTTATGATTTAAAAACTTGCTCAAACCCCATGACCACCCAAGACTGAAAAAGATTGTTCCTTTCTCTCTATTTTTAACTCACTTATTATCCATGTACCAGACAGAGACTCTCTCTTGTTTCCTTCTCTTTGGTTGTATACAATCAGTTCATTTTCTCATCTTTTATTTTTAATATTTCCATCCTATTTCATAAGCTCCTTGAACAGAATTTTTGTGTCTTCAATTTCATTCGGTCCTCCATATGATGCTTCGGGGCCTTGCAGGTATTTGTAACCCAGTAAATATCTGTCTGTTTCAGTTTGAATGTCAGCAGAGTTCTATATGTTGGTGTTTTTCTACAGAAATTGAAACAAAGCTATTACTTTGACCAAAATATCAACAAATCTGATATTTTTTCTGTTAATACATCCTTGCTTCTGTGAAGCTAGCCAAACAATGTGTCATATTTACACAATAATACTCTATTTGTTTGACTTATTATGTCTTCGAAGCATTTTTTTAAACATCTGGGCTCATCGTGGAGGAATCATTTTGGGAGTTGAAATTTGTAAGAACACATCCAAATAGACTGGGTAAGAGAGCTAAATTTATTAGAACTCACACATTGGTGGTCACATAATTAAAAGATAAAGTCTCCAAATAAACTAATGCTAGATTCTGCCATGATTCTAGCAAATGATTTTAATTTCTTAAAAGACTGAGAGGAACAAGAACCAATTTATTTCGGGAAGATATATCTGGGGAGAATAGTAAAATTTCCCACTTAACCAGTTTTTAAGAGTTGCATATTATTCTTAATGGATGAGGAAAAGCAAGTACACAGCTCAACTTTATGACAATTTTGAGACAGCACCAATTGTACAAAAAAAAAGGTTCTTGCTTTACTGTCCATACAGTGACAAAAATATGGCTTATATTTATGTACAAATAGCATAGAAATTCACTCAAATAGATGTTTTAGTTATTAGTATTAATAATGTTAATCTACTACTCCTTGAAGTTTTAATATGTCCCAAATACTGTGCTTCAGATTTCATGCAAGTTATCTCATTTTTTTCTTACTAAATTCTGAAAAAAAGAAAAAAAGAAAAGGGTGCACCCATTAGTCCTATTTTATAAATAACAAAACTGAGACCTAGGTAATGGAAATTGTACATTGTCTGACTCTCAACACCAGTCATCAAAACCTATGCAAGAGTCATATTTTCTTCATTAAGAATTAACAACTAATAATTAAGTTTATAAAGTCATTCAGAAGCTGAGATTTACACAGTTTGCATCTATATTATGTAATACAGTTATGTTAGCTCTCTAAAATATTTCTATCCAATTAAACCAATCTATGTTTATTTATATCTTACTGAAGGAGATGGAATGTAATGATAATGAAGTGTTACACTTTTAAAATTAATCCTTATTGTAGTCATTATGGTTTTGCTTTGGTCAAAAAAAAATATTTTATTTTATTGATAAAGCATGATCTTCATTTATTCTTAGGGAATTTAGAATTAACAATTGCTGGGCACCTGGGGGGCTCTGATGGTTGAGCGTCTGCCTTCGGTTCGGGTCATGATCCTGGAGTCCTGGGTTCTAGTCCCACATCAGGCTCCCTGCTCAGTGGGGAGCCTGCTTCTCCCTCTGCCTCTCTCTCTCTCTCTCTCTGTGTCTTATGAATAAATAAAATCTTCAAAAAAATTTAAAAAAAAGAATTAACAATTGCTTACAGACAGGGAAACTGGGAAAAAGTAAGATTGGCACATTCAGGATGAGAGAATAAAGTGAGTTCTAAGTTTTCAGCTTTTGCTAAGTAAATATAAAAGTAAGATCTGAAGGTAAGAACATCCTACACACACACACACACACACACACACACACACACACACACACACGAGTCTGCGTTAGTTTTAACCAGCACAAAAATCCCTAGGAATTAAGTCACTGTTCCCATCTAGAACAAAAATAGATAATGTGATGTTGAGCTTTGTTACTTAAAGTTTAAGAAACTCACTCTTATAAAAGAAAGAAATATGTTGAAATCTATTCAAGTTTAATTTTGTAAGTAACAATTATTGTAACAATAGCAATCATTACATTAGATTAGACTTCTCTTGTTCATATGAGAGATCTTATAAACTTCAGATCCAACAAGAGAGAAGTTAAAACTAAATCTCTTTAAACACTTCCAAGACCAAATAATACATTGGTGTTACATTTACAAAATTATATTTTTCCTTGTCGGCATCACGGTCTACTGTTTCTCCTTGCATATGGAATGCGCCAAGAAGCTTATGTTCTGGAAAATGGTCTAATTTTGAAGATGTGTTCTTACAACAACATTAAGACCAGACAGAGAGCTGTGTAGGCAGAGCACCTATTTTCTTTCCTTTCCTCCTCTACCCACTATAGATCATAAGTGGGTGGTAGAGGAAACGTGGACACAGAACTTTGGCTGATTTCAGGAAATTAATTGTGTAAACAAGGCCTTGATAATAGATACTGAAATTTGGCAGAATGTTCAGAAGGCTTCACATGAGACATGAATGTTTTTATTCAGTAAATATATAATTATGACATGCATACCCAAATACTAGAGAAGGGAGAAGCTGATGTTTAAAGAAAGTCCTTTTATGTTTTAATATTGAAAGCAAATATTCAAATAGAATGATCTCTTTTGGATATATTTTGAAATGATTGATAATGATATTATATTATATATTATAATACTTTAAGAAAGCCAGTAAAGCAAAGAGCTAAAGCCAGTAAAGCAAAGAGCTAAAGTAGCAGAGTGGGAAGCATTTTAAATTGTGATCTATGGGACTTTGGGAAAATCACTTAGAAACATGAATTGTTTCTTCCTTTCCCTAAAATAAAATGGCCAAACTGAATTATCTGTGAGGTGCCTTAAATCTGGAAAATGATATAAATGTATGAGGAAATACACTTCTGAAAAACTGTTTCTGATATAAACAATGTCACAAAAAATGTGTTTATAAAAATTCTGAGAGGTGACAGAAATAATAGGGAAATGAGGCAGTGAATAGAGAAAATAGTTACTTAAATATGAGGAGTATGGTAAATAGAAATAACCAAAATAAAAGCTGGCTTCTTGAAAGGTTTAGTAATAAATGTCATCACCAGTTTTGTAATGGTAATCTCTCATAGTAAGAAAACTTTATAATAGTGAAGTAACTAAAATATCATTCATTCAACAAGTAAGTCCTGAACACCTACCTACTTTCCAGTAAGTAGGTGCTAAGCCATTGCTGTAGGTGCTTTGAAGAGATAATGACCCCAGACCTCATGAATCCCGCATGCCAACTTTACACAGACACATGCATACATACATTTAAGGCATGTTGTGGCTAATTTCAGAAAGATACTGCATCCAACAAAAATAATCCACCAACAGCAACAAAAATAAATAGTGTTGGTTTGTACTTTCAGATGTCCCATAATCCTTCCTAATATCCTCCCTTTCCTCTGGGACAACTCTGTCCAACTTCCACACTTTTCTAACCTCTCATTCTAGAACCTTCGCTCTTGGTTCTGTATTCCAATTTATTTCAAATCCCAGTGAAGGTGAATGCTTTCTTCCCCTCTCAAGCCTTCCCTCCAGCCCTCCAGCTCTGCTTTTAGAATAAGGAATGTGTTGTTGTCATATAAATGATACAATATCACACATCCTTCATCCCCAGCCTTGTTATTTTGATTCTTCTCTTACTCAACTGGACTTTATCCAAGAATATTTACTAAGGGATACATTTCCTGAATTGTTTCATATTTCAGAGTGTGCCTTTATATTTGAGTGGTAAGTTGACTGATCATAAAACTCAATAACTTCCCACCTTTTCTCAGGAATTTATATTAATTTATTAAACAGGTATTTACTGAGCACATTCTATGTACCATAAATTGCTACAGGTGCTGTGGATATAGCAGCAAATAAGGGACATCTGGTTCCTGCTCTGATGGATATTTAGCTAGATGATCTACATAGACACATTTCTATTCTTTGGCATTGATGGCTATGTGAAGATGTTTGAGGCCAAACTGATTTTTTTTTTAATTTTTCAAGTTTCTTACTTTATTCAGATTGAACGCCTGAATAGTTATATTTTCATTCTTATGATAGTCTATAACTTTATCGAGATAAAGTTATATGCAGTGTGTGCCCATTTAAGTTTCAAATTCAGTCATTTCTTCATTTCAGAGAAATTTTCCTATGCTGTGTCACTTAATATTTTCCCTTTTATGTGTGTAATCTATTTCAGAGACACCAATTATTTTCTGTCAGATTATCTCATTTGTCTTCCCCATTATGGTTTTTTTCTACTTTAATCTTTTTTTTTTTATTTCCCCTCTGCCTTTACTGTGATTATCTCAATATTTTCTTCTACTTCAGGAATTTAATGTTCAGCTGAGCCTATTCTCCTCTTTGTAATTTCATTTGTTCTGTAGCATGCTATTTTGGTAGAATGGTATTTTGCCAGATAATTTCACATTATTGCTCATCCTTAACTTGAGAAGCTCTGTCCAGAATCTCTAATTATTCTTACAGAGTGTGCCAGAACTTCCAATTTTATGTGACTTCATCTCCAGATTACCAGAGAACAGTTAGCCTTCTCTGGCTGCAACAGTTTTAGGCTCAGTCTTACGTTATATTCATTGAGAGAAAACCCAGAGAACTGAATTAGAGCTCTTTCATGATCATTGGTGGGATGGGGTTCTGCACCCTGTTCTCCTACTGAACAATTCTCTTCCAGGGATCACCCCACCCAGTGAGCAATGTCTCATATTTCCAAGATGGGGATTAGCCTTGCAGTTTTGGGGGCTCCTCTCTTCTATTCTCTGAAGCTAACACTCTGAAGCCAGTTCTGCTCCTATATAAAAAGGCAGTCTACTTTAATGTATATGCTTTTCACTGATCTCTACAAAACTAACATTTCTACTGACAAACAGAAGGGGAATCAGACAGGGCAAACCTCAAGCCTGCCTCTTTCCAAACTTAGAAACATTATCGAAAAATCTTCTATTAAGTCATCACAACTGCCTGGGGCAAGAGTAGAAATGAGGTGAGGGAACAGTCTAGTTTCCTGAAATTTTCTCTACCCATAAATATCATGGATCATGGATTACACCTTTATCCAGGCTGGGACTCTGAGCAATGAAAACAGAAAAGCCTAAGCTTAAAAATAAGAGTTGAGGGAGGAGGAAAAGATGGCAGAGTAGGGGACCCTATTCCAACTGGTCCCCGGAATTGAGCTGGATATCTACCAGACAACTTTGAACACCCACAAAATCAACCTGAGATGTAAGAAGATAGATCTGGATCTCTACAAACAGAATTTCACAAGCAATTGGTTTTGAGGTAAGAAGCAAGGAGCCGTGATTCTGCAGGGAGATATCAGAGGATAAACAGAAGGGAGAGGGAACTATGGTGATCCTACACAGTCGGTGAACAATAGCCTCCTGAGCTGGGGACCGGGCACAGACTCGCAGACCAGTAGAGGCAGGGAAAGGACTTTAGGGCAGATCCCCAGACTGAAACCTGGAGCAGTGGGGCCACACATGTGAACTGGGGGTAGCTGGCAGTTTTAGAAGCACAAAGGGCAGAGATGTGCCCCGACCTGGAGGCAAGTACTGGGAGCCCTGATGAGGGGCACACAACCCAGGACGCTGCAGTTTATAGTAGCACAGACAGAAACAGAGATAATGTGGCCTGGAGAACTCACTGAAGAACAGACTGTGATCTCTGTGCTCTGAGGCAGAGGATTGGAAACGATCTCCTCTGCTCTGACTCTTGGAAGAGATGCGGAAAGCTGCCAGGGAAAGCCACCAGAGAACAAAAGCCCCAAAAAACCGGTTTTCACTGAGCCCATTCCACACCACAGGGGGTAGGGCAACTCTGCCCAAACAGGGTGCCCCTCCTCCAGAAGACAAGTTGGGAGAACAAGAGGCAGGCAACCCTAAAGTCCCTATAAAACAGGTGCATCTTGCTTGGGTTGTGGTCAATAATTTGGATTCTGTACAGTTCCTCAACCACCCCTCAACAGAGTGACTAGGAGAAGGAACCCCTAAAATAGGAAAGACTCAGAGACTGTGACTTCTGCCACAGATTTACAAATGGATACAGATATAACCAAGATGTCGGAAATGGAATTCAGGGTAGCAATTGTGAAGATAATAGTTAGAATGGAGAAATCTATTAATGGCAACATAGAGTGGCTAAGGGCAGAAATGAAAGCTGAACTGGCAGAACTTAAAAATGCTATCAAAGAGGTCCAATCTAATCTAGATAATCTAACAGCTAGAGTAAGTGAGGCAGAAGAACGAATTAATGATCTAGAAGACCAATTGATAGGAAAGAAGGAAAAAGAGGAGCCCAGGGAAAAACTACTAAATATCCATGAAAATAGAATCAGAGAAAAAGTGACACAATGAAACATTCCAGTGTCAGAATTATTGGGATCCTTGAGAGGGTGGAGAGAGAGAGAGGACTAGAAGATATATTTGAGCAAATGATAGCTGAGAACTTCCCCAATCTGGGGAATGAAACAAACATTCGTGTCCTAGAGGCAGAGAGGACCCCTCCCAAGATCAAGGAAAACAGGCCAATGCCCCGGGCAGGTAATAGTAAAACTCACAAATCTTAGAACCAAGAAAACCATCTTAAGGGCAGTTAGGGGGAAGAGATCCCTTATGTACAGAGGGAGGAACATCAGAATAAGGTCAGACCTATCCACAGAGACCTGGCAAGCCAGAAAGGCCTGGGAAGACATATTCAGGGTACTAAATGAGAAGAACATGAAGCCAAGAATACTTTATCTGGCAAGGCTGTCATTTAGAATGGATAGAGATGCAGAGCTTCCAAGACCGGCAGAAACTGAAAGAATATGTGACCACTAAGCCAGCCCTGCAAGAAATATTAAGGAGGGTTCTATAAAAGGAGAAAGACACAGAGTGATATAAAACAGAAATTTACACAATCTATAGAAACAAGGTCTTTATAGGCAACATGATGACAATAAATTCATATCTTTCAATAATCACTCTCAACGTGCATGGCCTAAATGCTCCCATAAAAAGGCACAGGGTTGCAGATTGGATAAAAAGATAGGAGCCAACCACATGAGTCTCTACAAGAGACTCATTTTGAACCTAAAGATACATCCAGACTGAAAGTGAAGGGATGGAGATCCATATTCCATGCCAATGGACCTCAAAAGAAAGCTGGGGTAGCAATTCTTATATCAAACAGAGTAGATTTTAAGGTAAAAACTGTAGTTAGAGACACAGAAGGACACTATATCATTCTTTAAGGGTCTATACAACAAGAATATCTAACAATTGTAAATATCTACACCCCCAACATGGGAGCAGCCAACTACATAAGCCAACTGTTAAGCAAAATAAAAAGACATATTGATAATAATAAGTTAGTTGTAGGAGACACCAATACTCCACTCTCAGCAATAGACAGATCATCTAAGTGGAAAATCAACAAAGAAACAAGAGCTTTGAATGACACACTGGACCAGAGGGACCTCATAGATATATACAGAACATTCCACCCTAAAACAAAAGAATACTCATTCTTCTTGAGTGCACACAGAACTTTCTCCAGAATAGACCACATACTGGGTCACAAATCAGGTCTCAATCAATACCAAAAGATTGAGATTATTCCCTGTGTATTCTCAGACCATGATGCTTTAAAAATGGAACTTAATCACAAGAAAAAATTTGGTAGAAATTCAAACACTTGGGAGCTAAAGGCCCCTCTGCTCAAGAATGTTTGGGTCAACCAGGAAATCAAAGAAGAATTTAAACAATTCATGGAAACCAATGAGAATGAAAACACATGAGTCCAAAACCTATGGGATACTGCAAAGGTGGTCCTAAGGGGGGGAAATACATAGCCATCCAAGCCTCACTCAAAAAAGTAGAAAAATCCCGAATTCACCAACTAACTCCACACCTTAAAGAACTAGAGGAAAAGCAACAAATGATGCCTAAGCCACACATTAGAAGAGAAATAATTAAGATTAGAGCAGAGACCAATGAATTAGAAACCAGAAACACAGTAGATCAGCTCAACAAAACTAGAAGCTGGATCTTTGAAAGAATTAATAAGATAGATAAACCACTGGCCAGACTTACCCAAAAGAAAAGAGAAAGGACCCAAATTAATAAAATTATGAGTGAAAGGGGAGAAATCACGACTAACACCAAGGAAATAGGAAAAATTATTAGAAATTATTATCAACAACTATATGACAATCAATTGAGCAACCTGGAAGAAATGGATGCCTTCCTGGAAACCTATAAACTCCCAAGACTGAAACAAGAAGAAATTGACAACTTGAATAGCCAATAACCAGCAACGAGATTGAAGCAATGATCAAAACCTCCCAAAAAACAAGAGTCCAGGGCCTGATGGATTCCCTGGGGAATTCTACCAAACATTCAAAGAAGAAATAATACCTATTCTCCTGAAGCTGTTTCAAAAAATAGAAACAGAAGGAAAGCTTCCAGACTCATTCTATAAGGCCAGCATTACCTTAATCCCCGAGCCAGGCAAAGACCCCATCAAAAAGCTGTCCATCAACAGATGAATGGATAAAGAAGATGTGGTATATATATACAATGGAATATTATGCAGCCATCAAAAGGAATGAGATCTTGTCATTCGCAACAACGTAGATGGAACTGGAGGGTATTATGCTGAACGAAATAAAGTCAATCAGAGAAAGACATGTATCATATAATCTCACTGATATGAGGAATTCTTAATCTCAGGAAACAAACTGAGGGTTGCTGGAATGGTGGGGGGTGGGAGGGATGGATGGCTGGGTGATAGACATTGGGGAGGGTATGTGCTATGGTGAGCACTGTGAATTGTGTAAGACTGTTGAATCACAGACATGTACCTCTGAAACTAATACATTATATGTTAAAAAAAAAAAAAAGAAGATTGTAGGAAGGGAAAAATGAAAGGGGGGAAATCGGAGGGGGAGATGAACCATGAGAGACTATGGACTCTGAGAAACAAACTGAAGGTTCTAGAGGGGAGGGAGTTGGGGGGATGGGTTAGCCTGGTGATGGGTATTAAAGAGGGCACATATTGAATGGAGCACTGGGTGTTATGTGCAAACAATGAATCATGGAACACTACATCAAAAACTAAATGATGTAATGTATGGTGATTAACATAACATAATAAAAAAAAGAATTTCAGACCAATATCCCTGATGAATATGGATTCCAAAATTCTCAACAAAATCCTAGCTAATAGGATCCAGCAATACATTAAAAGGATCATCCACCACGACCAAGTGGGATTTATCCCCGGGATGCAAGTGTGGTTCAACATTCGCAAATCAGTCAATGTGATAGAACACAATTAAGAGGAGAGAGAAGAACCATATGGTCCTCTCAATTGATGCAGAAAAAGTATTTGACACAATACAGCATCCTTTCCTATTTAAAACTCTTCGGAGTATAGGGATAGAGGGAACATTCCTCAAGTTCACAAAATCCATTTATGAAAAACCCACAGTGAGTATCATCCTCAGTGGGGAAAACATGAGAGCCTTGCCCTTAAGATCAGGAACACGCCAAGGATGCCCACTCTCACCACTATTGTTTAACATAGTACTAGAAGTCCTAGCAACAGCAATCAGACAACAAAAAGAAATAAAACATATTCAAATTGGCAAAGAAGTCAAACTCTCTCTCTTTGCAGATGACATGATACTTTACGTGGAAAACCCAAAAGGTTCCACCCCCCAAATTACTAGAATTCATACAGCAATTCAGTAATGGGGCAGGATACAAAATCAATGCCCAGAAATCAGTTGCTTTCTTATACTTTTTAACAATGCAAATGTAGAAAGAGAAATTAGAGAAACGATTCCATTTACAATAGCTCCAAAAACCATAAGATACCTCGGAATAAACCTAACCAAAGAGGTAAAGAATCTGTACTCTAGGAACTACAGAACACTCGAAAGAAATTGAAGAAGACACAAAAAGATGGAAAAACATTTCATGTTCATGGATTGGAAGAATAAACATTGTTAAAATGTCTATGCTACCCAGAGCAATCTATACCTTCAATGCCATCCAGTTAAAGTTCCAATAACATTTTTCAAAGTGTTGGAACAAACAATCCTAAAATTTGTATGGAATCAGAAAAGACCCCGAAACACCCAGGAAATGTTGAAAGAGAAAAACATTGCTGGGGGTATCACGTTGCCTGATTTCAAGCTATATTACAAAGCAGTGATAACCAAGAGAGCATGGTACTAGCACAAAAACAGACATATAGATCAATGGAACAGAATAGAGAGCCCAGATACAGACCCTCAACTCTATGGTCAAATAATCCTCAACAAAGCAGGAAAAAATATGCAATGGAAGAAAGACAATCTCTTCAGTAAGTGGTGCTGGGAAAATTGGACAGCTAAATGCAGAAGAATGAAACTCGACCATTCTCTAACACCATACACACAGATAAACTCAAAATGGATGAAAGACCTCAATGTGAGACAGGAATTCATCAAAACCCTAGAGGAAAACATAGGCAGTAACCTCTTTGACATTGGCCACAGCAACTTCTTTCAAGATACATCCCCAAAGGCTAATGAAACAAAAGCAAAAATGAACTTTTGGGACTTCATTAAGATAAAAGGTTCAGCACAGCAAAGGAAACAGTCAACAAAACTAAGAGGCAACCCATGGAATGGGAGAAGATATTTGCAAATGACACTACAGACAAAGTGCTGATTTCCAAGATCTATGAAGAACTTCTTAAACTCAACACCCAGAAAACAAATAATCATGTCAAAAAATGGGCAGAAGACATGAACAGATACCTCTCCAAAGAAGATATACAAATGGCTAACAGACACACGAAAAAATTTCCATCATCATTAGCCACCAGGGAAATTCAAATCAAAACCACATTGAGATACCACCTTACACTAGTAAGGTGTAAGAATGGCAAAAATTGACAAAGCAAGATGCAAAAAATGTTGGAGAGGTTGTGGAGAAGGGGGAACCCTCTTACACTGCTGGTGGGAATGCAAGTTGGTACAGCCACTTTGGAAAACAGTGTGGAGGTGCCTCAAAAAATTAAAAATAGATGGGGCGCCTGGGTGGCTCAGTCATTAAACGTCTGCCTTCGGCTCAGGTCATGATCCCAGGGTCCTGAGATGGAGCCCCACATCGGGCTCCCTGCTCTGCAGGAAGCCTGCTTCTCCCTCTCCCACTCCCCTTGCTTGTGTTCCCTCTCTTGCTGTGTCTCCCTCTGTCAAATAAATAAATAAAATCTTTAAAAAAAATTAAAAATAGATCTACCCTAAGACCCAGCAATTGCACTACTGGGTATTTACCGCAAAGACACAGATGTAGTGAAAAGAAGGGCCATATGCACCCCAATATTCATAGCAGCAATGTCCACAATAGTCAAACTGTGGAAAGAGCCGAGATGCCCTTCAACAGACGAATGGATTAAGAAGATGTGGTCCATATATACAATGGAATATCACTCAGCCATCAGAAAGGATGAATACCCAACTTTTACATCAACATGGATGCGACTGGAGGAGATTATGCTGAGTGAAATAAGTCAAGCAGAGAAAGTCAATTATCATATGGTTTCACTTACTTGTGGAACATAAGGAATAGCATGGAGGACACTAGGAGAAGGAAGGGAAAAATGTAGGGAGGGAAGTCGGAGGCGGAGACGAACCATAAGAGATGATGGACTCCAAGAAACAAACTGAGGGTTTTAGAGGGGTGGGGTGGGGGGATGGGTTAGCCCGGTGATGGGTATTAAGGAGGGCAGGTACTGCATGGAGCACTGGGTGTTATACGAAAACAATGAATTGGGGATCACTACATCAAAAACTACTGATGCATTGTAATGTGACTAACATAGCATAATAAAATAAAATTTAATTTAAAAAAATAAGATTTGAAGATTACCATAGACTTACCTACAAGCTATTCCTACTTATAAGTTATGGCTTTGTAGATGTATATGTAACATCAGTGAGAATGAAACTTCATTCTGAGCTGGAAGTCAGTGTATCTGGAGTCAACAACAACTAAGCTCTAAAGAGATAGAATCAGGCTGTCCGTCTTGCTTCTCATGGTTTATGTATGAACACCACTGGGGAGCTAGCTAAGTGTTGCTATGTCCTGTGAGTTACATAGAAACTGTAAACTAGAGAAGGCCTTAGAACCTAGTAACCTAGGAAATGCTGGAGAATATGAGATACCAGGAGCTGCTACTAGATGTCGTCACAACTGACAGTAAAGAAAACTACTAAGTGCTGCTCCATGATTCAGCAGACTGTGGCACTGAAGGAAAAGCAACAGCCAGTATTTGAAACAGTTGTTAAAAGATGATCTCCCAACTAGGAGCTTTCAAAGATGTTGGCCATCAGGATTAACTGATTCGATATTATCCAGTAATAGATGAGGACATGACATCAGGAAAGAGAGTATAAATTGTCAGATTTTTTTTTTTCAAAATACCCCTTACTCTGAAGCGAAAAATAAGATGTTTCTTCCAGGAAATTTGATGGATTTCAAGGCTTTGTAACTCTGGGTATGTTGTCAACCCAATTACAAAGATTCTGATTTTGAACTCATCCATCATATCCTAACATAGAACATAGCCTGGGAATATAAAGTCATTTAAAAATAAAGACCCCAATTAAATAAATCTGCAGAATGTCTTGGAATCTATCTCAGTGTAAATTTGAAATGGACCTTGAAAGGTAATGCAGGTCAGTCTCCTCAGTTTTCAAAAAAACAGGATGGCAAGTCAGCCTCCGGTGTATCTGGAATTTAAATCACATGGATCCTTCTGTAATCAACAGGGATAGAAGAGCTGCACTCAGGCACTTGTCAGAGGATTCCACTGTAAACAGACCAGGACACAGCTCTTGCCCAAGGCTTACTTGAGGGAGATGATATAGGACAGGCACTGTCTAAGAAGATGTTAAAATCTTTATTCCTCAAGTTTCTCCAAACTCGTCCCCTGTGTTAAGCCAAATGTCAGGTTTTAGAAGGAAAAAGATCTGGATCACATTATCTTAATTCCCTGTAGAAAGAATTTTAGTGAGCTAAGATTTCAATGTTATATTCTCCATCTTGCTCAAAGTCATAATCTAAAGAACTCCAATATGAAAAAGAATTATTTTCCATTTTACAAAGCTGGATTGAAGTCTCAAGATAACTGCAATTAAAATTTTAATAATCTGGGTTTTTTTGTAAAATTCAAGGACAATAAAATATTTGTCTCTCTGGATCAGGTTCTATAATGTTGTGCTTGAGGACATACTCAGAAACCTGACAGACCCGGTTCAAATTCCAACACTCTTCTACTTACTGGTTGTGTGATAGTAAGCAGATTACTTCATAGATGAAATCAGGATGATCAGAGTACTGGTCTCATAGGATAAGGGTTAAATAAGTTAATATATGTTCAGAGCTTTGATGACTGACATGTAGCGAGCTATTCCAAAAGGGCAGGGAAGACATGACGATAACTTACACAAGTTCAGTAGCAATAGTGATGGAGAGAAGCAGATAGATGGAGAGATGTTTAGGAGTTAATATTGACAAGACGTCGTACTGAAGTGAATATGGAATGTAAAGCAAAAGGATCTCTAATATTACACCTAAGACTAGGTCTTACACAACTGGAGATGAAATAACATCATAAAAACAGAGTACACTGAATTTTTTTTTTTTTAAAGTAGGCTCCATTCCCAGTGTGAAGCCCAATGCGGGGCTCGAACTCACAATCCTGAGATCAAAACCTGAGCTGATATCAAGAGTCAGATGTTTAACCAACTGACTCACCCAGGTGCCCCCAGAGTACACTGAATCTTGACTTCAGTTTGGATCTATTGAGTCCGAGGTGATTTTGAAGTAGCTAATTGACAGTTTGATATTTAGATCAGAGGCATAATAAAGCAGTCTGAACTGGCTATGTAAATGTGGAAGTTAGCAGTTCCACAAGAGGATGGGTGACTAGAAAGATAGTTTTAGATGAAAATAGAACTAGAACTAAGACCTGAGGAAGTCCAGGGGTATTATAATCTTATCACACTGATACACTAATTCGTATACTAGTACATCTACCTCATATTTGTTGAGGTCAACTCTTAAAAATCCACATTAATAGGAAACAGGGATGGTGGACATAGATAACCCCATCTGGAAGAAGCAAGACAGAATGTCTTAAAACATGTTATAAAATACCTTTATTATAAGTGTATTTTTTAATTTTTTATTTGAGTGTGGTTGACACACAATGTTACATTAGTTTCAGATGTACAGCATAATGACAACTCTATACATTGCGTTATGCTCACCCCAAGTCTAGCTACCATCTGTCACCATACAACACTCTTACAATATTATTGACTGTGTTCCTTATGCTGTGCCTTTTACTCCCATGACTTACTCATTTCAGTTCCAACCAATATCACAATTTGGTGAGTCTGTAATCAAAGAAAACTTATCTGACTATTCACAGTTGGGCTTCACTTGGTTTATTATTCTGAAATGCAAAATTTTAAAATACATTCTGACTTTCTTTAACACTTTCCTCAAGCTTATTTACACACACATCTTAAAGAAATTTTAATATGTTAATGACCATAAGAGTAATGCAGCTATAGACCTTCCTTACATGCAAGTTCTCAGGAAAAAAAGAAAATAGCCCACATTAAATGAATATCCAAGGCAAAATAGCTAAATTATAGTTTGTGAAAGACTGTGGAGGATTGAGAATGAATGAGGTAATTAATACTCTTTACATTAAATGTGACAGTTTTTCCATTTGTAAAAATGGATAATATAATAGTATTTATCTTGTAGGATTTTTCTGAGGATTAAGGAAATTAATATAATTAAAGATCTTAAAATAGCGCCTGACATATGGGAAGAGGTCAATAATATATAATGGAGGATTATGGCATGTTTTTCAGTAAACTAATGCATATTTTTAAGGAAATAATATTGTTTTTTAAATCTTCTTCAACTAGAAATTAATTTTAGAAAAAAATAATCAGAAAATGATTGATTCCAATTCATCAGTAGTTGGAGATAACACTAAGTTTTACTGAAAATAAAATATTCAGTGAAAAGTAAATTATCATGAGGAATTTACATAAAATTTAAACTATGGACAACTAAATACAATGAGTCATCATTAATGCAATAATTAATTGGTTTAGTTTAATAAAAACTACCTAGGATAGACCATCTATTACAATAGGGATAACTATTATACCTAATATATGTGGATAGATAGATGATAGATTGATGACAGATTAGATAGATAGATGATAGGTAGATAGATAATAATAATGATGATGATGATAGATGGTAGATAGATAATGATAGATATAGATTGATATGGATATGGGTATAGGTATAGGCATTTCCCTAAGGATAATCAACTATTTTAATAGGAATAAGAGGGAAAATTTGCATGTTGACTATGTAAAATAAAAGCATTGTGTTAATATTAAATTTTCTGAATAATATAATTGTACTATGACCTTTATAGGAGAATGCATTTGTTCTAAGGAGATAAATGCTAAAATATTTAGGAATAATGTGTTGTGTGCCACTTTCCTCTGAATTATACACACACACATATTCACAAAGAAAAAGAAAACAAATGTGCTAAAATGTTAACATTTAGTGGACCTAACAATAGAACAACACAAAGGAAAACATAATAAAGCAAAATAAACAGCACAATTTTCTTCCAAAAACTATACCAATCAGTTATGTGCCTTATCATTTTATTAAGTCATTTATATTAACACCTTTTCAATATTTCTTACATATCCATATCTTCAATATTAAAATGTAAACTCTTTCTGTCTATACATTACATTCCCTGTACAATACATTACAAACAGTAGGGACTTAAAAAATAATATAATAAATAAATAATATAAATAAATAAATAAATAATAAAATAATAAAATAAAAAATAAAAATCATTTTATTAATTAACATCCATTGCATCAATAACCATTTAAAAGGGATTAGCATAGGATTTCACCAGATGAATAAAGATTTAGTATACTGTAGTGGACACTGTCATTGTTCTGTCTGAATCCTCTTGGATATTTTACCCATTCTGCTAGCCTTTCCTTTGCTACTACTGTATGCTTTTTGTTTCCAATGGCTCATATCTGCAACTATCTTCCAAGAACTGGCCTTGCGCTATTGACCAACTTTACCCAGAAGTGAAGCCAGAAAATCCAGAACCAGGAGTACCTGGGAGTTTACCTCCCAACTCACCCCCTTAGGATGGCCCTTAGCTAATGACTAATCAATGGGCCAGCATGAACATCCAGCAAACTTGATTCAGGATGAGAATCACTCCTGAAGGTATTTTACATTCCATAAATTCCCTGAAGTTGGATCCATTCCTGGTCTTCTTTTATTTAGCTTTTCCTGCTCTCTTTCTTGGGTTTCTCCTGAGAACACTTTTTTGGGGTTTTTTGTTTGTTTGTTTGTTTGTTTGTTTGAAGATTATGTATCTCTTCAAGAGAGTGAGAGAGAGAGAGGCTGTGGGAGGAGGAGCAGAAGGAGAGAGACAAAGAGACACTGCACTGAGTGCCGAGCCAACCTGGGACTCAATCTCAGGATCCCGAGATCATGACCTGAGCGGAAACCAAGTCAGACACTTAACGGACTGAGTCACCCAGGCGTCCCATGAGAACACTTTCCTAATATAGCACTTATAACCAAACCTTTATTTCAAGCTCTGCATCATTCTAACACAAATATATTTCATCACAGATTTTACCTTTTTTTCTTATACTTTTGTACCAAATTGAGTATCTTATAAGTACCCCGAGTAGATGGTAAATTAGCATTCCTCCCAGACAGCAATAATTTCAAAGCAGTGTATATATATTTGGACCTTTCTTCTCCCATATTAAGTTTTATTTTAACAAAACATTGCCTCCCAAAGAAATACAAATTCATACTCAAAAGCCTTAGACAAGATAATCTCTTAAAAATGTGGCAGATGGAAAAATTATACTTTAAAAAATGCACAGCAAAAGTTAAAATAGATCCTCTTTACCCATGTATCTTTCAAAAGTTCCATATCTCATTAAAATTTTCTAGTTCTCACTCTTTTCCAGCTCTGCTCACACAAAACTACTATTCAATGATGTCCCAGCTCTGCCCTGACACTACTTCTCCCATCTTCTAGGTGTTTCCTAATACTGCATGCACACACACCCACATACGCACACAAGTATAACATATAAATATATACACTTTCATATAGAGTTCATTTAATTATGTTTGTATATACTGATTTTAATGCAGTATTTGTTTAGTTTAAATAATGTAATGAGCATTTCAATTTCCAACCATAATAACCAAGTATTATACCTCTGCCCTGAAAATTTGAAGCCCCTTATATTAAGAAAAGATATAACTGAGGTTAACTATTTTTCTGACTCCTATATATAAATTCTTATTTGAACTTAATTCAGAAAAAAATTTCACTGCTTACTAAGACACATTAAATAAAGAAAAATAAATAAATAGCAATTGGTAAGAAAAATAAAAGAATATGGAGAAGACATATATAATGGAGCATGGAAAGGAACTGGTTTTATTATAAAGAAAGGACAAATTAATCATGGGTGTGAGAAAGTGAAGAAAGGAGCGAGGGTCAAGCATTGCATGTTGCTTGCTGCCTGCATTTTCCCTTGCAAGTTTCTGTTATGCACCAGGATAGACATGATTATGAAACACATTGTTTCTTCAATGACATCACTTAAATAGAGTTTCTATATCTTTTCTCTCATTTAAATTGGCATAACTCAGGAAAAGAGACTATGGAAATGGAATAATAGCTTTTTAAAAAGTCATACTAATAAACTGGTGTCACCCAGCACCTAAGATTAAACATCTGTCTCTTCCCCTAGAAATGTAAAAGATGTAAATTATGTAAATTTTACATGTTTTATTACTCCATAATACCCTATCCTTAAAGATCAGAGTAATTAAAGAAGAATGTGATATCTGCTGAGGAAAATTTTACAAAACATACTAAACTATTCTCAACACTTTTAAGTTGTTTGAAAATTAGTATTTGACTGGTAGTAGCTTTAAACATATATTTTCCCGAGTTAATCCATATATCCAAGGATATATGTCTTTCCTATATTCTTTTATTTTTCTCACCAATCGCTATAATTAATTATAGAAGATTGAACATATGCTAGGACTTATACAGAAGTAACTAGCACAAAAGCAAACAAACGAACAAAGCAAAAAAAAAAAAAAAAATGCTGTTGCCTGGAAAGGGATCTCCTTTTTTCCCACCCACTAGTACTCCCAGCTGTTTAGACCTTGGCCCCAATATTTTTTGAGATTGAGAAGCTTTCTTGCTATAGTCATCAAACCACTTATATTTCAGAGTTTGCTCATGTATTTGTTTGTTTGCTTAGTCTTTTGTAGTATCAAAAACAGCCAGAGTCAAATGGTCTTACAACGAGAAATATTACTTCGCTGCAGATCCTGAGATAACAAGGGCAATATCCTCTCATTTCTATTTAACTCAGAAACATTATAAGAAAAGGTGGAAAAACCTAGGCAACACTAGGATGCTGGCTTTAAATCTATTCTAGCTGACAACAGCATGTGTTTACTACTAAAAGACATTTTCTTTTGAGAACTCTAAGAAGCAAATAGGAAAGAAAATTAAAAAACAACCACTTTGACTTTTTTCAGTTCCAAAATATGGTAAACATCTCTAATGACTAAACCAACTGTAAACAATACCTTCACACATCTTTTTATTTTACTTTGATTTTTTTCCTAGATGCATGCCGCAAAGGATGCCTTCATTAGGTAAATGCCAGTAGAAATATAATTAATGCCTCAATTGAAATAAAAAGAAAAGTGTTGAGGAGCCTGGTTGGCTCAGCCAGTTAAGTGTCTGACTCTTGATTTCGAATGGGGTCATGATCTCAGGGTTGAGAGATCCAGCCCCAAGTAGGGCTCCATGCTCAGTGCAGTATCTGCTTGGGATTCTCACTCTCTCCTTCTCCCTCTGCCCCTCCCCCTACTTGTGTGCTCTCTTTCTCTCTCTCTCTCTAAAATAAATAATTTTTTAAAAGAAAAAGAAAAGTGTCAATTACTGAAAGGAAATCTAACAATTTTTATTTTAGCAGCTTTTTGTGTTTGGAAGCTTTTCTAGAAAATTTATGGTGACATTATAGTAGCTAAAGTCACAAATTAAAAACTCAAAATAAGACTTCACTAGTTTCCCCCAAAATAATTAGCGTGCAGTTTTCTTTAATTTATACATATTGTTTTTAGGCTTATTGAAATTATTGTTTCCTCTAATTGTTTTGTTCTAAATTTTCAAAGAAAAAATTGCAATGCAGATTAGAAAAGGAGACTAAGAGTAATACTTAGTAAGAGAAATACCACCAAATGCATAGAATTATATCACGGTAATACAATCTTTTCTTAATATAAACACTTATTATTTCATGGTGGTATATACATGTATTTCTTAACATTAAATGACTGATTACTCGAGAGCTTCATCATAGGTGAGAAAATAATTTTTGGAAACTTAATATTTATACCATGAATGTTTTGGATTAAAGTATAGCATAATTAGCGTAGCCAGAGGAAAATAAGAAAAAAAAAACTGATAATTGCATTCGTGTTGTCTCCCATGAAAATAATAAAATATGACACAAAAAATAACAATAGGATCACATGAATCAAGGACATAGGATACTGTGATAGACATCTTCTAAGGTAGCATCCATGGATCCCTCCCTGTTTGATCCCTTCTTCTTGACTGTAGGCTGGACCTCATCATTAACTTCTAATGAGGGAATATGGCAAAAGTGATGGAGTGTCACTTCTGAGATTAGGTTATAGTGCTCGCTTCGGCAGCACATATACTAAAATGAGATTAGGTTATAAAAAGGCTCTAAATTAGGTTTTGACTGTATTCTCTCACTCTCCTGCTCACTCAAAGAAGCCAGCCAGCATGTTCTGAGATGCCCCTTTTTCTTTTGTTTTGTTTTGTTTTGTTTTTGAGATGCCCTATTCAAAGATATACATGGGTAACAACTGAGGGAGGGAGACCCTGGCCAACAGCCAGTAACTGAATCTTGCCCGCAACCACAGGAGTGAGCCTAGAAGTGGGTTCTACCCCAGTCAAGCTTTCAGATGAGATCAGAGGCCCAGTCAACACCCTGATTGGACTCTCGTGAGGGACCTTGAGGTAGAGGTACCCTGGTAGCCTCACCTGACACCTAAATCACAACAACTATGACATAACAAATGTTTGTTTTAAGCCACCTCATTTTAGAATAAATTGTTATGCAGCAATAGATAACTAACATAAATGCCAATTGCAAACATACTGGGTATGGTGGATAGGTGTTCTGCATCTATGCCCATATTCTTTCATAAATTACAAAATTGCTAGAACTGTAAAATTAAAAACTGTGTTTACTAGGGTTCACTATAAGTTGGTGTTTTGAATGTAATTAAATTTTGCTAATTAGAAGCAATTTACTGAAATTTGGCAGGCAAAAATTAGATAGAAGTCATCTTTCTGCTACCGTTTTCAGCTTTGCAGCTTGGTCATGGATAGGTGATGATTTTCTGCAGCAGTGTTCTAGGGTATAGTCTCTGGTTTCAAAGGGGTCGAGTGGTACTAATGGCCATGGAAGTCCCATCTGCAATGGCCATGTGCTCTTGAACTCAACAGCTCAACAGGTAGTCAGTCTCCTGGCTCTTTTACCCTTTGGATATGGCACAGGTAGAAGCTCCCCCAGCAGATCAGTTTCACGCAGTTCAGGGAGGTCTGACTGGCAGCCGGTCAGGAGCCCACCCCTCCAGTCCTTCCCACAGTTACACCAATTAGTTCTCCTTCTGCTTAAAATATCCAACACAGTTTCTACCTCCTGCAATAAACCACATTCATGCTTGACCATACACTTATAAAAAGCAGGTGCTATATCAATTGTGGGGTTTTTTTTTGTTCAACATCTATTTGTTTCCATGATACACTTGTGTGAGATCACCTCTATGTGATACTGAAATATTGAGTTCATTTGGCTAATTTAATAAAACTTGTTTGCTCCCCAAATTTGTATTGATTACTTTCTTTTTATTATTAGGAATCTCTTTTCCCTCATAGTTCTTCATCTCCAGACACTAATTCTTAGTCCTTTCCCTTCATCATAAGCCCCCCCAAAATTGAGAATTTATTCCATACATCTTAATACAAATGAATAGATTTAGTTCTAAAAATCTCTGACAAGGCAATTTCAGGTGTCCTGAAGGTTAAATTATGTTCATTCCGAACTTCTTATCTATTCAATTTTGCAAGGTTTCCACTGAGATCGTGATCCATTTTTGCCAGAAATATTATAGGAACAAAAAAAATCTCATTTTGGAAAAAATGGAAGTAAAAATGTGGTAATTTAGCTTTATTCTTTATTAAACAAATCCTTTTACCTTTACTGATTAAATAGAGATTGATAAACTAGCCCTTTCTAATGGTGAAAAAACTTTCTCTTCATTCACACAGTTTAAAGCCAATTAAGAAAATTATTTACTTAAAAATGGAAGTACAAATTTTTGTCATTATCACAGAAAATCAAATTTGTTAGCAGACTGTAAAATGAGCTCACAATTTTATCCCAAATTTGCCCTCTTATAACCTAAAAAAAAAAATAATAATAAGAGGCGAATAGAAAAAAGAAAAAGAGAGATGTTTCTTGTTTATTTTACAAAAGTAATTTCTGTAATGTAACTAAACTAAGCATGTTTATGAAGGTAAAAGGATAGCATTTTCCACATTCATGATTATTAGTGTCAAGTCCATTCTTGTATCAGTTATACTGTAATAATTTCATACTAGTGTTACTCAGATAATACCCCAGATCCTAGAGTGACAGACGCTCATCTTCTGAATAGACCCTTCCTAGTACAACAGGTAATTCAGCCCAATTTAACTCAATCCCATTTTACTTCAATTCAAGCCAATTCTAAATATTGGAGGTTTTTATTGTGCAATGCTTGTATAGGGAAAAAAATAATAATATCCACTGACTGCCCTCAAGAATCACAAAACCTTACAATGGAAAAAAATCAGTATAAGAATAAATGAAATCAGCATGAAAAGTAATTTGGTGGCACCAAGAGAAGGGCACTCAGTAAAATTTTCAAAACCTCTACTGTAGTGCTTTTAAAAGTACATTATTTGATGACAAAATCTATATATTCAACCACAATTTGGTTCTAAATTGATTTATTTTGTCACTCTCCACAGGATTTCTTGAAGGAAACTATAGCATAAAATGAAATTTATCTTCATTCTTCATAGATAACATGCTAACAGAAATACTTTACAATCTCTGTTATTTAGAATACTCTTCATATATTCTATCAAATAAAATCTTGATCTCATTAAAAATCAGAAGGACAGAAAAACATGTATGGGAAAGGAAGAATTCTCTATAGAATTATCAATTTCAAAATGCTGTTACCTTGAAGTTAAGACAACCCTTTGTAAAAAGCTAAAACTAAAAAATGATTCAAATGTACTTCACTTCTGGATTCCCATTTGAATTTTCAGCTTCTGATATATAATTAACTGAACCTACTACAACAGAGCTGTTAACTGTATTTTTTTGTCAATTACCTTCCATGAACAATTATCATATTTTCCTATTATTTATCCTTATTTTAATAATTATATTGTTTGTTGTCATTTCTCTTCTAACATATAACTTCTTTTAGGATATGGATTTCTTATAATTTTCTCAAAAAATAATTGTTCTTTCAAAATTTCCAATTTCCCTACAGTCAGTGTTCTGTAATTAGGTATTTGGTCAAACTATTCATTTAACATTTTCTCTCAAGAATATTTTGGCAAAGATTAACAGTCATCCTCTACACAGATTCATAGTTTCTCACCCAGAATCAAGAATGAGGTAAGACCTGGAATAGAATGCTGAAGAAGCAGAACATAGGTTTTTGTCTCTCTGAGCATTTGGACCCTCAAGTCCTGGCTCCCCTGACAGGTCTCAGATGACTTCAAAAAAGAATTGTTTTCTTTTAAAAAATATCATCCCATCTCTGTGAAAATCCATTGGAATTTTTCCATTTATATTCATTGATATGGACTGAATTGAACCTGTAGATTGCTTTGGGTAGTATGGACATTTTAACAATATTAATTCTTCCAATCCATGAGCACAAAATATTTTTCCATTTATTTGTCTTCTTCAATTTCTTTAATCAATACCTTATAATTTTCAGTGTACAGATCTTTCACCTCCAGTGTTAAGTTTATTTCTATGTATTTTATTCTTTTTGATGTATTATAAATGGAACTGTTTTCTTAAATTCTCTTTCTGATCTTTCACTGTTGGTGTATAGAAATGCAACCAATTTTTGTAAATTGATTTTGTATCCTGCACCTTTACTGAAATTGTTTATTAGTTCTAATATTTTTTTGGTGCAGTCCTGAGGGTTTTCTGTGAGGAATATCATGTCATCTGCAAATAATAACAATTTTACTTCTTCCTTTCTGATGCGAATGCCTTTTATTTTGTTTCTTGCCTAATTGCCCTGGCTAAGACTTCCATACTTTGTTGAATATAAGTGGCAAGAGTGGGTCTCCTTGTCTTATTCCTGATCTTAGAGGAAAGCTTTCAGTGTTTCACCATTGAGTTTATTGTTAGCTGTGGGCTTGACATATGTAGAGGTATTTTTTCTTTGTACCCAGTCTGTGAAGAGTTTTTATCATGAATACATGTTGAATTTTGTCAAATATCTTTTCTGCATCTATTGAGATGGTTATATGATTTTTATCCTTCATTTTGTTAATATGCTGTATCACATTTATTGATTTGCAGCTGTTGAAGTAGTGCCTTTCATTCTGGAACAAATCCTACTTGATCATTGTGTATGATCCTGTAATGTGTTGTTTAATTTGGTTTGCTAATATTTTGTTGAGGATTTTTGCATCTTTATTCATCAGGGATATTAGCCTGTAATTTTCTTTTCTTGTAATATCATTGTCTGGCTTTAGTATCAGAGTAATGCTGGGCTCATAGAATGAGGGTTTTTTGTTGTCGTTTGTTGTTTTATTTCCATATAGTTAACATACAGTGTTATACTAATTTTAGGTGTATAATCTAATAATTCAACAATTCTATACATTACTCTGTGCTCATCAGGACAAGTGCAGTCTTCAGTCCCTTTCACTTGTTTCACCCATCTCCCACCCACCTCCCCTCTGGGAACCATGAGTTTGCCCTCTATATTTAAGAGTCTTTTTATTTTTTTGGTTTTGCTTTTTTCGTAAAATGAGTTTGGAAATGTTCCATCATTTTTTAAATTTTTTTGGAAGAGTTTGAGAAGGATTGGAATTAGTTCTTTTTTAAATATTTGATAGAATTCACCACGGAAGCCATCTGATTCTGAGCTTGTCTTTGTTGGGAAATTTTTTAAGTCAATTATTAATGATGGAATTATACTGGAAAACAATCACAACAAAAGAACAATCTTTTGAATAGAATAGTTTATTTAGTGAAATATTTCTTTGAAACATAAAATGCAAAAGATTGTCAAGTATGTCAGTATGGATGCCTGTGGATTTATATATAGACATTCGCAGTCATGATTTTCACAAGTTTCACTCCATATCACATCAAGTAATTGTTTTGTGTGTGCATGTATGTGCACGTGTTTAATACCTGTATCTTAGAATGATTAATTGTATTTTTGCTGGGCTTCTTGGAATAGATTTGCTTACACTGAGGTGTATGAAAGCGTTATTTTTGGTCAGTGGGTGTGCATTTCTCTTTAGCTATAAACTAAGGTGATAAACATTTTAATTTCTGAATTTAAAATAGTCTGTTCAATTCTATGTCCTTTTGGTAAAGTTTTGTGTTTGTGTGTGATTTTATTTTTGGTTTTTGGTTCTGTGTTTGTTCGTGTGTGTGGTTTTTTTGTTTGTTTTGTTTTTGTTTTTGTTTTTGTTTTTGTCCTTGGTGCCTTAATTTCTTCCCTTTGCTTATCAGAGAAAGACAGAGGTATAGGAGAAACTGATATTGGAGACCCAGTGGCAAACGTCTTGCTAAAACCATTTTAATCAGTTGTTTGGATAGTAATCGGCTTGGCTGAAAGTTCTTGTCATGGATTTCAAATGGAGCTTTTAGTATTCTTATAGTCATCGTAAGTTGCAATCTATTGTTTTGTGATGGATGAACTTTTTAAGGGTGATGGTTTAGAATTTCATTTATATTTGTCAACATTGTCCCAATTACATTTGGAAGCATTTTGTTCAAGGTTGCAAGAAACAAAATTGTTTTTTTTTTTCCTTTTTTCTTGACCTTTATCTACACACGTTGTCTGAAGACTCAAAGAGTCAGAAAGTTTTGGTTATCTCATTTTGGGTATAGCTTTGAAGGGAGAGTGTCATTCAGTAACTACTGAAGCACAAAAGATTGTTGTCTTGGCCTTTTTGTATAGTCATATGCTGTATTCTTTCCATTTCCAATAAATGAATAATCAAATGTTCAATAGTGTTCTGGATATTCCAGAAAATTCCCCATTATTCCTTGCTTTCCAATTTTTGAACTTTGAGAGGGCTAATTTGTGCAAGTCCAGAGTATCAAAATGAAGACGAAGGAAAATCAGGATATGGAAAAATTCTTCAACATTTTCTATTGTTTTTGGCTTTAAGTTCAGGTCCATCTTTTAAAAATATCTGAATAAAGTATCATTTGCTTTTTTATTTTCAGATGAATCACTTTGATCTCTTAAATTTTCTTTCACGCTGCTATATCCATATGTCAAATTCTAATTTGGAGCATTTAAAGTTTCAGCATTGTAGTTGTTTTCTGTAGTTGAACATGAATTAGTGTGAGGGTCATTTTTTGTCCTTAAAAAAGTCTCCACAAACATAGGGCCAGCAGAGACCTAATGCATTTGCAGTCCAGGGTAAGAACCAACTTGCTTATCAACTGAAGCATTTGTTAGTGAGTAGCTCAGAGTGAAGAGATTTATGGGATTAGTGATTACTAGTTTCCATTGATGATTTTCTGAAATCTCTGTTCTCCATGATAGTTCCTTCATTAAAGGATAACTCCATAACTGAAATATCCATTGTTTACCATTCTGTGTTCTTTTGTGAGCATGTTCAGACAAATTAAGCTCTAACACCTGTTGTTAGATGTAATTTCCAGGTGGTTCTGCACTATCTCTTCTAGGTAGGAGGTTTTTCTTTTCAGGAACAGCTACTTCTGAATCCAAATTCCAGTGAGATACATTCTCATGAGAGATGTTTGACACACACAGGTTGGTGCCACATTTCTATTTCTTCTTGTTTATTCCCCACTTCTTTGAAATCCCCATGGCCCATATGTTATCCCCAGCATTGTCTCCAAGGACACCGTAGCTTTCAACCCCAGGCCCTTGCACATGAGCCGGGTGAATGGCTTGTTGGGTGCCCCCTCCACCTGGGCCTTCCTGCAATGGGAGTACAGGGAGGGCAGTGGGCATTGGCTCCCTCAGCTGTGGACAGCCTGCCAGACCTGCAGCCAGCCTCAGGGTAGATGTCAGGCCTGGGGCCCAGGGTAGGCCCAGGAAGACCAACCTTGGCTGTGGCTGGGATTCTGCAGGCTTCCCCAGAAGCCAGTGGGAGGTTTTTGATTATTAATTCAATTTCCTGACTAGTCACTGGTCTGTTCAGAAGAGAAATTTCTTTAAGCTCAGTCTTCTTAATTCAGTAGATTATATGTTTCAAGGAATTTATCCACTTGTTCTAGGTTGCCCAATTTGTTGGCATATAATTATTTCTAGAAATCTCTTATGATTCTTGTATTTGTATGGTTATCAATTTTAATATCTTCTTTTTCATTTATAATTTTACTTATTTGAGTCTTCTCTTTTTTTCTTGGTAAGTTTAGCAAAGGTTTGTCTATTTTATCTTAAAAGTAAAAACAAAACAAAACAAAACAAAAACAGCTTGTAATTTCATTGATCTTTCTATTGTCATTTTAGTCTCTTTCATTTATTTCCTCTCCAATCTTTGTTTTTTCCTTTCTCTGATAATTCTGGGCTTAACGTTTCTTCTTTCCTTAGTTTCTTGAGCTGTAAATTAGGTTGTTTATTTGAGATTTCTCTTTTTTCTTAATGTAGGTGTTTATCACTATAAACTTCCCTCTTAGAACTGCATTTGCTGCATCCCAAAAGCTGTGTTGTTGTGATTTCATTTTCATTTGTCCCGTGATATTTTTTTATTTCTCTTGATTTCTTCTTTGACCCATTAGTTGTTCAGGATGTTGTCTAATCTCCACAATTATTAATTCTGGTTTTATAACTGATTTCTAGTTTAGTACCATTGTGATTGGAAAAGATGCTTCATATGATTTCAATCCTCTTAGATTTATTAAGGGTTGTTTTATGGCCTAGTATGTGATCCATTCCGGAGGATGTTCCTTGTGGGCTTGCAAAGAATGTATAATCTACTGCTATTGGCTGAAATGTTCTATATATATCTGTTATGTCCCTCCCATCTAACATGAAGTTCAGGTCGAGTGTTTCCTTACTGATTTTATAGCTGGATGATCTGTCCATTGTTGAAAGTGGGGCATCACATTCCCTGCTGTTATTGTATTCCTGTCTATTTATCCCTTTTGATCTGTTAATATTTGTTTTACATATTTAGATCCTCATATATTGGTACATAAATATTTATAATTATTATATCCTCTTGATGAATTGACCTCTTTATCATTAAATAATGACCTTTTTTGTGTCTTCTGACAGTCTTTGCCTTAAAGTCTATTTTGTCTGGTATAAATATAGGTACATCTGCTTTCCTTTGGTTTCTATGTATATGGAATATCTTTTGCCTCCCTTCACTTTCAGTCTATGTGTATCCTTAAAGCTGAAGTGAGTCTCTTGTAAGCAAGATATAGTTGGGTCTTGTTTTTAAATCCATTTAGCCACTGTATATCTTTTGATTAGGGAATATAGTCCATTTATATCTAAAGTAATTATTTATAAGAATCTACTTACTATTGCCATTTTGTTCATTGTTCCCTAGTTGCTTTGTAATCTCTTTTGTCCTTTCTTCTTCTCTTGCTTTCTTTTTTGTTATTTGATAATTTTCTATAGTAGTACACTATGATTTCTTTCTCTTTACCTTTTGTATATCTATTATATGCTTTTGCTTTTTGGTTACCATGAGGTTTATGTAAAACATCTTCTATTTATAACAGCATTTTAAGCTGATAATAATTTAACTTCAAATGCATAGTATCACTTATATGTGGCATCTATAAAAATTGAACCCATAGAAACAGAGAAGAAAACAGGTTGTCAGGAGACAGGAGAGAGAAACAGGGAGAGGTTGATAAAAATGTACAAATTTTAAGTCTTAAGATGAGTAAGTTCTGAGGATTTAATGTATAGCATGGTGACTATGTTCTGTAACACTGTAGTGTGGAATTAAATTTACTAAGGAGTAAAACTTAAATATTCTCTCACACACACAAAAGTAAATATGTGAAGTGATGGATGTGATAATTCAATGAGGGGAATCCCTTTTGTAATGTATACATATTTCAAAGCATCATGTTGTACACTTTAAATATCTTACAATTTTATTTGTCAATTATATTTGTCAATAAAGCTGAAAAAGTCACCCTACTTTTCTGTGTGTTCTTGATAGAATATATTAGTTTGTAGCAAGCTATTCCATCATAATTCTAAATAGAAATCAATACAATTTAATCAAGCAGAATAAATCATTTACTTAATGGGAAAGTTAGTGGCTTTTCTTTTTTTAAGGGAGACTTAGTTTTGAATATATTAGTATTCAAAATGATAAATATTAAAACAAAAATCTGAATTATAATTACTTTTTAAAATTTAAAATATAATGGGTATATCAACTCCTTTTCAGATACATTTTCTTTATCACAGACACAATGTGATTTTGGAAAAATTATTATTTATTTTCTGTTCAAGTTCCCCATCTGTAAAATTGGAATAATACTTATCTCACAAGCTATTGTGCACTCTAAAAATGCTGAATCTGAATTAAAAATCAATATAGATATACATTAATTATGATATCTTATTTAAGAAATCTTTGAAAACATGTTTTTTAAACAATAGATTTATTAATGTTGATCTCCTTCAGGAAGAGCTAAAGGGAAAAGGAGAAACAGGAAAATTAGGAAATGGTCGCTTCAAATTGAGAATTTTATTTTTGTACAATTTATGGTATATAGAAACTTTCATTTTTAAAATTTAGTTAAATATTTAATTCTTATGGTTGTGAATTTAATTTAAAAATCTTAAAGATCACAAAATATGTTACATATCACATGCACTTATATTCTCAATATTATGTCATTTTATACATTACCAGTTGTCTATTTATTGGCTTTCAATTCAAAATATGTTTTTTCATTGCCCACTGTGGCAAATGGAGCTGGTACCTTTGCATATTTGTCCTTTGCTAGCCTCATGTTAAGCTCTGTCCAGGCAAAGCACTAGATGACATTACCGGAGGAAAACAGAAAAACACCAGGCAGATACATGTTTTAAATTTTAAATTTTACACATTGTTTTGGCCATCTTATTTCATACTTTCCGTTTTCTTTATTTTTTATGTAATTTCCCCCCCCCTTTTAAGCTATCCTTAATATTTATTATTTTTAAAATTTATTTTCCTTCTCTATCGGTTAGAAGTTACTTATGCTGGTTCTAGTCTTTCGGTTACCCTTATAACTTTACTAGGTATTTAACAAAGTATAAAATTAATCCTCTCCTCAAACACTATGAGGAACTTAGAACCCCTCAATCCAATGATTCCTCTTTAATTGTACATAATATTTTCTCATAATTAATTCCACTTCCTCTTCAAATTAGTCAGTGCTATTATTTTTATAGTATTAATATCTTTTAAATTGGTACATAATCACCAATTACTTTGTTCACTATTCTTTCTTGCGTATCACTCATTCCTGTTTTCATTTTTCTTCTAGAAGAAAATCTGTTTAACAATTATCTAGGGGCACCTGGGTGGCTCAGTCAGTTAAGAGTTTGCCTTCAGCTCAGGTTGTAATCCTGGGGTCCTGGGATCAAGTCCCACATCAGGCTCCTTGCTCAGTGGGGAGCCTGCTTTTCCCTCTTCCTGCTCTGCCTGCCACTCTCTCTGCTTGTGCTCTGTCTCTCTCTGACAAATAAATAAAATCTTAAAAAAAAAAAAAAACCAATGAGTATCTGTTAGTGGTAAACTTTGTTTTCACTAATCTGAAATTGACTTAATTCAATTCCCATCTGTAACTAGTAGTTCAACAGAGTACAGAAATTTAGATTAACAATTATTTACTATAAATACCTTGAAGACCTTATTTCAAAATGTATACACTGTATTTCTGAAAGTAATTCCTTCTAGGTAATCTTTACTTTGGTTGCTTTTAAGATGTTTTTCTTTAACTTTCTGTTATTCAGTTTCAGTACTCTGTGTCTGGGTGTAGTTTTCCTTTTATTTATTTTGTTTGGGAACTTACTGAATGTGAAGATACACATCTTCCAAAAGTTCCGAGGCATTTCAGATATTGTCTATTCAGTATTTTATTTTCCTCCGCTCTCTATATTCACATTTTAAACTCCTAATAATATATATTGAATATTCACATTCTATTCCGTATCTCTAAATATATTCTCTCATCTCTTTGTCTCTCTCAGCTTAAACTCTCCCAGTTCATAAATTATTATCGGCATCTGTACCTAATCTAAATTTAAATTTCAATTACTGTATTTTTTTGTTTCTACAAATTCAACTTATTCTCTTTAAAAATCTCAGTATTTTGATAGTGTCTATACCTTTTCCACAAATATTCTTTCTTTTTTTAAATCATTTTACTCTACCTGTGATAATTCTAGTAGCCAATGTCCTAAAGTTTAATTATGCTACTTGTTATTTTGGATTCCTTTTACCTAAACATTTCATAATTTTTTTTTTATTGTGGCATCACATCACATTCAATTAAGCATTATCTGTAGGGCCACAATATTGCAAGTATATGCCCCTAGAGTGCTTTTATATGAGTATGCTCTTGAGAGGTCTGAGTATCCCAGGGATTTTACCAACATTTTAAACATAGATGTTGACTTGAAGAAGGAAGCAAATAGTGAGGCAGTGAGGCATTTCACTGTCCCACAAATCATACTGCAATTGCAAAAGATCCCTTTTCCACCAATTAGGCCAGCATTGATTGGAGATTTTGGGTTTCAAGAATCTTAATGTGTATCATAATAAGAATTAGAATTTATCAAGCACTATTGGTGCTGGCCATTGGTAGTGCTTTTTGTAAGTTATATTGTTTAGTTCTATTTCTTAATTACATGAACATCAGAATTTTGATATGCTATGCCACCCCCATCATCCATCTTGAGAATGAATAATTTACGAGTTAAAAATACACGTGACTGATGGAAAAAAAAAGAGTTAATTTCAGAGGACAATTGAAATTTTAAAAAGAACAAATGCAAGTAAGATAGTAGAAAACCAAGGATAAGGAAAGGTTGATGTTAATGCTTGTCTCAAAATGCAAACCAGGCTACTTGGAATAATGTCCCCAGAATGGCTGTAAAATACAAATGCATGTTTTATATTGCAATTTTCACACTTTGTGATTGCTTTTAATTAATGTTTATCTCTTAAACTAGAATTTAACCTTCACAAAAGCAAAAATTGTGATTTTTTTTTCAACCTTTCATTAAATTTTTAGTACTTAGCACAGTGCTGAGCATATTCGAAGGAATTAAGCAAATATTTATGGAATGAAGAAATAGATGAAATAAATGAGTGAATAAACTACATGGTTGTAATATGTCTTTTGGGTTGAAAATGACAAAACTTGTTATGAGGACCCTTTACTCCCAGGGAATTCAAACACAAATAACAGACATTCAGTGGTATAGAAAGGACTTTAACAAATTTATTAGATCCTTGTAGAAAATTTTCTTGTAATTTACTTTGAATTTTAATTATAGCCTCCTAAAGAATGTTCACTAAATATTCTTTTAGGGTAGCTTTATCTAAACTTAATTATCTATAATACTTTCACTTTGCCTTTTCTGGCAATCTTCCTGTTTAAATAATTTAATGACATTCCCCTGAAATAAACCCCTCCCCCTGACCTCAACCTTATCACCATTATTTTAGCATTTAGCTGTCATTTCTGAGTCACTGATTCTGACATAAAAATATCATGAGGGAATATAAATGCACTTCTACATTTTGATTGAAAATTATCATTTTTAACTAAATTTCTAGTAGTTACTCTTTTAAAAATATTCCTAATTGAGCTTTTGACAGATATGAGATTTGTTAGTTCTTAGATATGTTGTATAGTTAAATATTATGACTAATATAATCACCCTATAATATTTAATAGAAGCAGCACCACTGGATCTGGTTTTTTAAATGTAATTTGTAAAATACACTGAAGCATTAAGCACGTTTACAGTATTATAAGCTGCTTTGAATAGCCTTAGTGGCTATTTTTATTTCAGATGCAAATATGCCAAAAAGCTTGATAGTTGGGCAAAAATGAAATGATGTATAACTGGTTTCTCAGCTACAAACAACATAGGTAGACAGGGCTCAGTAAGAGTGGAGGGATTGGTGAAGCTAGTAGCTTGTATGCACATAGAAATAACACATAATAACACAAGTAATTTCATTATTTACTCAACACCTCCACCCTGGCAGCTAAGGCAAGATCCGGTACCAGGACCTTTTGTCCACATGTCTTAAGCTGCATGTTGGCTTCTTAAGTCTTCAGTCTTCATCTGCTTTAACCCAGGTATGTTTCCATTTCAAGTTTTCTAAAGTTAGAAGTTGATTTTATGGTTTTAATTTTTTATTTAAAATATTGGATGAGAGGGAAGTTGCATACAGTGAGATGTACTCAGGGCCCTATAATCTTTTTGGAATCATTCTGCATAGTCTCTGCACAGGAGTTGACTAGAGTCACAGGGCAAGCCTGGACACAGGCTGAATATACTGGTGCGGGGCTGAAAGAGGCGGGGAGGTTGTGGCTGGACAATGAAAAAAGGTGATGTCAACAGAAAGTTTGGAGACTAATAATATCTCACAACATATTAGATCCATCCATTACATCAATTATTTCTTAAGCTAATGACAATGTGTCTTAATTTTATAACAATAACACTAAAGATTAACAGCTAACTGTTCGTTAGCGACCACTTACTATGCATTGAAGCATAAAAAGCTTTAACTCGTTCACAGACCAGCTTTTTGTTGTCTTTTTGATATGCTCATTTTACATAATTTTTCTTATAAAATGGAAGGCATTACTTCAAGTCATAAACTTTAGAAGGTAATTATTTTTCCTGTTTTCTTCCTCCCATGCCAGATTTCACAAGTGGTATTAAAGGTTTTCCAAAAAGCAAGTTTTATTCCCATTGTCACTAAATACAATTTCCAAACATTTTGAGAACTGCTTTATTTTTAAATGTCACACATAGCTATAGTTTACTTTTAAAAAGTAATATTTAGCCTTATGAAGAATAATAATTAGTCATTTGGTGCGCTTTTAGAGATTTTCTATATGGGAAAGCAAAATTTAATATTTCAGGCTTACCATCAAAAATACAGGTGTAAAAGAAACCAAATAAAAAAGACTAAGAAATTTAAAAACAAAATTGGACAGAATTTGAATCTGATACTGTGATATATTAAAATTAGTTGTACATAGCAAAAATCCAGCCAATACAGGAAGGGGACATTTGGAGACTTTGGAAATACCATTGCTGTTTCTCATACAATTTTTTTAAATGTTGTTTTGTGAATTATGCTAAGTCATGACCTCATTAATAAAGTAGATTAATATTCAAAATTGACTTGAAAAATAATTTAATAAAATCATATTAAGTAGGAGCAGTTTTTTTCTGTGTATAGTCAGGATTGTATAGGAGTTAGAACTTTGGCAAATAGAGAGCACAACCAGTATACTGCTGTAGGGGTTGAAAATAATTTACAAAATTAATTTAATAAAATGTTTAAAACAGTAACTAACAATTATTAACAAAATAACAACAAAGCTGTTTGTACTTTCATTTAACAACACATTTAAAGCCAAAATTGAATTAATATAAAAATAATATGCAGCGAATTGGTATCTGACATAAGATACAATAAAAATTAATGTTCACATTGAAGACCTGAAGTTGCAACATCTCCATAAATGCCTTCTAAGTATCTTTTCACTTTCATTTCTCGGTTGTGTTGATTGCAGCTCATTGTGACCTAATAAGATGTCAATTGTAATATCCAGAATATTTCTTAAAGTAGAACACTACATTTCCCCTACTACACCAGATAAAATAATTTAATGTATTTATTTTAACAAAAGGTCCATCCATGGTTACTAACTCTGAACTACAGAGTAGGTGTCGTTGTTGTTGTCTAATTTCTAGCACTACCTGTGGCTCTTAAAGATATCTACAATTGATATTCGAATTGTCATGCTGTTCCTGAAAAGAACAATATATTTATCCTGAAGGTTTTACTGTAATTCACCCCTAAAATTTACTTTATGTGGAAATGTTTCGTCATAAAAACATGTCTACTATTTATATATGTCAAGATTGATTCTACTACATTTTGTAGAACAAGCACAGATTTTTGTATCAGACAAGCTGGGTTTCAACATCTAACTTTACACAGTGACCCTGGGAATATTATATACCTTCTATGAGCCTCCATTCCTGAACTACGAAATGAGAACATCACCACAACTCTCAAAGGGTAGCATAAAGTTTAAAAAAAAAAAAGCCAGTGCCCTGTGCCTAGTACTGGGCTAGGCATAGTGTAATACACTAGGTGTTAATGGTATTTTTTCCTCTTTCCCATTGCTGATATATTTGGCTAATTGAAGATTAATGAAAAAATATAGAAGAAGTTACTGGAATAAATCAGCTCCACTAAAAAAGCTCATTACATCGCAGGCAATAGTTACACATTCCCAAAGGAACATTGAGTAAGATCAAAAGACTGGTTTTAAAAATGTATTTACATATTGTAATTCATATGCAAGAAAATATTTTTCAGGGTAACAATGACAAAAAATGAATAAACTACACCTGTGTGTATAGTTTAATTTTGTAAAAATAAAGAAAAATACCCAATTTTATTAAATGTCAAATGTTCATGGACAGGTAACAGAAACAAATTTACTTCATATAGCAATCTACATCAACATTAAAACATAACAAAATAGAGTTTCTATAAAGGAAAAAGCCTTTTTTTAATGGCATGGATAATAATTAGAAGTTCCCATTATTTGTCCATGAAACCTCCTAAGAAAGGTGCTACTTCAGACAGGATTCTAGTAGAACTTGGCACATAAATTGTAACTTTTCCACCACCCACTGCTTTTCACCTTCTTGTAGCTTCACTCATTCAGACAACCTCACATATACATACACAATATTAAAAACACGCATGGCTTTCAAGCAGAAAATTCGTTTTCTACAACAAAAGCAGGTCACCATATTTATACCCAATGTTCTCAGTCATGGAAATGGATTTTCCTCACAGAGCTGCTAATTAACATACGTTGTTTTCCTCAAACTTTCAAAAAGTGTGTCTCTCGGAGGATCTGTTTGATCATGTGCAAGAATTCTAAGGCATTATAAGTAATTGTTCCACAGGACAAGTGGTGCCCTTGCAATGATACACTCTTGATACACTTAGCAAGTCTTTAGTCTTCAAATGCCACCAGACAGACATAGGGAGACATTCATAGTCTACAGGTGGTTGGCTCAAAGGTCAAAAATTTTGTTTAAAAAAAAACGTTTATGGAATAGCACCATAGAAAGTCTTTCAGAAACAAATCCTTTTTCCCAACATTGCATTTTTTTAACTGAATCCCAAGAAGAGAAAAAAAGAAGAAGAAGAAGAAGAAGAAGAGAGACCTTTCAATGACTACACAGCCTACTTCCATTTCATTTCATTTTTTTTTTTTAAATACAACACTAACCATGACAACATCAGCAATTACAACTACAACAGATCAACAACAGAAAAGACAATAGCAGCACTGGTGACTTGAGAACGGGCCATCCAGGCCGTCACTTGGAAGAATTCTGTTCACACCTGTTGGGAGTTCTCTCTTGAAGTGCCCAAGACATCACAACACTTCTTAAATTTGGTGTGAAAAGGCAGCACTTTCACTGAAAGAACTTGAGTTTAGCGATCAACTGGGCATTTTCCAGCACTTAAATAAATGATGCCTAGAGTTTAACTGCAGTAATAGACAGTATTGGCATTTCCAACTTGTCAAAATGTCAGTAAAATGAAGTGGTCTCAAGATCATTCGTGTTTCAAAGAGGTGAATCTGGCCTGCAAGTGAAAATAATGAAGCTGAAATATTCCAGTTTCCAAAATTCCGGACACGCCCACATTTAAAGTACAAACCGCCCTCCAAAGACTCCCATTTTGCAACATCCCATGTGGATCCGTATGCAAGATACAAAGCCAAAACAATTATCCTAAGATACAAGAGGGTTTTTTAGTTTATGACCTGCAAGATCATTTGATTTCTCCCAAATCTCGAAAAATTGTCAAAAAGAAACACGCTGCAAGTCACAGCCCCTGAATCGAACTGTTTGAATGGCAAGGCATCTATGTCAGGCTGTGAACAAAATCTCTGGAGTCTTCCTTGAAGTTACATGATGCCTTCTCACCAGCTTTATTTATATTTATACCACCCAGCATGGAGTTTCAGTATCTTGGCAACGTTGATCAGAGCTGGCTTGAAAACTTCTCTTTTAGCACAGAGAGAATCCTGTCCTCATAAGTCTTCTTCTGGTCAAACTCATTATATAAAACATTTGTGCTAATATCTTCATTTAAAAAAAAATACGTCTTCTCTCCATTATGCACATTCCTTTATGTTTTGATGGAGGTTTTGGTGTTATTTTTTGGTATGCATAGTATCTGGATATCTAATGCTTTTGTATCTTATATGAAATCCTTTCTTGTTGATTGTGTCATCAGTGTGAAAATGAATTAAAATCGCATCCCCAATTGAATAGATCTCTTCTGGTGGCTGAAGACAAAAACAAACAAACAGGCAAATAAACAACAGAATGAGTCACTTTTTTTCCTTCAGTGTAATTCATGTTTGTCTGTTTTTTTTTTTTTTTGGTTTATGATTTAATTCTCCCAACAACTTTGAAAAGTGGGTATGAGTGACTTCTTCATCTTACAGGTGAGCAAACCTGAGTTTCAGAGAAGCAAATGACATGCTCAAGATCATAGGCACTGATATGGCTGGGCTTGGAATATAAGTCTCTTTCCAAGTTCTGGAACTTGGTGGATTTTTTCCCCAAAATTTTAAGCCAAGTTCCTTTGATTTACAAGTAAATAAAGTAAGGTTCAAAGAAGGTAAAGAGATATTAAATGTGTTTCAGAAGGAGCTCTGAGGCAGAGCCACTTCCAGAATCCCAATCATCCATTCCTTCTTGCTTTAATAATCTAAACACCAAGAAGTTTTTTGTTTCATTTCAGCTGATATTTGGAAAGGAATTCAATACCATTCAAGTTCAGTATTATGTAAGCAATAGACACGGGTGGACAAAAAAATGGGACTAATGTTTTCGGAACAAAATATGTATTCAGAAGACGGCTTGATATTTATGCAGGGAGTCCTGGGGGAGAAAGCATGAAGGAAATCTCAAGCTTTCCTTTTTCTTATTTCTCCTGGTGACACTCTCTGACCTGTATCGGGCATTCTGTCCCATGCACAAGTGACACACTGCAATGGAACGGCATTATGGCAGCACTGACTAAGCCCACATACCAGGTGGTGGTGCCTGCCATTCAGCAAGCGTCTTCGTTGAGAGGGGAATGTCAATTTGAATTGTGTGCATAATTCCTTTTCCTTTATGCTTTAATTTAGGAAGCTTACCAAATCGTCAAAGGTGGTGTTTAAATTTATTGCCTTTAGATTCTTAAATGTTTAAACATTTATTGCACAGTAAGAACATGAATAACAAAGTTAGAATGTGAACAGGAACCAGCACTTATACCTACTAAATTCTTCTCTCTTGTATGATATTATTGGGGAAATTCACTAGATGGAGAAGAGGTAAGGAAGAAGAGGCAATAATAATAAGGTGTAACCTTTTCTCGTAAAAACATTGCCGATTTGCATATGGTGCACATAACAATCATGAATCAATGGGCATTTTCTACCATGGCTATGGGATCCTGTTGGTACTGTATTTACCCCTGATCCACAGAATCGACCAAGCCCCACCGCTGTCGAATCGAGACCGTCAAAGAGCTCAACATAGTCATAGCCACAGTCGGCTTCTTCCTCCACTTCAAAAATCTGGAAGGATAGCTCCAGTCGAAAGCCCCGTTCTGACACTAACAGCCATTCACAGTCCACTTGTCCCGGGTAGTTGTTATCACCAAACTGCGCATGCGAGTACAGATCTCTGGGTTTCGGGTCTGCTCTCAGTCGGCCTCCACACTCTGCTCAGGAAAGAAAAATGACATAAATTCAGTGAGTTTTAACAAGTCCAATTTCAACCTCAATGCAGTGTAACCGTTCTCTAACTTCTGAATGCATTTACATCATCAGATGTGTTTCCTATAATCGTAGAGTGTGATGGTGCACCAGGTCCCACCACAGGCCCTGGACACAGAGCTTGCTGGGTTGGAATATCACCTCCAACACCATCGAGCTCAGTTACTTCAAATGAGTGATGTCGCTTCTCTGATCCATAGGGCAAAATGCAGATGATAATGATAGTACCAATCTCAGTGGATTTTGAGGATTTAATGAATACATGGAAAATCACTTAAAACAGTGCCTAACCTGTAGTAACTCTCATAAATATTTTGTTACACATGATACTGTTTTTAGTCTCAAATAACTAGTTTTCAGAGGGAAAAACAAAAGTCAGTATCTTAAGTCAGGTTTAATCTTACTCATTTAAGAGCCCAGAATCCAAAGGAATAAGAAATAACTTAAAAACTGGCAAAATATATAAAACTCCCATGTGTGTATATGCATGATATAGAACTCTACATAGACTATATAGAACAATTTTATTTAGGTAGAAATATTTATATAACTTGGTTGGGAAAAACATACGCGCATCTTTAACTGTAATAACATTTGCAGTTCCAGAACCTATTAAGTGTATTTTGTGTTTGTAATAAATAAAAAAATTTAAATTCTCTTTTCACAGCTTCTTTTTCAGAGAGATATTAATAAACACATGGTTTACCAGTTATTACTTTTGTCACAAGAGGTAAATATACCAAATAACTAGATGAGTATGCACAAAAATGCACAGCTAGTATAATTTAGAAATGAAAGTTTTCAAAAAATTTTCTCAGAAACTTTGTAATCTGAGCCCCAAAACTTCCTAATGACTTAGAGATTAAAAAAAACAAAACAAACAGACAAAAAAACCAAACACCCAGAGATTAAATAGTAGATCCCCTCCAACCAGTACCCATGCAAACTTATGGCAGGGGGTCAGGGGAGAAGAAGATAAAAAAGGGCTATCAAAAATGTTAGAAGAAAGTAGAGTTTCTTTCTGTTTCTGTTTGTCAAGTCCTGAGAGGTTCCTGGGAAGCAGTGATTTCAGGGCTAAAACCAGGAAAGTCCCAGGAAAACTGAGATAAGTTGGGAGGGGACAAAACCAAAAATCCAACATGGAAAGACGTGGACAAGCCAGGACCCTAGATACGAAGACACCACTGTAACATTTTCATGGTCATCTGCAACCAAACAGTCCCGGCGGCACCCTGTGAGGACGGATTACACAACTAAAAACACTTAGTTGGATTTTTCCAATTTGTATATGGCTTACCCACAACTGATGATTTTAAACAACAAAATATGTCTGAATCCGCAGGATGAAACCCCATTCAGATGTATCTAAATACGCGTAGGCTCAACCAAACCTACCGGCACTGTTACAGACAAAGACATTGAGATTCTTGTGTGTGACTAACATATGAACGAACTTCAAACCAGGGTTTCAATCATGAGAATGACTCCCCCACTGGGCTGTGTTCCATGAAGAATGTAAGTGTCCCTCCACGTTCCAGGTGTCAGGTGGGGCATCTTGCACAATCTATCGATATAGCATATAGTATATACTGATACTATTGCAAATGTAAATGAGTTAGAATCACCCTGAAAGCTCAACTCATCTCTTGAATCCCATAGACCGGAAGCCAAACATTCTACCCTTCCTACCATGGTGCTTCTCTAATTCCAAAAATTATTGTCCTTCCTCTGTGACAGATCTCCACAGCCAAACGACCTGGGTCCAAATCTGAGCTCTGCCCTTCATCAGCTGAGGGACTTTGTCTCACACTCCATTTCTAAGACAAGGATCATACATAGTACTCACATCATGGGGTCTAGATGAAGAGTGAATGAGTTAATATATGTCAAATGTTTGAAGGACACCTGACACATAGGAAAGACCATATTAGTGTAAGCCATCACCATTACAATCATTACTGTCTAGTGAGAACATCTAAATGCCATCATCTGTGCTGTTGCTAGGGATCCATTCAGGTATGAAATGAAAAGCCAGAATAAAATGAAAACCAATTTAAAACATTAATCTGCTATCATAAAGGAAGACTTGTGTTTTTGAAGGCCAGTAAAATATTTTGTGAAAAATATTTCCAAATTTAATATATAAATGTACAAACCAGTGTAATCTCACTTAGAGAATTTTTTAAATTCTACCTATTCTCAAAGTTTGATATATAATTCCCTGATTTGTTTTGGTTTCAACCTAAAAAAAAAAAAAAAAGCTGCCAGCACTTGGATTACTTTTATTCCACAGCCAGGAAGAGCTGAAGGAGCCCACTGGGAGATATAAGGAAAGCACTAGTTTCGGTGTGTCTGCTTTGCAGAAGCAAAGTAGCAGGACAAAAGACCAGGGTTCAGAAGAGACAATTCTCTGCCAGCGCCAACTTGGAACAAAAATCAAGGAGGAAATGAAGTAGTCGAACAAAATGGAAAAGGAGATTTCACGAAACCTTTGTGAATCTGAAATTGACAGTGAAGAGTTATTATTTGGTTTTATTGAAGACATCTAGAAAATGGCAATATTCAAAATAAATAAATTACATTTAAGGATGACTTAAAATGTTCCATTATGTTTGTCTATTTTCATTTCTCTGTTTCAGTACACAACGGCCTTCCTATGGATCACTGATCACACTAATAAATCTGGAATTAATGATCCAACCATGAAAGAGAGAGAGAGAGAGAGAGAAAACTCAGTCCACAGGATAAAATTTTTAAGAACAAAGATTTAAATATTATATGCACAAGATGTGTGATTTTAATATGCCCTGAGAGAAATTCCATAAGCAGAAAATTACAGGCAGCGTGAGGGCAATTTGAGAATCCTTGAGGCAGTTCTTCAAAATATGGTTACTACATCATTTACTATGGTCCCTTTAAAGGAGGTATTTAATTAAATACATTTTCTGCAAATATTCCTATCCATTTACCAAGTTGGAACAATATAAAAGTAAGGTAGCATGTCCGCAGTATTGTTTTTAAATCAGTTGTTTGCAAATACTTTGTAAGCTGCCAGAACATCTTCTACAGAATTCTGGAAAATGAAAATGAAGCTGAATAAGAAAGGTGACAAAAAGCGAAGAGCAGCTGGTGGGGGGGGGATTTCATTTTAATTTGGAAAGACATGATTGTTTATTTCCCCATAAAGTATTAAATTCCCAAAGAGGTCCTGTAATTTGAGCCTATACATGCTTTTAGTGGGCATTCTAATTTAATTGAGTTAGATCAAAATAACTTCCTTTCTAAGAACTTTAATCATGCATTATTTGACTTTTAAATGTCATTGATGCATAGTACAATGCTACAGCAAAGAAGTCCTACCAGACAGGCCATGTCTTATTTTTTTTTTTTAATGTTTCAAGTTTTTATTTAAATTCTAGTTAGTTACATATAGTGTAATATTAGCTTCAGGAGTAGAATTTAGTGATTCATCACTTACAGCACTCATTACAAAAAGTGACCTCTCCTTAACCATCACCCATTTAACCATCTCCACCCCACCAGCTACCCCCATGCCCCCGCACCTCCCTTCCAGCAACCCTCAGCTTGTTCTCTATAGTCAAGAGTCTCTGTTATGGTCTGCCTCCCTCTCTGTTTTTTTCTTTGGACAGGCCATGTTTTAAAAGACTATTTTCTCTCCACATTTCCCTCTTTTTCTATATTATAGCCATATCCTCTGAGACAATACACAGGATATTTTTTTTACTGATTTGTTTCTTCAATAAGTTTATTTAAGGGTGGTGTAATACCATTCATTACCTGATTAAAATATAGTTGGGCTTAGAATTTAGACCTACCATCAGGGGGATAAAAGGACTCTTTCCAATAAAGTCCTTTTCTCATGGATTTTTTTCACAGTATTACTTGTGAAAAAAAATAGCCATAAAACCATATTAGAGCAGTATTTCTAATCACCTGGTTTCAAAATTCATGGTATTAGAAGTTTTTCTCATGGATAAAATTCAAATTGTATATAAAAAATATAAATTTACTCAAGCAGATTAAAATGTGTATGTCAGGGTCCATTGATAATAGTTACACGTATTCTAGAAGGCAGTAAATAATGAATAAGTGTTCTATACATGTAGCAAAAATGGACTGATGTGGTACTGGACTTGACTGTCTTGTCAGTAGAAACTGACTGAAAAACCAAAAGTACAGAAACTTCTGAAAATCAGAGGCTACACTTAGACTGTATGCTTCAACAGGAGGGAATTCCTTCTATTTTCCTGTAAATTCCCACAAATTCCCAGCTTTTGGCCATAAATTAGGAATACCTTACAGTGTCTATCCAAAACAGGTACCAAATAAATATTTGATGAAAGACTATGGAATAAATGAACTTGTTAAAGAGCAAGCTTGGAGAAGAGATAAATAGTAGTCAGTACATAAGAGGGTTTCAGCATGTTTGGCTATTAGAAATTAACAGTATGAAACAAATAGACCCAGAAAAGATAGCTGAGTTAAGTAGGAGCAAAAATTTACGGGTGAAGAGAAAAAAAACACAAACAGATAATACCAAAAATGTTGACAACAGCAAATGAGTAGCAGTTAAGAAGCCAGGATTCTAATACCAACTGTTATTTTTTTTGTTCTACTTTGGTTGTCATTTAGTTTTTAGTTCAGAATCCTCATATGTAGGATGACAGGCCTGGATTAAACAAAATCCAAGGCATGTCTTGCCTAACAAAAATGTGACAGGTGGCTCACGTGGATATTTGAATGGGTGTGAACTGAACGGGGAAATAAAATGAGCCTAGTCAGTTACATACTTCAAACAAAGGGTTTTTTAAAACTTACATAAGGAAGCATTCAGTCTCTACGTATCGCTTCAGCAACAGTGACTGGTTTTAAATCGATTTGCTTCCTAATCTAAAACTTTTACATGAAGAGAAAATATACTATGGTGGAATGTATGCGAGGCATTCTGGAGACAGAGTAAGGTTAAACTCCAGGCTTTGACATAATTTTAGAAATCTCTGCAAATTATTTAATCCTCTAGATTTTCAATTTCTTTTTCTGAAAAATGAGGATAATAATACATCATATAGTCTTTTAAGGACTCAATATATGTAAAGTGTATGTTAAGTACATGTGTGTGCCTAAAATGCCAAGTGCTTGCTATATATACCATCAGATCTCAATATAAGATCTCCTGAGAACTTAATTGGATCCTACCAATGGATTCTTAATGGTAATATAAACAATGCAAATAGGATCCATGAGCAAAGGCCATACAAATTAAGGAATCATGGAGGTTAATAGCTATAATGAAACTTAAAGAGTATTTTACAGATGAGGAAACTGATATCCAAAGAAATTTCTTTTCCAAAGTTCCCAGCTAGGTAATGGCACAACTGGACTAAAAACCCAAATGTACCTACGTACTGGAACATAATATAAATCTTAATCATTCTACTCACAAAGGGTAAAAAGAGATTCTATAAAAGTAAGTTTTTATTAAACTAAGAAAGGGAAATTCACCATGAGAGACGATGGACTCTGAAAAACAAACTGAGGGTTCTAGAGGGGAGGGGGGTGGGGGGATGGGTTAGCCTGGTGATGGGTATTAAAGAGGGCACGTTGTGCGTGGAGCACTGGGTGTTATGCACAAACAATGAATCATGGAACACTACATCAAAAACTAATGATGTAATGTATGGTGATTAACATAAGTATAAAAAAAGAAAAAAAAAGAAAGGGAAATTCATAGGTAAGTATTTTAAAAATATTTGGTCAGCTATTTCAAGAATTTTGACAGCATATTTTCATACTGCATTCCTGGAACTTGTGATAGCCAGATATATATGCCATAAACCCTATGCTATCAGGAAAGTACTGATGAAGTAATGGGATTGCAATCACTCCACCCCTTTAATGCATAACAAATTATCAGGAAAATATTTAAAGAGTAAACGTCAAGCGTATGGAAAAACCTTTCATTAGTATGAAATTTCTGTAGTCCCTGAAAGATTCTTCTTAAACCAAAATATTTATATCACTCATGAGAAATAATTAATTTGCACTATTAATGAGTTCAACCATTACTAGTACAAATCAGATAAAAATTCTGACAATATTCACTTTCTCATAGACTCCAATATAAATCTAATACTTATAATAAAATACACTAAAGTGGAAAATAATATTGGACAATGGAATAATTAAAATTCTGATTTCTCAAACAAAATTAAACAAAAAGAAAATAAAAACAATAACCAGAACCCATGACAAAAAATTGCTGCACTTACATTGTTTTATGGACAAATTTGTATACTATTACACTGTGTATTATATTATTACATCAAGACAGTTCTACAGGGCAGTCTCAATAGTTTATTCATCAATAGTACCACTAGGTGGCACTATAAGATAAATGACTTTAGGAAACTACAAACAACTGACTTTTTTTTTTTTTTAAGATTTTATTTATTTATTCATGAGAGACAGAGAGAGAGAGAAGCAGAGGGAGAAGCAGGCTCCCTGCCGAGTAGGGAGCCCGATGCGGGACTCCATCCCAGGACCCTGGGATCATGACCTGAGCCGAAGGTAGACGCTTAACCATCTGAGCCACCCAGGCGTCCAACTGACTTGTTTTTTAACTGAATGTAAAAAAAGGACATTTCCTAGACATTTATGAAATACAGTATTAAGCTGGCCCCAAATTATTAAAAAATGTTATTCTATATTTTTTCCTAAAATCTTCCATATATTTCCTAAATTATATTTTATTTCTTGAAAACTTCCATTACAAAGTCAAATTAGGGATTAGGATTAGAAAGATTGTATTGCACACTAAATAAAAGGAAAAACAAATGAGACTCTGTACAACGGAGAGATAAATTCCAAATCAGACTTACAAAAATACATTAATGCAAAAGCTAGCCAACCAGGTAGGATGTTAGAGAAAACACGATTCTTGAATACTAAGACATAGATTTCTAACTGTTAAATAGAGCATATAAATCAAACGGCTCAAGTTAATATGGAATCCATTATACAAATATTTAGAGATAGTTCTACTTGATCATACTTGCATTGGACATGAATCAGATCAAACTATTGCATTGCTTTCTAAACGTTCAGCAACTACAAAGATATTTGAGTAGGATGCTACATAGCTCTCAAATATTTCACACAGTGCTTCAGTGAGATTTCTTCTGCTGTGCTCAGAGATTCATTAATGTTCCTGTTGTAGGATCCACTGCATTCACTGGAAGAGAAACCTAGATCAGGAAAGAGAAACATGACTCTAATTTGCTGACCTGTAGAATGTGTGGCTTGAAAGCCTTTCCTTTGAACAGATGCATCAGAAACAAACCGAACAAACATTTTATTTCCAGTAGCCACAAGGGGCTCTGGTATCTTGTTCCCACATAGTCTTCCAAGAATTGGTGATTTTTCTGTTTCTCCATCGAATACTTCCAAGTGATCATAAGCACATTCTTGATGCTGCTCGATCTCAAACTCACCAAAGGCCTATTAAAAAAAGAAAGAAAGGGAAAGAAAAACAAAAACAAGAACGCATATCACTCAAAATGGGTTCTTTCCTTTGGAGCAGAAATTCACATCAATAAAACATGCTCAGGACATACAAATAAATTAACCCGTATAGAACATTATTGAAAGAAGTGTAAAATCAGTAGAATGTAAAGTCTCTGAAAAAACATAATGAGGAAAACAGCACAATAACTCCATGTGAAATTCTATTATTAAACTATTGCAACTAAATCACAATCAAAACTATCACAAAACTATCACAATCATCTCCAGGATTTAGACAAGTTATAATAAGTGATATTTTACTCTGAATATAATTCTAAGTTTATACTGAATGCATCAGAAAACTTTAAACACTTGCATTTTAAAAATTGATTCCTTCTGGTTTTGATGATCATAAACTATTGAATATCATCCTACCTTGGGGCATTTAAACTAAGAAGAAAACCTAAAAAAATAACTTATATTTTCACAGAAATTAATTAAGCACAGTAAATCTTAATAGAATAAAATAATGGGAATTTACACTGTATACTTTTTATTTTTTTAAAGATTTGATTTATTTGACAGAGACACAGCGAGAGAGGAAACACAAGCAGGGGGAGTGGGAGAGGGAGAAGCAGGCTTCCCGCGGAGCAGGGAGCCTGATGCGGGACTCGATCAGCCGAAGGCAGATGCTTAACGACTGAGCCACCCAGGCGCCCCTATACCTCTTTATTTAGATCTTACAACCCATATTATTAGAAAATACTACAATGGTTTTAGGCTAGTTTTTTTTTTTTTTTTTGAGAACCTACTTCTCCCTTTCCCTCTGCCTGCCTCAAGGCTAGATTATTTTTAAGTTACTTTTAAGATAGATGGTACACTTATTTTAGAGCTTGCAAAGTTTAGTATGCCTTTAAAAGTTATTCTAATTTTCCCGTGTAGTAATTTTTATACATAGGTCTTAGCAAATTCTTATATTTTTTAATACTTGTAGCAAGAATTGCTGTCAAACTTCACTCATTGGACCAGAGACCCTTGTGGTGTTGGTGGAAGATTTGCCCCTCATGTAGCTCATTATCTATGTTTGTGAAGCTCACTGGCCAGCCAGCGGCCTCAACTCCAAACTTTAATGATGTGCAGAAGCAAATTCTTAAAATAAAAATTCATTAAATGTATAACACATTAAATAACACAAAGGAAAGTTTAATTGAGGCAGACTGAAAATAGTAATGGCCTAATTATTAATAATTCCAGGAATTCTAGGTTATTTGCCATTGCCGATCAAGGCTTTTTCCCTTCCCTAGAAAAGCCACCATACCTTCAAAAAATAAACTATCATTCCCAGTAGAGGGGAATAAAGCTGGAGAAATAGAATGTATACTTGAAAATTCGTTCATTTTCCTGCAGTCTCTGCAGCATAAAATATTTGCACATAAAATTTTTGCATACATGTTTTTTTTAATTTTGTGAAGTTATCACAATTCTAAATTTAATTAAGACATACGTCTTTGTAATTATGAAAAGAAAAAAATTGACTAAGAATGGTTCTCCTTCAGTGCTGGCCAGTTATCTATTCCTTAACACACGGTCGTCTATTATCACTGGCTTTGGAGGAGTAAGGGAAGAAATGAAAGAAGCAATTTATATTAATTAGGGAGTAGGAGAAAGGAATGAAAGGTACTTAAAAGAAGAAACAAAAGAAAGAGGGCTGATCTCTACTGCCATATTCCACCGCACCCTACTTTAAAAAGTATAAATTAAAATGATAATGACCAATAAGCATTAGAGTCATTATTTGTTGTAACCATTATGAGTAAAAAAGAATGTTCACTTCATTCTACCGAAGACACTGGATAGTGCAAAAGAGATAAATACTGCACAAAGCATCTTATAGGAAACAAACAAACAAGAAACAGTGCACGCAAAATATGGTGAACAAGGAGAATTTAGCAGAGTGTATTACCATGAAGTACAACATTCAAAGCAGGCGATCGCTGAAGTTTGCTGCTATTTACCTCTGCAATCCAGTGGCAGAGAACGGAGTAGAGGAGATGCAGTACATGGATATAGAAGACCCTGAATGGATGGTTGGCTGGAGATCCATTCATTTACCTATCTACCTATTCCATGTTTACGGCCAACACCACGGATGGAAACGCTGTGAACGTGACAGGCCAACACTTCAGGTTTTCTGCCTCTCCTGAGCTGGTACTCAGTCGGCTTCTATTACCATTACGCACATAGACACTGTCTCAGTATCAGTTTGTAACTGTTAAGAAACCAATAGGAGACAATTGGCTTAACCGCACTTAGAATTCTTTATTAACTATGAAACCAAGCTTCTGAATTATAAGGTCAATGTTATCTCAAGAAAAAAATAAAAGCATTGTTTCAGGAGAATAACAACATCTGAAAACCACTGCATGTTGAACAATTGTCTCTTCTGACTGTGATTTAGAGTCATTCATCTATCAATAAAAAGAGCAGAGAAACCTACTGTGTAGGAGAGAAAACTGTAAGAATGATGGGGGTGATGGCATTCTAAAGCACATCCTTTAAGTAACAGTTAAAATGGGATCAGAATTTACAGACCACACATGTTCAGTCCATTGAAAACCAAGTGAATGAGATAACTAAGTGACTACTTCACTCCCTAATGAAATGCAGGATGTCTGGAGTGAATCACAACATCTGTTTTACAGAACAGAGCAACACCACACAAAGTGGCAGTGCGCTTGCAGGCTGGGGGCATACTGACACCTGGTCTGGAGCCAGCTGGCTCCCGCTTTTTATCAAATTACTAATGGAATCAGACTGACTCTGTAAGAGTCAAATTAGGCAAAGGTTCTGCAGCTGACATATTCTCAAGTGATGCAAACAATTCTCATTCATTAAGGTATTAGTGAATTTTCCTCTTGGAATTGGTAGTAGCTTGTTAGGTCATCTGCAAAGATTGGGTGGTCCTTTTCCAGAAGTCAGTCTAACCCAAATGCTCTGCCACACACAAGCAAAAGCGTCACTAACTCACATGCTGACATCTCATAAATATGGCCCTTAATATCATAGAGGTATCCACATCTAAAGACCTCCATATATAGCAATGTTGCCTCAATAAAATATATTTCTAGGTCACAGGAAGGTATTATAGGGGGCCATGGGAAATTGGGAAAATCTTAAAAAACTATTTTTGTAGAATTCCCAAAGATACAGTGAGATATACAGTTTATTACTTTATTTTATGACACATGCTGAGCCATGAGTGTCTGTATCTAAATAATGCAGAACATGGAGATTTCTAGCCACCAGGAACCAATGCTACAGAACTGCACGCCATAAAGACACTTAGCTTCCCAGAACATCCTTCAACGTCACAAAGGTAACAGGACAGTATGGAGCTATATGAAAGTCTGATTTCTGCTGAAACACTGCCCTCTTTTTGGGGACTTTAAAATATTTTTCTTAAGTGTTTACACTAAAACTTTATAGACATTTTAGTATTCAAACACTTAAACCCTACTCATTCCATGATTATATTTCTATGATTTTAAGGTTACTAATCTAGGCTTTAAAAAAAACAAAAGAGGGCAAATAACCGTGAGCTCTAGTCAGAAATACTAATGCATTTCCCACAAGGCAAACTAAGAGATTAAGGAGTCCCATTCAAAAGAAATAAAACTGAATTCTCGTTTTAGGCTATGGAAAGAATAACTATGTGTTTCTGGAACACCCAAGCAAGCCTAATCTACCTAGCTGGCCACCAGCCAGGCTGCCATATGCAGCCTCACATGAACATCTGTAGAGGGGCTTTTATTGAAAATACAGGCGCTGGCTAAAAGATAAAGCCATTCAGAGTCACCACATATATTCACAAAGGACAAGAAAATAAAATGGTAGCATTTAATGCAGAAATAAAATTTAGCCAGGGTGACCATTAAAAGTAAGAAATTGAAAGAGACTGATGCAATTTGAGCAGCTGTGATATAAGATTTAGAGCTCCCTGGTCCCAGCCATCCTTCGCCTTTTCCGGTCTTCAGTGAGAACTATCATTTGGTTTCCCACAAGATATTGAAAGGATTAGAGGCCACTGGGAAACATGGCAGAGTGGAATATAAACCTCAGCCTTCCAATTCAAAAGACCTTTTCTGTTCCATGAGTCCTCAAAAGCTGCCACCAAATACACTTTTGGTAGATTTATGGTGGAGAATTATGTAGGTGTTTTTATTTTCTAAATAGCCCATATATGAAGCTATAAATTGCAACTACATAACTTAGCAAAACTCGAGGATATGATAAATCAAATAAACATGACATAAGCATATTGGCCTATTGCTGGATGCCCCTATGCCTGGAACTTTGTTCCTGTTTTGTTGGTTTGTCTTTGTTGTGTTTTGGTTTTAATGTTTTAATATTTAAAAATATTTTAAGAGTACCCCAAATTTAATAATCAGTTGTGTCTCTCAGAACCAAGACAGGATGAAGTCAGAAGTAAAACAGATCCTTATCCTTATTCATTCAGAACTTTCTCTCTTTTCCAGTAAGAAGACTTTCTCCCCCCAAATATCTTTCAACCAGGGTTTCTTTCTACTTTAAAACTATTAATACAGAGTCAGAACCTCATAACACACACACACACACGCACACACACAAACACAGAGAAACAAAGCAAACATATTAGTTTCCTATTGCTGCTGTAGCAAATTACCACAAATTCAGTGGCTTAAATGGCATACACTTAGAGCTAGAGCTCTAATGTATGGTGGAGCTATGGTGGTTACAAATCTAAAATGGGCAAGGAGCGCCGACCTTCCAGAGGGAAAGTGAGGATCTGTTTCCTTGCATTTTCCCCATCTTCTCGAGGCTGCCCTCATTCCTTGGCTCATGTCCCTTTGTTCCAACTTCATAACCAACAGTCTAGCATCTTCTCTCCTCTCTGACCTCTGCTTCCTTCTTGTAAGCACCCCTGTGACCACATCAAACCCATCCAGAAAATCCAGGATAATCTCTCCATTTCAAGATCCTTACGTTAACCACAGTTCCTTCTGCCACATAAGGTAACATGTGCTTAGGTTCTGGGGATCATCTCCTCCTTTGAGGAGATGAGGAACATTATTCTGTTTACTACAAAAAGTAAGAGCTAAATGTTTTCACCCTCTGATTTTAAGGAAAGTGGTCATGGACACTTATGACTCCATGATTTCAAACTCTTTTACCCTGACCCTCTTAACTAACTAAATCCTGCAGAGCAAGTCTGGCCCTCAGGCTGTTTTTGTAATTAAATTTTTATTGGACCACAACCACATGCATTCATTTGTGTATTGTCTGTGGATGCTTTCATACTCAAACAGCAGAATTAAATTGTAGCAGAACAGACCACATAGTCTACAAACTCCGTAATATTTCCTTTTTGACCCTTTAAAGAAAGTTTTCTGATAAGCAATCATTAGCTATATTTTTGTTAGGATTGAGTTTCAGATTCATAAGGCTACACAAAAACTTGATCATGGTTGAATTATCCAATAAAATGGTATATAATTTTTATTATTAATCATTGTCATAATTATAATTACTCTTTTTATATCATATATCAATGTTTATTGGCTTTTAATAAACTATTATGCCAAACATTTTATATACAAGTTTGTGTAATACACACACAAAATTCCTGAGTAAATATTAGCTCCAATTTCCAAAGGAAGAAATTGAGACATAAAAGGATTAGTATCTTTCTCAAGATAACATGGCTAGTTAAATTTAGACACAAGTCACTTTAAGTTCAAAATATATGTTCCTAATCCTTCCATATGTCTCTGTTGGGTATTCATTTTACTTAATTATTATAACTTCCTTTTATTAATATTTTCCATTTAAATTATTATATATGCACGCATGCACAGCCATTATTGATGCAGGATGCTAAAATAAAAAAAAATAGATAAAATGTAGAGAGAGAATCTTGGGCTTGAAGGTATTTAGATCCCTATCAGCTTTATAAATTTGCCAACTTACCTAAGCCGCCAGGGACAGCTTCCTTATCTATAAGTGTTATTTGTGATACCAACTTGAGATAATATGCATGATACCTCTTTGAAGCCATTAGGCACTATGCACACATTAGTTCTTAGTGCTATTTAGTCCAAGCACAGTTTTGTGAGGTATGAGATGTACCCAGTCAAGCTGCATTTTATTATTTGGAAAACACTCTAAGAAATGGAAAACTTGAGAACAGTTATATTTTTTGTGTGGAATTCCATATGAGAGAGTGCCTATCTTAGAATAGGCCCTTTTTAAAGGACTCTCCCAGGATCTCTTGATCCCAGCTCTCTAGCTTATTACATTTATATGAAGACAGCATTCCAAGATCTTATAAAGATCAGAGCATGTGTCACAAAAGTATACGAAAGAATATACAAAAAATCTTCAAGAACCAATATAATAATTCATAAATACAATTCTACTTAATTTTTATATTTAGCTTTATAAGAGTAAATTCATGATCTAGGGACAAAATTAATGTTTATTATGTAGTATAGACATAATTTAGGCTGTTACATTCAAATTGTTGTTTCATATTACTGGACAGTATTTACTACGTCATTTTTTTAAAAAATCACCATTAAATAAGATTTCCTGCTTGTATATCAGCTGCCTGTATATACTACAGCCTAATCATATTCTGGCTACACATTCTGGACTTTACCCAAAGCAAATCTGTCAGGACAGTATAAGCAGTAACTCACTGGTGTTACATTTACTTTCAGAAAATATGTGCAGTCTTACATATTTAAATGCATGGGTGAGATTAAAGATGACTATGTATTCTCCGCTACTCTCCCCATTGAGATGAAGCCTAATTCTCTTCCCCTTGATTCCAGACCAGCCTTTGTAATTTCCTTAACCAGTAGGGTGTGAGGAGGTAACATTCAGGGGCTTCTGTGGCATCTTCCTGGGCCTCCTGAAATACTCTCTTTGGGGACCCAGTACTACCATAGGAAGGTTCTGAGACCACCAGGCCAGAATGATGGTGTGTAGGTACTCTGGTTGTCCCACCTGAGATTACCTTCTAGCCCTCTCCACCAAGATGACGGATATACAATTAAAGCGACCTTGACCCTCCAAACCAGACCATACCCAGGTGAATATCACTGACCTCAATCAATGCCATGGGCAACAGAATATTCAGGAAAGCACTACTGAAATCATGACCGTCTTTCTCCCCAAACCACGGGATATAATAAAATGGTGCTTGCTTTAAGCCACGAGGTTTTGGGTTAGTTTGTTATAAAGCAATAGATAATTAAAACAGTGCATAAAAAAGAATAGTTGTATTATACTGCCAAAAGTCTTAAATTTCTGTAATTCCATAATAAGCTGACCACTACTTATACTTCAGTCCTTACATTATTGTACAATAATAGACACTAGATATGGATAATCACATCATGAACTGAATATACTTATGGTAAATAAATACTATGCACAAAAATGCTCATATCGCTCAAAGGGCACTGAATTTTATTTTAAGTCCTTTACCTCCATAATTGCACATTATCTAAATAACTGTGATATTTGTAGTCTTACAAGTCAACCAAATTAACTAAAATATGGTTATCCAAGACATAGTGAAAGACTTGTTTCACCCACAAACCACTACTTGCATGTCACCCAACACAACTCTCTATCAAGGTAAAAGAATATTTGTGTTAGAAAGAACAGTAAGCCCCTTAAAATTCACGAGCAAGGTGGTTTTCTTTATAACTCATGAAATTGTCTTTAGGAACAATTTCCTTTCTTTTGCTTTCGATATGAATAGATAAAATATTTAGAAATGTTTCATTATTTTTCCATAGAGCCTAAGTAAAGAGGGGTAACAATATGTGAGTTGTAAAGAAAGCTCCATGGTGTAGGAAAAGGTCAAATGTTTTCTTTGCCTTCTCTCTTTGCCCTGGCCCATAAAGAGACTAACTTGTAGCCAAGTATCTATCAGCAGCTCTTGGCCTAAGGATACTAAAAGACTTAATAATTTTCCAAGTTTCCTTTGGGAATCTATTTTCCAAATTCAGTTTGGGTTCAAGTTCTTCCATGAAAATTAAGGATCCTAAAGAAACCAGGCAAAATGCATATATCTTGAACAACATATCTCTTTGGTAACATTTGCTATACAATAAATGTCTAACTACATAGAAAGGTGAGTGAATGGTTTGAATTGGAATTATAAATAGGGTTGGCCAAATATCCATTGGCTGATATCTGCTATAAACAGCAATTTCAGTTTTAAAGTAGATAAGATTAGTTAGCAGTTACACAATAAGCAGGAAGACAATGATAGTAGACATAGCAACAACATTGAGATGGTAAGAATTAAAATATATAGAACTAAAATATCACTTGAAGTTGGTAGCTAATCTCATGACACACTTTCCAGTGATCCTAACTCTTAGAGTGTATTAGAGTGTATTGAGAGGTTTTATATGAACATAATTAACGGGATAATAAAGTGGGAATCAGTATTGTGTTTCAATTTAGAAACTTTGGGGTGAAGTGATGTGCTTTAACAAGGCTTCCAGGTAATTTTGATGCATGCTAATATTTGAGAAAGCCTAGGGCTTAGACTGTAATGACTTCCACAAAGATCATAAAATCAAATACTTAAAGATCAATATTTGCTTAAAGCTTTTTTTTTTTTCTTTCTGCGAATTTCCTTCTTAGGATACTAGTAAGCATGACCACTGTTGACAGACATGCTTTATGTCCTGACCTTAGTGGAATATTTGCATGAAAATTAAAGCTTGCAATTTGTGAAAGAACAGACTGTCCTAGAGTTGGAAGGGGAGTTCAATAAGCTAAAAGATATAAAACTAAGAAAGAATAAAATATTGTCATTTTTAAAACTGGGGTATATCAGGAGTTCTACTTCCCCTTGGGTATAGAGAGCTGGAACTATTGTTGTTTCTACCCCAACAACAAGAAAAACCCATGTAAACTTTAAAAATCACAACCTCACTGAACACATCAAAGAGCTGAAGTCACTAGTCAACCAAGTAATATGAAATGCACTGAATCTCAGCCCCCTCCAAGGAGAAATGAGACACAACCTCCTGTTCATCAGTGACAGACCATGGAAGGAAGAGATGCTGGGTGCCATACAACCAGGCAAGAAGTATCCAGCTATAATTTTTAATAAACTGGTAGAAGTCAGGTATGGACTAGAGTAAAAGAACAGAGACCCTGGGAGCTGAAGACACAGGGGGTATTAGAACCCACTTGCAAGCTCTTCTCCCTGGACCCCAATCTCCTGTTCATGAGGAAAATCATGGGTAGAGCAGGAGAAGGCCAATCGCCTTCCTCAGTGTTGCAGGCTTGGAGAAGCGAAGTGGTTACTGCTATGAGAAAAATATGAAGCCCTGATGTAACCTTTCTCTAGAAAACAAAACTTAAGCTCCTGGAAGAAGGAAAGAAAACCCTGTCACCACAGGGCAAAGATACAGACCCACTGTAGCCAGGCGAAGGGCAAAACAACAACAACAACAAAACCCCAAAATAAACTACGTCTGCCTCTGGAGACACTTAAGAAGTGGACAGGCGACACCAGAGCTTACTCTGTGCACACAGGGAGGAGAGGCCATGTGAGTATATAACAACAAAGTAGCCATCTACAAGCCAGGAGATGAGGCATTACCAGACAGCACGTTGATCTTGAACTTCTAGCCTCCAAAACTGTAAGAAAATATTTTGTTTTTGTTTTAGCCACTCAGTCTATGGTATTTTGTTTTGGCAACCTAAGCAAATTAATAAACACGAAAGTTGTAATAATGAATCAAATGAACATGCTAGAAATAAACATGGTAAGAGGAATAAAGAATGTGTTAATAAGTTCATCAAGGCGACTCAAGACAGCCAAAGAAACAATCACTGAACTTGAAGATAGGTCCACAGAAATTTATGCAAACTCAGACTCAAGAAGAGTGACAAAAAAATAACAGAGCATCCAAGAGTTATGGTATAATATAAAACAGTCTAGCATATGTACAATTTGAATCTCAGAAAGAAAGGAGAGACAATAGTAAAAAAGAATTTTGTGAAGAAATAATGGCAGAGAATTTTCAGAAATTTCTAACAAACATCATAATACAGATGCAAGAAATTCAGAGAATTTTGAGAAGAATAAATCCCACAAAATTTCTAAACACACACACACATAGATACATTATATTCAAACTTCTGATTAAAAAAATGAAGATAACAATAGGAAAAAAGGAATAAATATAAGATTTATAACAGGCTTATGAGAAACCATGAAAGCCAGAAAATAATGGAGTAGTGTTATAGACAAGAAAATAAAATTGTCATCCTAGAATTTTATACCCAATGAAAATATCCTTAAATAGTGGTACTGCACAGACATACCCTACACAAAATATAGAAGAAATCTGTCTTCAGACAGAAGGAATGTAATGCAGACAAAATGTGGATCTACAAAATACAATGTCTTCAGAAAAATCTATTTTTCCAATTTCTTTAGCTACTGCTAAAAAGAACGTAGCCCATAAGCCTCAGAATGGTCCTCTCAATCAGGACCTTGGATAGGACTGCCAAATAATCCTGTTCCCACAATACTGTCATCTCTTCACCTAGCTTCCTTCCAAAGAGTGGCTGAAATAAATTGACGTCTCTGTTTGGAAAGTCAGTTACTGATATTTTACAAATACAGTGATTGCAAGAAACTCCATAAGATGGCTATGAACGTCTTGGTGACATTCTCTAATTTTATTATTATAATGCCACACATAAGTAATGCTTCTCCTCCACCCCACCAAATTCACTGAAAAGAAAGTTTAAAAACAAAGTTTTAAAATTAACCTCATGGCTGGACTGGTCCAGTAAGCTACCATATGCAGACCGGTAGCCTCTTTCTCAAGACAATGTCTTGTCCTTTATTATGGTGCCACTAGACTGTCCTGAGCCTTGCTGGTTGGCATTCCCTCCTGCTTTTGACAACAGCATGTTAAGGGAAATTGTTAAAATTTCTGTATTCTTATGATTATTTCCTTACATTATACTCTTCAAGTACTCTGCAGGCTATAATGAAACAATATATATTACCAGATGATCAGGACAGAACGCAAGACAGAGAACACAGGAGGAAGGACAAACATTACATTCACATGTGAATTTAGGGGAAGTCTAAAGATACCAGTATCCGTCTAAGGAAGGCAACTATGTTATGCAAAAATGACTTGTTACAAGACAACATTGTTTTATAAAAAATACATGCATTTTGTCTTTAAGATATATAGAATTGACACAACCAGTACTATGCTCTGTTTATATGAATAGTTATTTTATTTCTTTCTTGCTGAATTTCGGATGATTTTTTGTTCCTTCCTTTATTTCCCCACTTGGAAACATTATGACCAATAACATGTTAGGAGGGAGAGCCTACTGTTTTGCAGCAACATTGGTAATGCCTTTTAAAGCATCCGGGATAAGAACACCATATGAGAACTGCACGGCTGCCATTACTGTCATCTTGATCTAGGAAATCAGGGATTTGTTTAGTGTAAGTAGGAAAGCATAAGAAAGAAAATCTTTTCCAGCTGCCCACTAATTCAATTCAATTGAATAAACATTCACTTTATTTCCATGTGCTGGCCATGAAAGACAAGGGCAGTCAGTTTAACAGAAAGAAGAAGGACGAGCTCACTTACTAATTTGATTCGGTGGCCAGGAGTGGTACTGATTTCCCATGTGCATTCCTTCCTGCTTGGGTACTTGTCTGGCCAGTTGGGGCTGGTGATGAAGCCACTTGGACTGTGGATCTTCTGTTCACACTCAGCTGTGCCAGTAACAATAATAGCAGTCAGTATGGAAATCCAGCCCAGGATTGGTTCAGCAAGAAAGTAGCCTATTTGCTCCCTATGCTGCTGAAAAGATTTTCCTGAATACTAACTAATCACCACTCCAGTGTCTGTTATCATAGTCATCTGCTTTGGCAAACATGTTGTAGATCATAATCAGGCAATGTTTATTTTTTTGCTCACATGAAATTAAGCGTTTACAATGAATTAGATAAATGCCTAAAAGAAAATGGACTAGTTTAAACTGCTGGATCTGAAAGCTCAGATTTTAACAGAGCAACATATATTGACAATCGAGGATATTAACACTTGGCATGTGCAAAATACTTAATGCAATGTCACAAATGATAATCAATGGATATGCCACTTTCAATTCATATTTTTCCATTAGCAGAAACATCTATAGCTAATTAACATCATTAAGCCATTTTATGGATCATGTATTTACATTTTCTCTCACCCTTAAAGTAAACATGTGGATACCTAAACCATAATTTTAGCTGTTAAAGTAAATTAATCCTTAATTTTATCAAAGTAAAATGCAGCACTAAGGGGAAAAATAAATGAACAGCTACTAGCCATGGAAATAGCTTCTAAACTAATTTTGAAGGCTATTTCATTCAATTAATATGAAATTTCTTTTAGGTTTTTCACAATTAAAATTACCTTAGCTTAAAGGAGACTATTCTACATTGTAAATATCACACTTCAAAAATGTTTAATGTCAAAAAAATATTTAATATCCTCAGGCTCTGTCCATTCTCTGTAACTTATGAAGCAGCCCCCTACACATCCTAGTTTAGACTGGGAATTATTTATTGTGTATTATGTATCCCATTCTAAAACACAACTAATTCTCTGATATTTTCCAAGAAATCTCTTTGGGGCAACTCTTTACTATATGGACAAAACACCTGTTACACTGCAGGACTGTGCAATAAGGGTATGATGCCCAACATAAATGTGCTGTTGTTGCATTCCCTACTACTAGATCTTTCTCTTACTTGTGGTAGGTTTCCATAGGGAGATTTGGACTCCTAGCATAGGAATACAAAAAAGAGAAGAAATTCAGCTCCTTTCAAACAATGTAGGATCATGTAGCAAGTCTTAGAATCTAGATCCTAACAGTTTTCTAAGTTCCATTATTCCTGTCCCTGCTTTGCCATATGAAATATGGAGTCTCCAGGATCTGGAAACAGCCTATAAAACAAAGCCAAGAGGCTTGCTACTAAATTGTAGAAGGTGTCCATATGATAGCAGAGGTAAAAAAAAAATCCTAACCCCTTACTGGCAGTAAAAATGAGATTTATTAGGGATACCTAAATATCGTTCTATCTAAAAGCAAGTTTCCTATGAAATCCTTTCTTGAAAATATTTACTGTAATAAACAAAGAATTAAGGTATCTAACATATTTGTTACTTGTGAGCCACAGGGTATATGCATACTTTACAAAAGCTGTCTCTTTTTTCTCTGAATTATCTTCTATAACTGCATGACTATTCCCCAGCCTGTTGATTTAACAGAATACTGTACTAGTTACAAATATCGGAGTCCTCATGGGTTTATCCTCACATAAGAAACTTAAAAGAGCGAAAAAAAATTCTGCTGGCATATGATTCTGAGCAATATCATTGGCTCAATGAAAAAATTGAAAAAAACTGACATATGACAATATTTGAAAGGAAGTGAATGGAACAAGAGTTAGTTCAGGATATCCTGTACTAATCCAATGTTCATACAAAGAGCTGCTATCTAACTGTGATTCCAGCCAGGGACCTACCAATCTACATGTGCTAATAACTAAAGTTATAAAATCTGCTATAGTAATTCTTTCAAAATGGGCATAAATCCAATTTAAGTAGAAAATTCAGGAGCAAATCCTCAAAGGATGAAATAAGAACTGAGTAACTATTTCTTGTTCCCATCTACCTCATACTGGCTAAGGAGATAAAGATAACTGTTTTTTTATAAAATCAGAATATTATAAGGCCTAGGGGTCAAAAACTGATAGCCTACTATTGTGCTATTAGAATGCTCCTTTTTTTTTTTGGCCAAACCCATGACTTAGAACTTTAAATGGCACAGTATCTACCATTTTCCAAATGTCTTTCCTCTGGTAGGCATTTGAGTTTGATACTCTTGGTATTTAAAGTGCCATCACTCATGTAGCACATATATGATATTCTGGGGAGGGAAATTAAACCAAATGCAAAACATTTAGCAGAAGTCAAGTTTAAATATGGAGACTGTCATAGGGTCTGTGCTACAAGAACCTGGGGATAATGTGGTGCTTTTCTGGCTGCCAGATGGCATCATAGCCACTCCGATGTCTGTTACACAAAGTTATTCTAATGTCACCCATGTGTGAAGTGCAGAACCTTTAGGTATTATGAAGTTCCAATAGTATGCCTTGTATCTCTGAATGCTGCACATATTTTTTTTGACATTTGAACAGTCAACAATGATATCACTCATTGATATGATTAACTCTACTTGGAAGCAGTGCTTTACCGAAACTACATGCAATTCTAGATGTTAAGAAAAGAACACTCTTTCATACCTTCCTTGCAGTCATGTTTATTTTCATGCAGCACAAATCCATTACGGCACTGACACATGTAGCTTCCCATTGTGTTGACACATTCATGTTGACACCCACCATTATCCTTGGAGCATTCGTCTTTGTCTAGCAAAAAGATAACTCCACAGTTTAGTAAAGTAGCTTTGGAAACAAAGGGTATCAAAGGAAACTCTTTTAACTGTGGTTAACACTGGCAAAGGGTAAACTAAGTCACAGCTTTCTTTGTTCCCAACATAAAACAAACCTCCCCAAATTTATAGTGTCTTAGTTTTACCCACTCCTTGTTTAGCTTGGAGCCTTGTACCATGAATTGAGTTTCTAAGACTGTTGACTCTAGGAAGACAACTTGTAGCCTCTTTCACTCCTATGTTGGAGTAGGAGTTCTGAGTAGGAGAGAGGAAATGAATGAATCTTTTTCCAACTAATCCTAGACATTTATTGCCAATTTTTAAAAATAAATTTAAAATTGTGAGTAGTTTGAATAAATGCAGAACTGCATTTAAGTAGAGGGAAATCCTTCAATATATTAGCCATGGTGTAGAGACAGAGGCTAAATAAGGTTCCAAAATTTGTGTATAATAACTTTTTAAAAAAATCACTCAGTATGACTACTGCAGTTGATTTTTTTTTTGTTAACTTTGTTGTTATGGTTAGCATTAATGAATCTGAACACTTCATAACCATTCAAGACAGAAAAAGGCATCATTCATTAGATTATCTTAAAGAAGTAATTTAATTTATATATTTGAAACAAATCTACTCCAGCAGACCAGTTTATTAATAAGTAATTCCCTGAAAAGGCTTTTAGTGTGCTAGAAGTAAAGGTTAGAATAGGAAATACGAGCTTTAAGGAATAGCCAAAAAATTCACTACAGGGAAGAAAGCCAAACGAGATTAGCAGGCAGTCAATCCAGTGAGAGGCATCAGCCACCATACTATGTCACTCAGCTGTCATTCCATGGCTGGCTTGTCCATTAAAGTCAAAACTGGCAGATTGCTCCTGACACACATAGATGATGACACATCACTCAGACTTTCATCACTCTCACAGCATAGAGAACAAAAAGGACACATGACAGTCATATCAGAGGTTGGCTGAATTCAAAAATTTATACTGTCAACTGATTTTTCAAGTGACAATTTGTGAGCTCACAGAGGCACACAGATAGCTAAAGCTAGTTTTGCCTTTTTATCAAATCAATATTCACTCTATGGAAATGGGTTTAGGAAAAGCATTTTTATAGAAGAATCTGATAGTAATTTTTAAGGACACATCTGTTTTCCCATTTTTGGAGACTGATTACACGACATAGCACACACATGCTTCTGGGATATATTCATGTATTGGCAATATCAGAATACTCCAAATGCATACAGGCAGTCCTAAAGTTCAAAAGAATATATCAGAATCGATACATCTATGATTTATGCGTTCTCTATCTATCTTTAACACCTCCACTTCACTTTTATTATTTACTATGTAGCTTAAGCACAATAAAAGCAGAATAAAGAAAACCGTTCTCTAAAAGAACATCAACATGTTTAAGAAATCAGAATACAGAATTAGCCTTGTAAAATTAATTTTAGGGTGATTTATAATCATTGCAAAGCCCTGTTCCCTTAATTATGTCAACAGTGAAAATTACAGTTTATGAGTTATGGATGACTTATGCAAAACGGGTGGATGGTAGGTCATAACTTCTTACCCTGATGGAGTCAGCCACTTGTATTTTCCAATTCAGTCAAGCAGTAAATGATTTTAATTAATTAATTAATTAATTAAATTTATTAATGTAACTTTCCAGAGACACTTTAGTTGAGATGCTTCAGAAAAAAATATATCTTCATGAGCGGATGTAGAAATACACTTTCTTTGTTAAATGGAAATAACCAATTTAAAATTTCTGGTGCCAGAATTACTTACACTGAAATAGTTACATATTTCCTATGAAAATGTTTATATAATGAATGTTTGATGATCTTAAAATAACACCTGAGAGACTGAACTCTAGTTGTACTATAGGTCAACCAGACTTTTGAGAATTCACTGGAAATCTAACAACTATAAGCCATTTAGTTTATAGAAAATGAGTTCACATTTGCAATTGACTAGTAAACAGATTAAGTGCTCAGTGAACCAATGGTGGCAGGGACTGCCGGAAATCATCCTTTTATCTGGACCTGTTTCTGGACCTGTTAGGATTGCCATTCATGAGCAATATAAAAATGTTAAAATACAAACATGAACACGTTATTATTCATGCATTTTTAAGTCCATAGTTATTTTATAATCAAGGCAATTCCAGTACATAAAATATTTCTAACATTTAAACTTCATTCTAGTGGCACTCTCAAGCCACTAGGTTATATTTCTAGGAAGAATTATTTTCTTTAGATTTGGCAGAATGTATTATGATAGAATAATATTAGAACATAATATTACCACAATAGCTGTGGTAATGGTAACTAAAGAGAAATAAAGTTGAAAGTGAAATTGATTACATTACATAGTAGTTTTTTTGTAGCTAATAATTCATATTTATGTTGTTTGGGAAAAATAATTGATAATTTTAAGATAATCTTTAGAGGAAAAAGAAGGGTAGGAGAAAAATAATGATTGTCCAAGTATCCACAGTACTATTTCCCCCCTTGACTGGTGTTTCCTGACTTCATCTCCACATCTGATGGTGCCTAACATAATCAATGTCACATGAAAATTAAGAGTAATCACAATACACTACTAGAATATGTATATTCTATACATATATTAATCTAGAGTTTATCTAAAATTCAAAACTGGACTAGTGCAAACAGCAACTAAAAGCAGCAGAGGAAAGCTATCATACCCAGCAAAGTAACATGTAAAACTGTGCCTCCATGTGTCAAATAATCATATGAGAAGAGAAAATTTCAGTAAACATTGGAATACTTAAAATTATGCACACAATTTACATCATGCAGACAAAGAAAGCTATTTATTTCAATTAATATTTTAAGTCATCTAGGGAGTAGTGAATACAGTGTGGTTATTTTAAAAATATTTATTTTATTTTTTTAGATACTTGTTTTAATAGAAGTAAATAAACTATTCTATTTAAAGTGAATTGATTTCTGATGATCTGTTGATGAGAAATAGCAACATCATAAGAGACAAAGTCCACAATTATATTCAGGACATCTTATGAATGAAAGTCATCAAACTAGAGAAAAGAGCTATTCGCAAACATGTTTATGTTTTCATTTTCTTTCCCTTTTTCCTCTTAGGACATACAAACTACAGATACCTTGAACAATGAAAATCCAAAAGAGAGAACAGAGGATGATACAGTTTTAACTATTTCTTAGACTGTTTGCATAATAAATTTAATATTTGAGAATTCTATCAATAACTCATTTGAAATTTTCCAGTATTTTCATACTATAGGCACAAAAGTTTAAGAATAGTTTTTATTAGTGAGAGAAACAAATGTTTTGCTGAGTAGAAGTAAAACATTTATTTTCTGCAGATGGAAATTAGCCTCCTTCTTTGGAATGGACTTATCTGCTTTCCATTGCTTCATGTTAGATAAAGGAAAGATCCATTATTAGGAAAGAAGGAGGTGGCATTTTCCCATCAGAGGCCTGCAGAGTCTCTCTGAGACTATCAGAAGCCATCAGTCTATGCATAATACATACTGGATGGAACTGAAGAGGCAACCTGTATCAAATTCTTGCAAGATTCAAAAATAAAAATTTTTTCTTTGCAGAAAGCTTCTTTGTCTGTAGGAAAAAGAAAGTAAAGGGTCCATGCACCAGACAAGAAACATATACGACAGATATACTCACAAGAAATGGCAAAAGATAAAATAGACCCATTCACACTCCTGCATGCATACACACATACACTCCCATGCGTGTGTGTGCATATACGTGGCACATGCAATTTTCAACACAAACCTAACAATAAATAATCATCTTCAAAACAGCACCAATAAACTAATATTACACTGTATGTTAACTAACTGGAATTTAAATAAAAACTTGGGGAAAAAAACAGTACTAATAAACTCCTTTGAGAGCTACAACAAAGACAATTTGCTCTTTCCAAAACATGGAAATATTTCAAAATCATTAATAATGAAAACTTGTCAAAATCATAGGAAAGTTTTGTTTAATTATTTGAAACTAATCACATTAACATTTACAGTTTTCTTAGGATAATATGGGGCTGGATTTCTTCTAACAATATCTACAAGCATTCCATTAGAGAGATGGTGTACAGGAGGAATGATGTAAGGAAAGAACTGTACACAATGAAAGACGGTTCAGATGAAGAGCATGTCTGCTGAAATCATGTCAATTTGAGGGAGAAAAATCGCACAGATCATTTTATCTGACTCCTACATTTGTTACAGACAGAAATAAACTGGGAGTCAGGTAAGGTGGGTTTTATTCCATTTTTACCACTGAGCAAGTCACTAAGTCCTCCAGTACCAGATCTGTGAGAGACACTGCTCTTAAATGAGGTTTATTCTCCAAATTCTCTAATATTCACTCTAATTTAATTCTTACCAATCCACGGTCGTTTAAGGAGGAGAGAATGTTCAACTCTCATTGTTAAAGTCATGTGTTATATTTTTTTCAAATAATGAATGCTAGAATTAAATTTTTAAAAAAACAAGTTTGACAAATCTTGCCATTTTTACATGCACAAAATCCTACTAATATTTCCTTTAATTTTGGCCTGTTTAAATAAAAATACTTTGTTCTGAGTAGAATACCGTTAACCTTGCTTAACCACTTAAAATAAATAAGTTATATCACATATACCTGTGCAGGTTTGCATATTTGTGTTCAAATCCACAATCATACAAAATTGTTTGGTTTTACTATTATGTAAAGTAAGTGATTAGTGTTAACAGAAAAACAAACTTCATTCAGTTCAAAAACATAACAGTAATATATTGTTGGACCAGACTATCTTCTAGAAAATGCTTACGTTGTTTCCAATGTAGCTAAAAAACTGAACAGATACACAATTTTATATCATGTCTAAATAGCTTTACTTTGATTATCCTAATTTCCTTATTTGCTTTCATATTACTTCATTATATTGTTTTTTAAATATATCCTAAAATCAGTACAGTATACAACACTTTGATTTTTTTAGTGGGCCTTGTGGACTTCCTGTTGTATAATACAATAACTTCTAAATGTTCAAGCTATAGCATTTTTCATGTCTAATGAAAGATTTTATTATGTTATTGTTAAGATTTTATTTTTTTGTTATTGTTAAGATTTTAAATCAGAATTTATTATGATGGTTCTTATTTTTTTATAAATACGGAAGTGACAGAATTTGACACCCAAGAGTCATTCTTCTGATCCCATTTCTTAGGTCTATAAAGTGCTTATTTAAAATGAAAAGGTATGTACAAAAATAACTAGAATCTATATTTGATTATTTTATTAAATATTTATATTTGGAAATGATGCTATAAATCTTTTATTTCACTGTACACATTAAAATCTAAATATATTTTCTTTTTTTAAAGATTTTATTTATTTATTTTGAGAGAAAGAGAATGAGAGAGAGAGAGAAAGCACATGGAGGGGAGGGTCAGAGGGAGAAGCAGACTCCCCGCTGAGCTGGGAGCCCGATGCGGGACTCCATCCCAGGACGCCAAGATCATGACCTGAGCCGAAGGCAGTCGCTTAACCAAATGAGCCACCCAGGAGCCCCCAAAAAATCTAAATATTTTTTCATGTGTCTTTTTTCTTGATGTATCACTGTGCTGCAAGAAAGTTAGAATTATTTTTTAATAACTTTCCTTTCCAAATAATATAGAATCACCTATTATCAAATATTAGTTCTTCTTTTTATTGAATCCTTGGTAATTGTTCCTGGCACAAGACTGTGGAAAAAATAGCTGAACATCTTATATTCCTTATCATGTTTTCATAAATTCACAACCACTTCTGAAATCTTTAGAACACAGATTACAAACAGAAGCATTTAAGACTCAGTCTTCATAAGGTATCACTTGATTAACAAACACACTACAGTAACACATTTATTCAACTGTCTATAATAAGATAATCTTATTAAATAACTATAAAGTTAAAATTATTAAATTTAACTCAACACAAAATACTTGAGTTAAGATTATTAACCTCTATTAATATTTATTAACTAATTAATAAAAGAGATAACTTTAAAAGTTTCTTCACTCTCAAAGATCAAAGTCTATTAGGAAATGTTTAAAAATCTAGAAATATTTGGGGTAACAGAAATATGATATGTGTTTTTCTTCTAAAGTTATTTTAGACGCACCTGGGTGGCTCAGTTGGTTAAGAGTCCGACTCTTGATTTCAGCTCAGGTCCTGATCTCAGGGTCTTGAGATGGAGCCCTGTGTCAGGCTCTGCACTGAGTGTGGAGCCTGCTTAAGATTCTCTCTCTCCCTTTTCCTTCTATCCATGCATACCCGCTCACACACTCTCTCTCAAAAATTAATTCATGAATTAAAGTTATTTTTGTATTTAAATTGAAAACTGAGAGAAATTGGATAAAAACTATAAAGTACCATCTTCCTACCTTAGCACACATTCTTGGTATTTTTATATAGCAAATTTCAGGTTTGTTCTCACCACATGCTTAGCTGTATGCACAGTGTGCAGATAGTTCCATACCTAGACTTCCATTAATATTTTATCATATACAACTTTTTACATCACAAAATCATTAAACCATCTTTATGGTGTAGAAAAGTCCACAAAGTGTTTGTTCTAATTTATTTACCATTTTCCCCCTGTCATACCATCAGGTTGTTTCAAATTTCTATCACTATAATAGTATATTGAAATCCTTCTTCCAGCTTTTGAAACATTTCTTTATAAATGTGTCTCAAGAATAAGATTTCTGAAGCAACTAGAATAGTCATTGTAATGACTCTTAATTCCTGTGCTAAATTTCTTTCTAAAGAGTTTGTCATAATAAACCGAATAATGTATTTTGTCAAATTCCCCAGGAGTAAATTTTAACAAACAAAAAAATCCTTTAATTTTGTTTGTGAAATACAATATCCCCATGGTTTACACGTCTACATTCTAATAAATATAATGAATTATTTGACTTTGAACACATGATTATATATTATTATCCTTAAAGCATTATTAGATCTCTAAAATAACATTTTCAATGTGAATAGAGCCTATCTATTGAAATAAGTGATCTTTCTGGGCGCCTGGGTGGCTCAGTGGTTAAGCGTCTGCCTTCGGCTCAGGTCATGATCCCAGGGTCCTGGGATCGAGTCCCACATTGGGCTTCCCGCTCAGCGGGAGGCCTGCTTCCCCCTCTCCCACTCCCCCTGCTTGTGTTCCTGCTCTCGCTATCTCTCCCTCTATCAAATAAATAAATAAAATCTTAAAAAATAAAATAAGTGATCTTTTGTAATTATAATTTTGTATGATGACCATAAGGACATCAGGTAAACTAAGTCTGAATTTGTTGTCATCTCTCTTTTTTTTTTAAGATTTTATTTGTTTATTCATGGGAGACAGAGGGAGAGAGAGAGAGAGAGAAGCAGAGAGAGAAGCAGGCTCCCAAGGAGCAGGGAGCCCGATACGGGACTCGATCCCAGGACCCTGGGATCATGACCTGAGCCAAAGGCAGATGCTTAACCATCTGAGCCACCCAGGCGCCCCTGTTGTCATCTCTTGATAGCTCTATATTATAATGTTTTTATCTTCCCTTTCCTGAGCAAACATCTTCCCCACACTAACAGAAACTCCTAGGAAATTAAATGTAAAATTAATTTAATACTCATCCAGAACCACAGTATTTTAAATATGAATCTGACAAACTGCTGATATTTTTCAATGCACCAGAAAGAAACTCCTTGAAGTTTACACTTAATGCTAATTATCTTGGACTTTACAAAGTATTAATTTAGGGACGCCTGGATGACTCAGTGAGTTAAGCCTCTGCCTTCGGCTCAGGTCGTGATCCCAGGGTCCTGGGATCGAGCCCTACATCGGGTTCCCTGCTCAGCAAGGAGCCTGCTTCTCCCTCTCCAGCTCCCCCTGCTTGTGTTCCCTCTCTTGCTGTCTCTCTCTCTCTCTCTGTCAAATAAATAAATAAAATCTTTAAAAAATATATTAATCTAATAAAGAAGTGAAAAGTATATCTGTTGTTTTTCAGGTCACAAATACGTTCAGTGTAACACTTAACATGCTATTTGCAAAGGGCATGATCAGCTCTTAGATAAACCAAGACAAACTGGGGGTTTAAACGCTTTATGACACTAAGCAGTTTACTTAACTCCTCAGCTGCTTCATCTGTCAAGTGAATATAATAATGAGAATTATTATAGACTATGTACTTGGATGTGCTGGAGAACAGCATCTTCTTTATGTGCCTTCATATCTATATTGTAAGAATTAAAGTAGCATGCTTTATATTTCAATAGTATCATTCTAAAGACACAATCTATCTTTACAATTTGGAAAGTTTTTCCTAACCAATAATATCAGATAGTGAATTTTATATATTCTGGGTAGCTTTAAATTTAATCATACTTTGCCACTATGTATGTAGCATGTATCTTTTTAAAAAAGTAAATATTAAATAAAAGGTATGACTATGATAAAGTAAAAGGATTGATAATATTATTAATATTATGATAAGATTTATTCACTTTATAATTTCAATTTTTAAAAAAAATATTTAGGTGGTTCTAAAATAAAAACCTTTATCTCTAACCACTAAGTCACCTAAAATCTGTAAAACACATGATATTTATAAAATAGTGAAGTCTAAGAATGTCTTGCTTTCATCAAAATAGGATATTAAAATGCTACTTTGAATACGTCTTAAATTAATGCCTGAGAAGAATTTTTAAAAGGCAATTAAACCTGGGGGAAGGAAGGCAAGGAGAATAAGAGAGCCAAGATCCCTTGTATTTTGAATGTCCTTCTGTGTATGACTTGGACCTCAATGGAGCTTGTGAACCATTAACTTCAATTACTTTGAAAACCCCAAACAAACCCTGGGCACTGTAAATCTCATTAATTTTAAACACATGGGGATTGGAATAAATGGACTTTGAATTAACTCAATCCAAATTACCTAATATTAAAATATAATTGGAATTCAGTTGCTTTAAATTGCCTGCCAGTCTGAAAGGCAGATTGCTATACTAAGGTTTATTGTAATTTTGTCTGGTTTTGAAGTTTCAGAATAATATCTTTATAAGTAAGGTCTGATTCCAAAATTAGGAAAATAAAGGAATTTCACTGGTGTTTTCATGTATTTCTTTAAATTAGGGGGACATTTTATCGAATTTCCGCTCTAGCCAAGGGAAATTTTACTATGAGTTGGTTAAACTAAATATTAAATTCCAAACAGAAGTGTCAATTGCTTAGCGTACCTGATAATCTATTATTTTTAGTAGAATTGTAATTTCCATATATGTAGTTTTCATACTATAATCCTTTCTATAGTGATGAGGCAAAGAATGATTTTAATATCAGCTTATCAATAAATGAAAATATAATCATAAGAGGAATAAGAAATATTTGCTAGATAATAAGAATAAAAAAATATGTTGCTAAAATCAGATCAGGTATTCCAGAAAAAAAGATAAATCATTTTGAAACAGGCTGCCACTTTTTGGAAGTCTGGTATCATTATCCCAATACACTTATAAGTCACTGTATGAAAATATTATTGTAATAATTTTGTGTTATTTGCACTAGCCTTTATAATATTTGTTTTTATTAAGTGTTTGACAGCTATATTTCATCAGGTCCCCAATTATTAATATTCTAATTATAAGTAAAAGTATTGTTAGACCTAGGATAAATGTGCATGCATTCTATGTCCCTCCAAGTTATATTTACAGAAAACTATGAAGAGTAGATAACAATGAAAGACAATCCACCTTCAAAGGCCACGATACGCACATGCAGCATGTGAATACTGATACCTGAGAAGAAATGTGCCTTGAAGCCCTTCTTGGATACAGTATTGTCAGATCTGAATTCAATTCTCATATTGTTGAACTGAGATGTGATCACATCAGGCACTTCAGCGCCACAAAATTTGCCATGCAACTTAGACTCAGAGGAAAGACCACTCCAAATCTCCACGTAATCGTATTTGCAAACCTAGAAAAGACATGGTTATGAGAGCCACCAGATTTTAAAGTATCAGATGATTGACATTTATTTTTGAAAAATTCATCATGTTTTTTCCCTCTTTATTCCTCTGGTAGTCAAACTGGAATTAATAGGTAAAGAAAAAAAAATCAGGGAAAGAGTCCAAATATGAGGCATATGGCATGAAAAACAGATTAGAGAATTTTGCTCTGAATATCTCCAAGAGATGTATATACCAATGTGTGCTTGTTTACATGTATTTACAGCATATATCTTTTCCAAAAAAACAGAGTTTAGGAGAACTGAGATGCATATTTGTTGAGATGATGGTGCTGATGGTTACAAGAACAGTATTTGCTGACTTTAAAAAAAAACTGTTTAAATTTTCACTAGGAACTGTGAAAGAACTTGTCATGTACTGTCTTATTTAATGCTGACAATAGTGACATGAAATTGATACATTTAGTCTATGAAACAACCATTAACAATGGAAACATTCTTTTCCATGGTAAAGATGAGAAAACTGAGGTTCAGAAATTTCTAAATAACTAGTCCAAAATTATACTTATCATATGGGGCAGTTCAGTGAAAATAGCATGGAGTTTGGCTTGGTCTGGTGCTGCCTTCCAGAAATACTATGTTCTAAACAGAAGAGCACCCTTAGGAAATTTCAAAGGAGACAGACACTGGAGGATACAGTAAAAAGGATACTTTGCCTTTCATATTTATCAAGCAAATAGATATTTCTTAATTTCTTGGAGCTGCCAGGCGCTATAAAATTACTCTGGAGCTATGCTGCAGGATTGCAAACAAATAAAAACTCTATGTGGTGGAATGGAGAGGGGAATTCACACTACAATGAAGTAGACTCATTCTGGTTTATATGTAATGCACTAACAACACCAAAATGGAAGAATCTAAGTGAATGCCATGTATTCTTCAGCAATTTTACACCTCTAACAAATGTTTCCATAATACATTTTTCTAAAGTTCCAAAAGAGTACATTCTAAAGAATACATCTTGCATGAATGACCTTATTACATAAATGTGTAATTAGCAAGGTTTAACAATGCATATGATTGAACCCTGGGGCATGATCTGTACTTTGCAATATGTCAACTCAAATTACTGGTTCTTGTGATATTAATTAGGTGATAAATAAGCAAAATGTTGTTAGGAAAAATTTTTAAAAGGTCTTCTATCCACTTTGTTACAGCTGCAACATCTGTTTAGAGAGAGCTCTGACATAGGGTAGGAGAATGTTACTGAGGTTAACGTTGTTTGACGTCATCTTTCTTTTTGGATATCAATATAATAACCAAAACAATGAAGTTTTAACTGAACCCAGTAATCTATAAATCAAGTTTTTGCTCATGCCTTTATTTTAAGTAACTAAGACATCAAACCACAAAAATACACAGAATTTTGTAAAAGCCTTTCATATAGTAATATCATTCTAAGTTTAAGAAACTTGGGATATGTTAGAGAGTTTGTCAAGGATCCTCCCAGGAAAAAAGACCACCACCATGGGAAAATGCTTTCAGAATACAATGACCCACTTATTTAAAACCATCTACCCTCCTTCCTCCTGAATATAAACTTCCAGCCTTCCTAGTAACATCTATCAACTAATGAATCAAAATCTCATATCAGTCACAGCTGATTGTTTTAGGGAAAATGGAGAGAGTAGAAGTCATTCAACACCAAGTTCATGTCAGATCACAGAACTGGTAGGAAGATTACCATATTCAAAAAAGGTTGCTCCTATGAAAACTTTTCTAAAAATGCTATAAAAATATTTTCTTCATTTCAATATTTCTCTAAATTTCAGGTAATTATTAAAGGAAAATGATGTTTCATGTGGACAAAGTATGTTAGAAATATAAATTGCAGTTTTTGCCATCATAAAACTTAACACATGATGTAAGGAGGATCTCAAAAGGTCCACTGAGCTCTAATATTGTATAATTCTCTGAAATACATAAGTTCATCACATTTTAGACTTTAATTTTCTTTAAGGAAACACAAAAGTCAGCAATTTCTTTTTACCTCAAAGCCATTAGTAGCACTAAAAAAAAATGCACGTAAGTGCCTTGACTATGATAGAATTAAGAGAAAAAAAAGTCATTAAAAAGAGGTAAAGAAAAGTAGGAGGGGGGAAAAGAAGCAAAGATACATATACAAACACAACATGATGGTATAAAATTCACAAATATTACCAACAATTATTGTTCAGGAGCATAGATATATTTCTGTTTTTTCACTTTTTTACAAGTGTTCAACAGATATATATCAGAGACAAAATAATTTTTGAGTTAATTTTATCATACTCCGAAGTTTTAAATCATGTTCATTTTAAAATAAGCACAAAAGTCATTGGAAGAAAGGATATGGAAATTAGAATAAGAAAAGAAAAGAAAGTAGGAAAGTTCAAACAAAACTGAAATTAAGCCAATGTCGACCAATCATACAAAGGACACAGTTCTGAAAGTTCTCATTTCTAGGCTTGACATTCCATTTGAATTGTGTGTGTGCACTAGCACATAGGAATTTTCAAATAAATGATTTCACTTGTTTAAATGTGGTCACCTGACAGAAAACTGGACCTTCATTACAATAAGTTATATTTTATAAAGGAAAGATAGTGTCAATTAAATGCATCTTTGTTGAGATTAAAAATATACCAGGTTTCTCCTAAGTGGCTATTTTTGTTATGACTCAACCAGTGGATTTTGAATTTTGACAGACTAATTGATTTTTTTTTTAGAAAAGTCTATGTGACATGAAGCTGACCCTAATTTTTTCATAGTTCTTTCATAAATCAAGAAATTGCTGTATATTAATACACTAAGTAAAACTCCTTCTGGATAATTTTCAATCTCCCAGAAATAGTCTAAAATATCATCCAATGCCAACAGGAATTACAAGCAGTTGTAGAAATGAACAGTACAGCAAAGAAAGACTGTAACATCTATATGATTGTGCTACTGAAATCAATCCTTCTTTCCTTCCTTCCTCCCTCCCTTCCTTCCTTCCATCCTTCCTTCCTCCCTTCCTTCCATTTACCAGTCTTCCCAAAACACAATAGAAAAGATTGTATTTATTATTCACTTACTTCATTGCCCTCCAACTCAAAAAACTCAAACTTCATAGAAATTCTGTATTGGGTTGGTGCAACCACCTGCCACACACAGTTTTTATTAGGAGGATACTCCTTGGGCCAGCCTGGAGTGGTTATGGTGCCATTAAGCTTGGTAAGAAGTCCGCCACAAGCCGCTAGAAGGAAAGAAAGTGACAAGGTTTTCCCCTGATAGAGTCATCCCCTTCTTAGCACCTTTCCATTGATAACCAAATATCTCAGCATTGAATTTCAACCATCTTCCAAATTTTTCAAAATCTAGAAAGCTGCAGTCACTGTTCCTTAGTTTTTAGTACAACTATTTTAATTATCTAATCCCATTCATAAGGTGTTAATTCGTAGCTTTGGACCTAAGCAAATTATGGTTGTAACATTTCAGATCACTTTAAAGTTGGAGAAGCAATATAAAGAAAACCGGGTGTCAGTTGTCTTATCTTTTAAATGGGTATAATAATATCTACACCATATGGTTGTTATGAGAATTAATGGAAAGGTAAGCATAAAGCACAATATAGTCCAATGTAGTGAGACCAAAATTAACTGCTTATTTCTTCAAATTCTTGCTCCCCAAGATAAGCAACTCTTGGAGTTACCTGAGCTAGTAAGCAAAATAAACTAGAGTAAATAGGTCATTTTATTTTTTGAAAACTCCATTTAACAACTGTTTTCTTTCCCTTTTGAATGATCTATTTAAAAGGGGTACTATTTAAAATGTTACTTCTCTTCCTTATTGTTAATGAAATTAGCAAAATAAGGGTATCCAAAGCAAGTTAAGGAAAGAGAACCTATATTGTACAAGGTTTGTAATTAATTCCTAGGGAGTCAAGAGTTACCTAAAGTAACTGGTCTCTTAATTTTAATTGCTTTTGTGTATATATATATGTGCATGTATGTGTGTGTGTGTGTATGTATATATGTATGTACATTACTGTATTTATAAATGTATTGTAAAAATGACCTGTACTTTTACATTTGCCGCTTTTTGATGAATTATTATAAAGTAAAATAATTATTTTCAGGCACTGCACAGAACGAATCATCATGCTACTTTGTTATTGTCAAATAACAAATATACAATGTTCTCTGTTATAAAGATACTACATTGCCTTCATAACTGTGGCTATTTTATTCTAGTACAGAGAGCAGATTAGTAGCTTAATAGATATAATGGAGACTTTTGCCAAAGAGAAAAGTTTAAACTTTTAAGAAGAAACATAGAGTCTCTGACTTTTTTATTTAGGTCAGTTAAGGGTATGGCATTTATTCATTAAGCAAATAAGTCTGCCACCTTTTCCACCATTATGTCCTGTATTACAGATAAAGTAGAGAACAAGGTGCTCATTTTCGGGGAGCTTACATTTACATTTTTGTGGGAACCACCAAAAGTAAACTTAATAAATACGTAACTATAAGTAATGTTAAACTGCTACAAGTTCTATGAAGATGATTTTGGCAGACATGTTGAGAGAGTTATGAACAAAGGAGGAATAGAACAGAGGAAGGAAGATCAGTCCATTTATATTGTAACTTAAGTATGGGGCCCGTAATAGAGTGGAGCAGGGGAACTGAGGGGGAAAAAAAGAAGCAGCTTTAAATTCTAAAGGAAGAGTTCATAAGACATGGTAACAAAACGTGCAAGAAATACCATCTTAGAACGTGCAGAGGAAATGGAGAAAACATAGCAAAATCTCTTTGTTTATGAATCATTTATTAATAAAACACATTTAACTCCTGCTTTATGTTTGTGCTAGAAGGTAGAGGTACAAAAGCAATTCAGATTCAGGATTCTGTACTTTAGTAAGGGAGGCGTACCCATAACCTAGGCTAAGAAAAGGTAAAAATAAATGATGGATGGATGGGTAAAAATCTAGATCTAGACAGAGATAAAAATACAAATATATAGAGAGATGATATAGATTATAGAGAGAGCAAAAGGGGGGAGAAATGCATACAAATATAGATATAATAAACAAGGTGGCCTGGTAACCGGAGGAGGAAATGACTGATTCTATAACAAGCACCCAGGCAAGGTTTCATGTTAACTATGACTACAAACTGAGTCTTATCAGTTGAGGAAAGAGGTTACTGTAGAGGAAAGGAAAGGACAGAGGCAGGCAGAGGGAAGGAGAATGACAGGTATTAAAGAAAGAAGAATGGGGCATTGGGGGTGGGGGTGGGGGTGGGGTGCAGGTTCATGCAGGGAGCTCCATGTGCAGATGCGACCCTACCTTCACAGCTCCTCTTGTCAGGTCCCAGCTCATAGCCGGGCTCACACACACACTGATAACTGCCCAGTGTGTTCAGACATCGCTGCTCACAGCCTCCACGGTCAGGTTTGGCACACTCATCTTCCTCTACAAAGATGGCACGAGGGGTAGAGAACAACCAGATAGAGTATTGTGTTTTACATACTAAGGTGTAAAATTTTCTGAAAATATGACACTTAATAACTCTGGATGAAACGAAGACAACTGATTTCTTCAACAAAGGAGCAGGAACGATTGATTTGCAAGCCCTTGATAGATGGAATACAAGAATTCACGTCACTTCAATCTAAGAATTGTATAAGAACCAGAAGGACCAAAAACTTAATAGCAATGCCAACTGAAGATCATCTTATCTCTGACAGGTATGTGAGGTTTCTTTTTTTTCTAATTTTAAGGTCAAGGGAATCCTTACGACATAGAGAATGTCCAGAATAAAATAGAAAAACTTATTGAATAAACAGCTTCACTTGTTGATTTCATAGTATAGTTTGCTAGATATCCTGAAAAATGCTTTTAAAGAAATGCCATTATTAAGAAACAGCTTATGGTGAATATAAATGGAAAGAAAATTCTGAAACCCACTGGACCTCTTTAAATTTAAAGTATCCGGCATTTTTTATATAGACATCTTGATCCAGGAAATATAAAAATTCCATATTTTGTAAATACACACACTATTTTATTATATGTGGAAACATAAAAAGTATATATGAAAAATATATGCTATTAAAACAACATATATGACAATGTATTCCCTAATCTCAATCCCCAGGAATAACCTAGTGTGAGTTAAGAAAATAGCAAACAATATTCTCTGGAGAAATTCTGCACTGGCCAATCTCCAAACATTTTTGATAACCAAATATATAAGCATCACAGAGGGGACGCTTGATGGTATGTTTCTTCTACTATAAAATACTACAGAACTAATGCATGTAGATGTATATTTTAATAAATACTTTGAATGCATCTAGTAAAAATACCAGGGTTCTCTGCCTTTCAAATCATATGGTGAATACCTAAGTAATTCTCAGGGAAACCCATTATACTGTTCTTTAAATAACGAAAGTGTTGGGCTATTAATCACAGTAAATTTTGACATACACAACTAAATCCATCATTTATTCTATAAAAATCAGTGTAGAGAAAATTTTGTTTTCTCTCCCCATAAAGAGGTTTTTTTATTATGTTATGTTAATCACCATACATTACATCATTAGTTTTTGATGTAGTGTTCCATGATTCATTGTTTGTGCATAACACCCAGTGCTCCACGCAGAACATGCCCTCTTTAATACACATCACCAGGCTAACCCATCCCCCCACCGGCCTCCCCTCTAGAACCCTCAGTTTGTTTCTCAGAGTCCATAGTCTTATTTTACAATGACACACTTAATGTTAAGTGCCTATGAATTTTCTAAATGCAAATTTGATGTTATTTGTACTAAAATGGCTTTCTTTTGGGGTGCCTGTGTGGTGCAGTTGGTTAAAGGTCCTGAGATCGAGCCTTGCATTGGCTTCCATGCTCAGCATGGAGTCTGCTTGAGACTCTCACTCTTTTCCCTCCACTCTCTCTCTCTCTCTCAAATAAATAAAAAAAAACCTTTAAAAATAAATAAGTAAAATAGTTCTTTTTACCTTAGTAATGCACACCAAATATGGGACATGAAAATATACTAAAATTTGGTTCTGTAATTTAAAATTAAAGCTGATCAATAATAATTCTTTGTCAAAAAGGCATTTTAGGTATCAGAATATTCTGCTAAGGAGGCCATACATTATTTCCAATGTGGTGGAACATTATTCTCTATAAGGTGGTTTAGAAATGCTGTCACCTAGAAATAAATTGATGAATCACTTCTTCTGGTTACGAATCTTATATTTATTACATTCCAAATGTTTTCTCCCTGTCTAAATTCCCTTTCTGCATTTTGCCTTTTTGAGTATTTCATAAAAATGGATGGTAGGATATCCTAATGGAATTCTTACCCTGTGCTACAATGTTCCAAATTCCAGTATTTTACCAATAACCTTTTACCATCAAAAATCATTCAAATATCCTTTATGCACAGTGCATTCTTCACTTCCAGTATAACTTTATTGTAGTTCTCTCTTAACTTAATGTTAAATATCACATTTATCCCTAACAAAGAAAATCTCACACTTTAAATTACTTCAAATTACCTTTAAAGAAGTTGGCAGCAAACCCTGCCTTGTTCACAGTTCCATCAGAAACAAATTTCATCCACAAGGTATTGGAGGTAGATCTGATATCTTCAGGTTTATCATAACCACAGAAACGCCCTATCAAAGGGCTATTTTCACTGGTTCCATCTCGAACTTCTAGATAGTCATAGGCACAGTTGTCATGTCTTTCAATCTGCAACAATAAAAATATGGGAAGATATATCTAATCAATAGATAAAACAATTTTTGTAGAAAGAGCATTATGTGTTCTCAGTGCCATGGTACTGACAGGGTCATATAATAAGTTACACCAAATGAGAGCTTTTCTTGTGAGTGTGCATGGCAATATCTATACCACCCATGAATAAAGGGCCTATTTTTCTGGTAGACAGAGAGAGATACAAAAATCTATGGAACAGTGCATCCACATGCATCACAATCAACAGAATCAACTGCCTTTAAAAAAAAAATTAGAATGCAAGTAGTAATCCTTTGGAAAAAAGAGTTTAAAAAAATCCAAACAAAATTACCATTAAAAATCTGGACCAGATATTCTATAAGCAATGTATAATTTGTTCTGAAACATAAAAATTGCTGATAGTTCATCAACAAAACTGTTATCTTATTCACAGAGAAGCTTGATTCAAATTCTGTTGATAAATATTGCACTGTTTAAAGTTTTAAATCTCTTTTTAAAGGAAAATTTGATAATTTAAAATGACATACTTCCTAGTCTATGAAATTCTTTACCCATAGTCAGCATAGCAGTAGATAGACTACTGTATGTAGAATCAGCACTGGCTATTCGTTTCTCAAGGTAATATGGCTGTTCAGTTGACCCCATTTACCCCAACACACTCCTCTTAACCCATATAACCTGCAAGAACTCAATCTCTTTCCTTAAGCAACTAATTGCAAAAAAAAGTGCAGTACTATAAAACTTTATGAAGAACTTCATGTTCATGGACCTATGTTTTGGCTCCAAACTTCTAAAAACAACAAACCAAAATTTACAAATTGTTTTCAAATTATAAAACAATTTCTAAATAAAATTCTTACTTTTTTCCCACAGAAAATGGGTATTAGCCCCAAACTCTTAAGAAGTTAACTACTTATTAGATATTTAAAGCTAGAAAACACAGGCATCTAAAAGTATCACATCTTGTCAACTCACATTCAACATATAATTCACTAATTTATGGAATTCTTTATTTTAAAAAAAATGAATGTCAGAGAGTACATTCATTCCATGGAACCATGACCTGAATGGATGAAACTGCTGGTACAGTTGGTTCAAGAATCTATTTCTTTCATTCTTTTTTTTTTTTTAATTTATTTTTTGCCAGCGAGAGAGGGAACACAAGCAGAGGGAGTGGGAGAGGGAGAAGCAGGCTTCCCGTGGAGGAGGAAACCCGATGCGGGGCTTGACCCCAGGACCCTGGGCCGAAGGCAGACGCTTAATGACTGAGCCACGCAGGCGCCCCTTGAAGAATCCATTTCATGATTTGTCAATACATTACAAATGATAATCTTCAAATTAGATAGCATAAAGACAAATAGAAAACAACAGAGTTTGAAGGACAGATTAGATCAGAACTAATTACTACATTTGCTGCTTCCCTTTTCCCAACCACAAATCAGGATTCATTCACTCCTTCAACAAATATTCAGTGCCAATTCTATGCTAGGCACTCTCGTCACTGCTTGGTGTGCATCCTTTAGCAAAATAACAAAGAGCCTCACCCTCCTGGACCTTACATGCTACTGATGGGTAGAGAGTAAAGGGATAACAAACAGGATAAATGATGAAATCATAAAATATTAGCAACCAATAAATTCTATGGAAAAATATAAAGTGAAACAAGATGAGAAGTATGAGAAGTGGGGAAGTGAAGGTTATAATTTTAAATTATACCGTCAGTAGGTACTCATTGGGTTTGATATACAAATCTTGTTTTTTTCCTAAAAATGTATTCTCTTTGTGTGTGGAATTTGGGGAAAGAATGGGAAAATGTTCACTATAAAAAGTATCTCATTTTTAAAGAATATTTTTAAGACAACAGCTGTTTAAATAGAGAGGTGGCCTGGGAGAGCAAGCAGTGACACTAGTAACTTAGTCACCAGGGATGACAAGGCCAATCTGACCAGCTATATTATATGCTGTCTTCTCTCAGCTTTTAATATACTCCTTTCAAAATCAGAGTTCTCTATAAATATAAGAACATTTCCAGATGGCCAAAGGCCTTTCTTCGGTCAAGGGGACACATAAAATAATATCCCAAACTCTCCAGATATAGACTTGATAAAAGAATAAGCAACACTGAACTAGTGACAAACTGTAGAAAAGAGCAAAAGCTCTCAGCAAGCTCTCCTCACCTGCCTGAGTGGCACAGAATGAACTGCTCCTGACTCAGGAATCATTTTGGAAGAAAAGGGAAAGAATGAATCAGAAGAAGAAAGGAAGTGAGAATACACAATAAAGAAGCTGCTTTTCATAGGTCACCTAAGAAAAATAAAATTGGTTTATATTATAAGCCATACTAGAATAAAAAATAGGCTAATTAGAAAGGGTTTTTTAATCACTATTTTGAGGAGATAATGGCTTTCAAAAATTACTATATTAACAAGGACGTAAACAAGAGAGACACTACCAAAAACGAAACCAAAAAAATTGTATTTCTTCAGTGGTTAAAAAGAAATAGGATAATGGATATTTCCCTGTACATAAAATTCACTCTGTTCTTTTAATATAATAGAGCTCTTTAAATTTTAATTTAAAGTACCTGCATATTCGCTGGTTACTTAGTAAAAAATTAGAGGTTTAAATATTTTAAATGATAAAGTAAATATTTCATGGATAAAATGCACAAAAATGGCCAGTTTTAAGATTAATTCTACTGGTACCTATTTATGAATTATTAATTATTTATTAAATATCATGCATTTTGTGTTAGGGGTAACTCAACAGAAACTTATACTGTATTTTCACAAAGTAAATGCCAACAGTTGTTCAACTGTCTAGAAAATAAAATGTACCTCATATATATGAATTTAGGATATTTAGAAATGCATTATCCTCATACAACAACACTCCTAGATATCTTATTAATGACCTCAATGATCTTTACATTTTTCAGTTTAACTGCATTAGATCTAATTGCAATGCGAGCACAATGAATCTATTGGTGTTAATTATAATTACACTTCTTCAACTACATCTACACAAGAGTAATGATGGTGAGCACAAATGAAAGTTTGAGTTCTTTTAATTATGTCATTTATGTAACATTTTCTCCAGCTATATCAATTACTTCATAAATTAATCTACAGAATAGATAGAAATAAATCTGATTGAAGCTAAAAAATGGGTAAGTCGGGCACCTGGGTGGCTCAGTCAGTTAAGCGTCTGCCTTTAGCTCAGGCCATGATCCCAGGGTCCTGGGATCGAGTCCCACATTGGGCTCTCTGCTTGGCAGGGAGTCTACTTCTCCCTCTGCCCCTCCCCTCTGCTTGTGCGCTATCTCTCTCAAATAAATAAATAAAATGTTTTAAAAAAGTGGATAAGTCCATTGGTGTTTTGCCAGTAAGCTCCATGAGAAAAAAGAACACCAAAGTCAATGATTTATAAAAACAAAAAAAAGAAAAAGCAGTTTCTTCTTGAGTTACAACATGGACACAGTTCATATCTGGAACCTGAATGCAATGTCATGCACAATTACACATGTAATAAATATATTTTGATAATGATGATGCTGATTTATTACAGACTTTAAGATACTCAAAGCATAAACCATATACAAATGTGGCAAGTTTATCATAATGTAAACAGACCTAATATGTACATATAGAACACAACGAAACTGATAGTAAGCTCTGAACAGTTTTTAGGAAACTGAAATTTAAATGACATTGGAAGTAGATTCAAACACACAAAAAAGGAAGAATGAGTACAAAGATTAGCCAGAAGGGATTAATATTACATTTCATTAGTATGTGGAGCTCATGCCTTTACCAGCAGGTTAGAAAAGAAGCATGGAAAAGCTGAGTGATGTTTATTTAGCAAGAACTAAAATAAATTAAATGTAACCTACAATAGCCTCTCATTCTAAAACTGCAAACTAGTGCAGAGATTTGTGGCAAAAAGAAGGGACCATGCCCAGACGTAGGATTCATTCGTACACTCTACCTTCATTTTATAATCAAATTTCCAAATAAATATTACAAAAACATCTACCTAGTTATTTGTAAAAAGCTCTGAAAAGCCCAAACTTTCTAGACAATGATTTCAATAAAAGATCTCCTATACTCTGTGAAAAACTAAAAATAGATTGAAAAATTCTCCATTTGATTCAACAATCCCACTTTGGGGTATAAATCTAAAAAACTGAAAGCAGGGGGCGCCTGGGTGGCTCAGTTGGTTAAGCGACTGCCTTCGGCTCAGGTCATGATCCTGGAGTCCCAGGATCGAGCCCCACATCAGGCTCCCTGCTCAGCGGGGAGTCTGCTTCTCCCTCTGACCCTCCCCCCTCTCGTGTTCTCTCTCTCATTCTCTCTCTCTCAAATAAATAAATAAAATCTTTAAAAAAAAAAAAAAGATGTTAGATAAAAAAAAAAAAAACTGAAAGCAGGGTCTGAAAGAGATATTTGTACCTTCTTGGTCATACCAGCATTATTCACAATAATCAAAGGTGGAAACAATCCAAATGTCCATCAATGAATGAATGAATCAACAAAATTTCAAATATACATGCAATGGAATGTTCTTCAGCCTTAAAAAGGAAGGAGATCCTTTCATGTGCCACAACACGGATGAACCTTGAGGATATTACCCTGAGTGAAATAAGCCATTCACAAAAAGGCAAGAACTGAATGATTCCACTTACATGAGGTATCTAGAGTAGTCAAATTCATAGTGACAGAAAGTAGAAAAGTGGTTGCCAGGGTTTGGGGGTAGAGGAGAGTTGTTTGGGGTATAAAGTTTCAGTTTTGCAAGACAAAAAGAGTTTTGGAGACCGGTTGCACAATGTGGATATACTTAACACTACTGAACTGTACACTTTAATTTTTTTTTTTTTTTTATCGCTTCTCGGCCTTTTGGCTAAGATCAAGTGTAAATTTTTTTTTATTTTACTATAATAATGAAAACAACGCTCTCCTATGACTGTTAGAATGTAGTTTTAAAATATAATTAATGTAATCAACTACGTAAATGATTAAACTTCTACAAATAATATAATTTAAAATTGTATACACAGGGAACAAAGCTAAAGTCATTATTTTTTGCTTTGGAGGAAAAAATGTTCAAGAAAAGTATGACTAAAAAAAACTGTAGATTAGCATTCGTCATTAAAAATTAATTTGGGGAATTTCCATATCTGTGTGGATTCCACATATATATACTACTACATACACTCTTGTTAAAATGATAAAAAAAATTAATTAATTTTAATAATGGGAAAAATCCAGCAAAGGCTAAGACATAATGCTATGAACAAAAAGAATTTTGTAAAAAAGGAGAAAAGCTTAGTAATAGAACATTATGTTAAAATTTGTTACTATCATATTTAATATTGCATTATTTAATATTATTTTAGTATTACTATTTAATATTAATATTAACACATAGATCATTACAGTTCAAAAACAGAATATATACATTCAACCATGTGACAATGAAAATCATGAGTCTGGGTTAGGTTTATTTTCACGTGACTTGAGTTTTTTAATGCTACCATTTGAGTTTTTTCTTTCATGACACAGTTACTTTTACATCACTCTTAAATTTAATAAATATTCACTAAAAACTTGTTATTGCCAGAAAATATACAATTGACAGTGTATAAGCAGTGGTGAATAAAGCAGACATGTCCCTGACTGACAAACATATGTTGATTAAACAACACAAATGCACAAATGAAGATAGTTATAAAGGAAAAGAATTAATAGTATGAGAGAATATAGATGCCTCTCTCCGGTACATGGGTTCAAGAGTGCAGAGGCCATGGAATTGATTTCAGTCACAATGCTACTAATTATGAACTATGTGACCTTGGGCAAGTTTATTTAAATGAACACATGCTAATCTTTCAGAGTAGAACTATAGCCTAAACCATAAATCTGAAGAGCTACTTAATTCTCTTTTAAGTCATCAACTGGTATATATATATATATATTTTTTAAGATTTTATTTATTTATTTGACAGAGAGAGACACAGCGAGAGAGGGAACACAAGCAGGGGGAGTGGGAAAGGGAGAAGCAGGCTTCTGCCGAGCAGGGAGCCCAATGCAGGGCTCTATCCCAGGGCCCTGGGATCATGACCTGAGCCAAAGGCAGACACTTAGTGACTGAGCCACCCAGGCACCCCTGGTATATATATTCTTAGCCAAACATCCAAAAACAGTGCATGGCAAACAGAAAAATGTTAACTAATTAAGATCTCTTTGTCTTGGCTTCCTAGGTCATTTAAAAGACTACTTAACTTAAACAATATAAAATATTTAAAGGAATTAAGGGGTTACTTTTAGTCAGGCAATCCTCGAAGTATCAAGATAAGAACTTTTGTTCATAGTTTACAATTGTGCAGCTTGCGGTAATGATGGGTAAGACTATTACACATTTGTGATTTTCATAAAGGAAGTATAACCAAATCAGAGTGTGTAGAAAGTCTGACAAGTACCTCAAACTTAATCCCACTTAAATTAATGTATGTGGGGATTTCAATGTAAACATAAGTAAGCTCTGGGTTTATTTCACTTCTTTTCTGCTTTATTGACATTTCTTTGAAGTTGTTACTATAAACATTTCCAGTCTCCCAAACTTTTTCTCTTCTGTATTTCTGCAGACTGAAAGTGCTCAAGCAAAACAGTAATATAGAGGTTTCTTTACAAATAACTCCAAAATGATTTCTGACATAATCTACCTCCATGTACAAATCCACTGCAGTATCGGCCTTAAGAAGCAATGCGTCAGTAACTACTAGAGAAGAAAAAGGTTCTCAAAGGTATAATTACAGATGTATCAGAACTCTATTGACCTCCAAATAGTATCCTTTCCCGTTCAAAGATACCTGAAATTCATTAACAAAGACCCTTGTTCAGATTTTCTTTCTGCACTCACGTTAAAATCTAAGTAACATGAGAAGAGATAAAGTCACAACATAAATTCACAGAAAGGTATAAATAACAGATAACTATTAAGTTCTTTATGGTAGAGTTCAACAAAAATGACGGACAAATTTGTCTTAAGCCCCTTTTTATCTGAAAGGGGAGAGTGTAACATAGAGAATAAAACAGTTACAAAAATAGAAACAGTTTTTGAATAAAGGCAAAGACTGATATCAATGAATAAAAACTTTTTTAAGTCAGACAAAACCACAAAATGCTGAGAAGTGGTGAGGACTTTTTTTTAATTATACATATTCAAAATAAAATGTAAAAGCTAAAGATTAAAAATATGTAAATAAAAATAAATTGATATAAACAGATGCAAATCAACTAAATGAAAAAAATCACTTAATGACCACTAGAACAAATTAAAAATACATACACAGTTGATTCTCAATATTCATGGTAGTTAAGTTCTATAAAGTTGCTGAAAACACTGAATTAGTAAATACTGATTCATTGCTTCTGGGAAAATAGAGAATTAGGTTCTTGTGAGCTTCTGATCACAAATCTTTTGTCAACCAATCAATACATAACCTTGTTTCATGTGTGTTTCTGTTTAAAGACACCTTAATATATGTTGCCAATTCATTAATACAACTCACAGCCAACTGCATTATAACGCATGCCTGAACAATGTTTATTTAACACATACATTTTCTCCATAAGGCACGTTCACATCATAGCTGGGGATGTGAATGTCAGATGACTCAAATATTTTGCAGTTCTGTGCATGTCCATGAATGACCCAGAAAGAGCAATGAGTATTGATTTGGAGGTTACAAATAAATTTTAGTTCATATGTAAGTTTGCGGATACAGAATCTATGTATAAAGAATATTGATTATACCTGGATTTTGGTGCTGGTTTAGTGCTTGCTTATATGATATTAGGTTAATGGCATAGGTTCATTTCCCTTATCTAGAAGATTTAGATGATACATTAGAACATCTCTAAATTCCTTGTCACGTCTGAATTTCTTAGAGCTGAGGATCTATCTAAATTGAGCCATAGGGCACATCAGGTCCTACATAATCTAAACTTTTCTTAGCTATCTAGGCTTGTTTCCTTTTGCATAGAAATTTACGTATCTTTGATAAAGGAAGGATATATTAATGTCTACTCACCATTCATCATGCACTCTCACACTCCCTTACCTATAATCCATCCATTCTTTCATTCCCCCCATCATCATGTATTAATCATGCATCTAGTGGTGTTGGAAATATGGTGATCAACAGGATAGGTTAAGATCCCTACCCTTTGGCGGTGATCCTTTTTAGTGAGACAGCAACCATGTAAATTAACAGATCCATAACATAAATTCCAGTAGTGATAAGTGCAATAAATTAAAACAGAATAATGGTTTGTAGACAATTGTAGGTAAGAATATATTTAAAATAGAGTTACCAGGCAAGGATTTTTAAGGAGGCAATGGTGAAGCAGAGATCCAAATGAAATGAGAGGAATAGAAGCATACATTTAGAGGTAGAAGAGCATCAGTGACAAATGCTGTAAGATCGAGTAAACTTGGTATTTCCAAGGAAGGGAAAAAAGACCAAAGAGATTAGCTCAGAGGGTGTGAGAAGGAGCTTGGGACCAGGCGTGGGTTGCCTTGGTCCAGGATCACTGAGTCTGGGCTTTATTTTAGGTGTGATAGAAAATCCCTGAAGGAATTTTTTTTAAGATTTATTTATTTATTTGAGAGAGAGAGAGAGAGAGAGAGCACATAAGTAGGGGGAGGCTCAAAGGGAGAAAGAGAGAGGGATAGAGAGAATTTCAAGCAGACTCTCTGCTGAGCACAGAGCCTGATGTGTGGCTCGATCTCACAACCCTGAGATCATGACCTGAGCCAAAATCAAGAGTTGGGCACCTAACCAACTGAGCCACGCAGGTGCTCCCCCAACCCCAAAAGAATTTAAGCATCGTGTTATGATCTAACTTACATTGTAAAAGTATCCTTCTGGCTGCTGTGGATCAGGATAGCAGGGCAAGAGTAGAGAGGTGACATTCTCACCAAGTTCCAAGAGAAGGAGCAACAGTGGGAACAGAGTAGTGGCCAGAAAGTTGGGATAAAGTGGCCATGTATGGGGCATTGTTGAAGACAAAGCAAATGAAATATGTTAACTGACTGGCCTCAGGGTTTAAGAGAAAAAGTGGAATCAGGGCTAGTTCTTGAGTAAATAGTGACATACCGAAATAGTAAATACTGAAATCTGGAAGACTGAAGAAGAGTGAGTTAGTGAGTAGGACAAGACAATCAAAGGTTTGGTTCTGGTCATCTGAAGATGAGAGACCTATCAGACATTTAAATATGTCCAGTATATGAACAAAGGAGGAAGAAACATAAGGAAATACAGCAAGATGAAGAAAAGACAGGAATCTAGAGATAACAGTTAACATGTGCTGTCAGCCAAATATGGCATGACATTTCCCCAATCCCAAATCTCAATCACTTGCTCAATCAACAAATATTTATTAAGCGACTACTCTCTGTCAGGCATGGTTCTAAGGGCCTGAGATGTAAATCTTTCCTACCTGACTTTCACTATCCTATTTTTGAAGAATATCACTGTAATATATTGGCATTAAAGAAAAAACTGCAAACCAACTAAGCCTTCTGCATCTCAGGAATTGTATCTCAGTTTTTAGATGCATGGAATTTAGTTTTAGATGCATTCTCTGACATCACTTATGTAATAGGAGAATTTCATAAAAAAATTGAATTATATATTGAAAGACAGTTCATCTCTTAATCATTTGGGCAACATCACAAAATACAAGTAATGTAGTCATTAGGTAGATAATTTTTCACCGAACCAGTTATTTTGGTCTAAATAGCAGGTGAATCCTATCCAGTTTTAGTTCACTGTTAGCAATAAGGTGGTCTATTTGAATAATGTTTGCAATATTATTGATCCGGTAAAATAACAAATTTCAAACATGAATCAAATAATCTCAAGAACCAAGGTTTCCAAAAATGCAAAATGATCAGGAGCATATAACACAACATCATGATCATATAAGAGAAGACAATTTTTTCATGATAAAAGGCTGTATGTCTGGGAAATTAAATGGCACATGCAAAGGGGTGGAGATAAAGTATATCACACAGCTTGCACATGAAGGTGAGAGATTCTCTGGGCTTATGGGTAATGCCTGGATTCCCCTGATGTTTCTGCTGTGGGGGCCGAGACACCAGCACACACCTTGCACTCAGGAATGATATACCCTGGCACTGCCTTCTGATTGCTTGGACAGAGAATGAGCCTTCTAATCAATGAAGAAATAATCTCCAGTTATGGCATTTGGAGATGAACCTACCTACCACCATCTCATCATTCCTTCCCATTTCATCAGTGGGCTCTCAATTTCTAGACTGATTCTTCAATTTAAACATGCTGTGGAATTCACGACAAAGTCCTCCATCTCTTGGCTTCCAATCCCTAACTCAGTTCCCCCAACCCCACTAAAATGACTCATTAGCCAGCTTGGTAGTTTTGGACCCAGACTTTGCTCCAGAATTCTGACTAACCTTTGGTTTATTGTGCCTTCATCTAATAATGTAATGTTGGTGCTGATCTCCTCCCTGATATATATTTTTGATGAAATTGAAAGCTAAAAACACTTAAATCTCTATTTCTGATATAAACAGTTTTCTGCATAATCATGAAAAGGAGAAAAATGGATTTTCTCCATAACAACAACAACAACAACAACAACATGATGGTCTACCTTTTAACCTCTTAGTTTAGAAGAGAAATAAAAGTTCTATTATTTAATGGACTCTTCAAGCAGTCTTGTGAAACAAGCCTGTGCCTTTCTCAAAAGAAACTATTGTCGGTACTTCAAACATTCTAATTCAAATAGCACAGATAATGTAAACTCACTTTAATCTTCTTGAAAATGTCTGCAACAAGAGGAAAGAAGAAGAAAAAAAAAACCTCTTTCACTCTTGATGTTACATTTTATAGGCAATCCTTTGCTTCTTTGCTGATTAAAAAGCTGATTCTCTGGTTCTTTGCTTATTTAATGAGGATCCCCTTAAATGGCACTGTCATTTATGGAGGATATGTTCCGTGAAGGGTGCCTGAAAGACTTTACCTCAAAGGCCTGAAAGGTCAATCCAACAAAGTAGTCTTCTGACACTGTTATTTTCCACACGCATTCCTTCATCGGTCTGTAGTCATCGGGATAATTAGGAGACTGAATCTGTCCTTCATTTTTACGTATCTCACCTCCGCAGATCGCTGAGGGTGAAAATACGCAAATAAATAAACCTAGACCTGACATTTCATTTTCATTTTCTTCTGAGATACCATTTTAGCTCAGTGCCTGTAGCTGAGTATATAAAGACCAGCTATAAAAAATCAAAGTTGGCTGGTTATACTGCTGTAAATATTTAGATGGTAAAAACCTAGTCAGTTAACTATAAATATTAGATAATAGCACGGGAATATATGATTTTTTTATCACGGTTTCTTCACATCTTTACAAAAAACAGTATTTTTTCTAACTTCTAAAAACTGTTTGAGATTTTGTAAATGTATTCTATGTGGTAGAATATTCTATCATATTCTATATGATTTCCTGAACTGGTTCTTACAGTCTTTTGAGCTCAGGTAAAATAGCTGATCAAGAGAGACGCTCCACAGAACTCTCTGGGCCTCTGGCAATGTGAGCTAGCATCATGTGCTCAACATCTGTGGCCCCATCCAAATAATCCCCTTGACGGCCATACAGCTAATCTCTACAACAAAATGCTTCCGTTTACTTAAAAGTTTAAGGGAAGCAGAAATCTCCTGTCTTCTAAATTACCTAAGCTCTTGTGCTAGCAGAGGCAGGCACAAGAAGGGTCTCTTCTGCCCACAACCTGGCAAAAAAAAAAGGGGGGCGATTTTTAAAGCCAGGATACACAATGCCAGTTTGTTGTTTCAGAGAAGTATAGAACAAAGCAGCTAGTAAATTCTCCCTTGAATGCTGACTCCCTCACTTAGACAAAGCATGCTCCAGAAATGTGCACAAGTACTTTCTGTGCAGTTTCCTATAACAGAGAATTTCAGCAGTATAGGCACCAAATAAACACAAATTTAGTACAAAGAAAAAATCATAATTTCTTCATGACATTTTAATACTATCATGGAAACAATGGAAATTTAAGAGCTCTTGCGCCATTTCCACACGCCCCCCCCCCACATCCCTACATACATTTATATGTTACTATGTCACTGGTACCAGGAAAGAGGCTCTTCTTGCAATTTAACTTTACCAAGTACTTTTGTGAATATTATAATACAGATTTAGAAGACTTCATAATTAAATGTGGTTACAGTATCATTCTAATGAAATTGAGAGAAAGGACTTTTCAGCTAAGAGACTTAAGGGGAAGTAATCTCTAAAACTGAATGGGACTTGCCTTCATAGACAGCTGCAAAGCCTTTTCCCACCCAGTTACTGCTGCTACGAAACTCAATCCACATTCTGCTGTCTGTAGAGGTAAGAACTTCAGGCAACTTGTCCCCACAGAATCTACCTAAAAGAAATAAAAGAATAAAGAGAGACTCCTAAATATGACTCTATATTCTAATTGCTTTCCACACTAGCCACAAATTATATATATAAAACCCGATTTGGTTCCTATACTCTATCTGGAGTAACAAGAGCTATAAGTACGCCTAGTATTTACTTAACATAGGTGGATAAATAAAAGAATGTCTTCGTATCTATTTATAAAATATTGGAACATACCATTCTCAGATTAACAGACTGACATCAATATCATTGTCTATAGAATTAAGAAACAGCTAGTGCTAAAGACATATTTGTAAAAGGTCACATGATACATCAAGGTAGGGAATATTCTTTCATAGGGAACAGAAAAAAGTACAAGTGATCCTGAGAAATTGGCTCCAATTATCAGACCGGTCCTTGCAGAGAAGTAGCTTGGTTAGGGATGTGTCTCAGCCCAAAGCGGAGTTCTTTGTCCTGTAGGGTCTGACTATGACCCACCAGGGAGACTCACATGCTGCTCTGGGGGTCTTATAGTACTGCATACATTCCATCCCATGTACAAAGTCATAATCTGCAGTGCAGTCGGTCAACCTCCCATAAATATATATTGGCTAACTGTGTGTCTTCACTGTGCTTTAAATTTCCATATATGAGCAAATGGCTAAATCTGGCAATCCACATGAAATAATTTTACCGACAATAATACATTGCCATCCATTTCTGCATGCCCCTGGCAGTGCTATCATACGTAGCTTCAGTATATGAAAAATGGTAGTCGACTTAAAACAAATTCATACTAACAGTCAACAGGCGAAGAACTGTCTTCCTAAATGGCAAAGTAAATTAAGGGCATGCAAAAGAGAGCAATGTTTCTTAAACTGCAATGTGCATATGAAATGCCAGGGAGTCTGTTAAAATACAGTCTCTAATTCAGAAAGTATGGAATGGAGCCTGGATTTCTACCCCTCTAACAAGTGATCCTGATGCTGCCTGTCTGACAGGTACACTTCAAGGGACAGGTCTCAGGGGAAGTAATGGGGAAAATTTTCCACATGAAAACGATGCCCACACTGAACCAGTCTGCTGGCCCACTATACGCCAAAGCATGTAATGCTGCTGGTGTTCTAAAAGAAATGTGCTCCACTATTTAGCTTTAGATTTGGTTCTTCAATATGAATTTAATGAAATGTTTTCTTTGGAACACACACACGTATATTACAGATTGCTTCACCTAGGCTAAGAAATGCAGTGTTCAAGACAATATTTTCTTCAACCTGACTTATCACATTCGTTCAATTTTATTTTTTTTCTTATTTTTAAACATCTCTATATGTCTTGGACCTAAGACTTTTAATACAACAGTATACATTCAGTGGGTTTTGGATGTTAAGATAAAAAGAACTGTAAGGCACATAAGCACAGCTGAGCAAAGCTACCTCTAAAAATAAAGGAAAAGTTGCCATTTCAAAAAAAATCAATATTGAAGTAGATGCTTACATGCTCACAACAGCTCTCACCTTTAAGTAAAACAGAGGGCAACAGTAAAGTGCCTCATGCAAGTCAATGGCGTGGTCTGTGGTTAAACGTTGGCAGCAGACTTTTGTGAGCACCAAATCTGAGCTACAATTTATGACACAAAGTACAAATGCCTCTTCTCAGCCACAAAAACTCTCTGAGAAGCACAACCGTGACATCCCCAGTGAGAGCTAACATGGGTGGCAGAAGAAATCAGCTACCAAACATGGACCTAGTGGCTCACATTCTACCCCCTTAGCCAACAAAACAAAACACGACACGTGCACCCACATCATTTATCTGGTTTTCTCATTAAAGCGATGATTTATCAAATTAAAAATATATTTGGAGGCTATTCTCAATCATTACATTCAGATCCAAGTATTTCCTCATAATTTAAGCTAGTTTAAAATCAATCTCTCTATTTATCTGTCCGTATTTTGCTGTGGTTGAAAAGAGTATAATAAAAATTAAGATGTGGGCCACATACATTTTGAAATCCAAGATGACTCTTAAAAGAATCTACTTCCAAGGACAAACTATATGCATGACCACAGAGGAGGTAAAGAGTCTCTTACCAAGGAGAGGTGATTTCCTCCAGTACCCATCTCTCACTTCGATGTAGTCATACCAGCACAAACTGCTTTTGTATAGGTCCATTGTGGTAAAATTTAAAACAATCTGCAAATTGGAGCAAAATGACACAAAAAGTAAAATGACTGTAACTGCACACAGTAATTTGATTCCTGGAGATAAGGAACCCAGGACTACCATGAATACAGATTCATAGCTAATTCTTTTTTTTTTTCTGTTAGTATTCCCTTAATATTTTTTCTTAGCAAACACCTGAAAAAAAGAAAATATCTTCTCGTTCTCATTAATGTTTGATAATATAGGAGCACTATGTCAGGAGTTAAAAGTAAACATTTTAATAATTAAAGCAAAGTTTCAATAAAGTAATTGAAATAATTGTGAAACAAACAGAAATCTTTATTCAAAGAGTTTATTTTGAATTTTTTAAGATAAACAGGACTTAAACCATGAGAAATTTTGATTTTGCCATGAATGTCTTCTTTTTAATAATTTATTTCAAAGACAACCAGACATGTATAATTATATTAAAAATTACCACCATGTGCCATATTCCAAGAACATAATATCATTGTGTATGTTGAAATGTTTTAAATACAGTTCTAAAATTTGAATTTATCCATGTAACTATAATCAAAGACAGATGTCACTATGCTTTTCTAGATCCAAGAATATATACTCAAGGACCTCTCAAGTTATAAGATCTTACACATGACCCCTTATTCTGTACTTTGTTTTGAAATGATGCTGCTCTTTGTTAAGATAATTCAAATAATTCAAGAACAACTCTAGGAAAGACAATTTTCTTACTGCTTTACAAAAAGACTTTATTTTTCAAATAATTAACTCTTTTTCTACTTGATTACACCAAAAGTAGAGCCAAACTAGAATGAGAAATATACTTATCTGAAGTAAAATTCATTTGGAAAATAGTTTTTTTAATATTCAAAAACTCATTCTGCTTAAAATACCTAAGATGCTTAAGGTGTGAGGTGAACCTTTTTTTACTCCGCAAGCTGCAATGGACTTTGGCCCAAAGCAACAAATTATGAGTATTTAAATAAACGCTTCTAATATAAAACTGTAGATTGTAACAATATTTAAAGAATCCTTTGGTAACAATATAAAAACCTGAATTTATATTTAAGAGAACTCTCAAGCTCAAGAACTGAGTAAAATATATATATAATCTATCAAGACTGAATCCATATTCCAGAAAAGTGCTACCATTTTTGTGTAGAAAACATATGCTTCTCCCCTTTCTTGAACTCAATACTTAACAGAACCATGTACTAATTAGGGCAAATCAATCCTTAACTAGCTTACTTCTTATGAGAATGAAGATACAACATAACAATAAATATTCCTCTTGGCGTCTTGCATCTCAGTAATGACAATGGTCATCAGTGGAACCGTACACCAAAGCTGGTTATAATTGTCTGTGTAAATAATTATTTTATAGAGATAGAAACTAAGACTTTATCGAACTATAATGAAAGTCAACTGTACCTTATAATGGTATTAACATTTTGCCATTAAATTCAACCTTTTCCAGTTTCTTTAAACATGTGTTTTCTTGATTCCAAAGAGATGAAATCTACCAAGAATGTGAAAATAGAGCCACACTTGTTTTGTTTTGTGTTTTAATGTAATACAATCTATGAAGCATAACTTGGTTTTGTTTAATAAAATTGTTGGGGTGCCTGGGTGGTGTAGTTGGTTGAGCTTCCAACTCTTGGATTTGGCTTAGGTCATGCTCTCAGGGTCATGAGATCAAGCCCTGCATTGGGCTCCCCACTCGGTGTGGAGCCTGCTTGAGATTCTCTCTCCCTCTCCCTCTGCCACTCCCACTCATGCTCTCTCTCTTTCTCTCTCTCTCTCAAATAAATAAATAAATCTTAAAAAAATAAAATTAAATTTTTCATTTATTTCTGTCTACCTTAGTTATAGTTTCTCTTTTTCCTTTCTTTTTCTTTTCCTTCAGCCTAATTTTATCACTCCAAATATTCTCAAAAATGTTTACAAAAATTTCCACAATATCCATTTTTTTCCTTTCCTTTGCAGTAATTCTCAACACCTGATTATCAAAATGCATAGTTTCTAAACAATTTTTCTGAAGTTCCCAATATGTTTTCTCTTCCATCTTTGAATACCAATGTAATATTAGGTTATTCTTACAACATCATTGGGAAATAATTTCTATATTTTCTCCTTAACTTTGTATTTACTTTAAGCCTGTTTAAATGGGGAAGACTACCACTGCCTGATTGATCTTAGGTTTCTTTTTTTTTTTTTGAACAATTTTATTTATTTGACAGAGAGAGACAGTGAGCAAGGGAACACAAGCAGGGGGAGTGGAGGAGGGAGAAGCAGGCTTCCCACAGAGCAGGGAGCCCGATGTGGGGCTCGATGCGGGGCTCAATGTGGGGCTCGATCCCAGGACCCTGAGATCATGACCTGAGCCAAAGGCAGATGCTTAATGACTGAGCCACCCAGGCGCCCCTGATCTTAGGTTTCATTCTGCATTTGTATTCTCTCTTAGCAACCACCAGGGATTCGAATATGTATGATCATACAAGAACTCAGTTATTATAGCAGAGATGGCAAAACTAGAATTTAGACACAAATGGTAGACCCCAAGGCTCATTTTGTGGCTTCCCTCTTGGATTTAAAGGTGAGTTTCATAATGGTGTGCAAATAGTTTCACTTCCTCTTCTATGAGGGAAAAAAATCAAGCTAAATTGGAAGTATGTATATCATCAAATTGTATTTAAAATTAAAACAATGTGGTTAGAATGCTAACAAGTAGTTGATATTTGAAGTTTGGAACATACACACACAAACACACTCACACACACAGTTGGAAGGCGGATAACTCTAAACAGAAAAGTTTCCTATCTTGTTTTTAATCTTCTATTTTAAACGCCAAGCACCGTGGAGGAACAAAACTGGCCTACTTTAATATAAAACACAGAGTCCTTTAGAAGCAGAAAATGTAATAAAGATAGGTTTTCTAAAATCAAATCTTAGGGCTCTGACACAGAAGTAAAATGTTGGCCTTTGACTAAGGTTGCCAGCAGAATCAACTTGAATTACAAATCAAAAGCACTTGGAAAATATTTGGTTGTCTTAAATTATGCTATTTTGTGTAAATACGTTGCATCTTTTTAAAAGAATGATGAAAACTAACTGGCACAATTATATAAATGTTTATTTCTTATGGTAAGTATCAATTTACCATTATCAATTTAAAATTAATCATGGCTCCCTTGGAACATGAGATTGAAGGAGATACAAGGAACAATTCTAGGATTTCCTGTGATCTGTTATGAGTCTTAGTTGCTATTCTGCAAAGTTAAATTGATACAATTGCTGTGGAGTTTGCTTAGTAAAACTTTGTTACATAGTACTGCAGAGTGCCACAAAGTACGTAATCTGGAAGAAAGGCAGACCAACAGTCAAGGGACTGGATGTCTGCAAATCTCCATTGAAAAATATAACCAAGAAACTATTGCCAGCACAATTAAGACATTACTGACTACCTAAACTAATTCCATGAGCACCACAGAAAGACCAACTAGAATTGGTCTTACAGTGCTAAGGATGGGGAAGACAAATCTTCAATTAGACTGATATTATTAAGTGGCTCTTTTACTAGAATCAAAAGCAGTAAAATAAAATAGATTTCTGGGCTCCAGCCAAAAGAAGTTTGGACAAGTCTAATAATCTCTAGGGAGACTACAGTTTTCTTCTCAGGAATAAGACTAGAGGTGAGAAGATCAGTAAATTATATTCTATGGGTCAAATCCAGCCTTACAACCAGTTTTTGTAAGGAAAGTTTTGTTGGACCCATTCCTCTACATATTGCCTATGATTGCTTTTGCAATACAATAGAACTGAACATTTGAAACAAACTATCCCCGGCAAAGCCAAAAGTATTTACTGTATATCCTTTCCAGAAAAAAATTGCCAACTCATGGAATAATTGATCACTAAGCTTTTGTTCACCTCCGAATTGTATCCTGCTAAAGGAAAAAATTTACATCTTTTCCTACAACTAGAAGCTATTTATGATTGGGAATAGAAAGCCTGGTTTAAGTTCTAGCTTCTCGGATTTCTAGTTTACTTAAACTTTCTTAGTTGGAATGTATTTCCTTATGTCAGATCCCTGGAGGCCATAATATCAAGCTGATCTCAGCAGAGTTAAATCAGAAGGATTTAATTGGAAAATGTTAGAAAACCACTAAGGTAATCAGAAAGCATTGTTAAGATTCTCATGTATTACTGTTTTCATGGTACATATTCAGGCGTCCCTCACAACATAAATCCTGAAGACAGTTATGAAAGAAATAAAAGTATTAACCTAATTTACTTAATCCAACTATGCTGGGAACATAAAAACATCAGCCTAATTTTAAGGTTTCACAGGAAAATCAACATGTTAAAGTAAGGGATTCTTACTTCAAAATCTAAAGAATAGACAGGAGAACCTGGACCTCGATTCAAGTCCCTGCCTTACAATAAACGAGTTGTATGACTCAGGTGGATCCCTAATTCCATCAGGGATTTATTATATGACAGGTGAAAAACAAGAATTGGATTATGCTATAAGAGTAATTTCTCTGCTTAAAATTATATGATAACACCTGGATTTTGAAATTTTGGTGTGTCATCACCAACTACTCACAGGAACATTTTTCATACCTTCTTTTCCTTAATCCCCACTCCACCCCTATACCTGATCAATTCCAACTTCTGTAGTTCCCCTAAAAATGTTCTCCTTCCATTTTCGCTGACCATGCTCTCCATACCTCTTTGAAATAACTGCAATCGTTTCCGAAGCTGTACTTTGTGGGGTTTTTTTTTATTATTTTTATTTATTTGTCAGAGAGAGAGAGCACAGGTGGCAGGCAGAGTGGCAGGCAGAGGGAGAAGCAAACTCCCCGGTGAGCAGGGAGCCTGATGCAGGGCTCGATCCCAGGACCCTGGGATCATGACCTGAGCCCAAGGCAGACACTTAACTGACTGAGCCACCCAGGCATCTCTCACAAGCTGTACTTTGGTTTTCAGTTTCACTCATCTCTAATTCATCCTATCCTGTATGGCCACTTTAATCCCATGAAAGTTGGGCACCGGTGGCTTCACACCAAACTCCATGTAAATTTCTCATCCTAGGGATCATGACTCTAGGGTCATAGCCCACCTCTGCTGCTTCATCTTTCACTACCTCAAACAGAACATTCATCCTACCCATCCCTGACTTCTTGCTGGTGTGCCCTGAAAAAGTACCCCGTTTCAGCACTCCTTTAGTCAAAGTGTATGTCATTATTCCTGGGACACGACTCTCCCCTTTCCTGTTTCTGGAATCTCTTCACACCTTTCAAAGTCTTGATCAAAGGCTTAGATCTCCCAACAAGATCTGAGCTCTCCTACCTCAGCAATTCCATCTTGCTTTCTTCAGTGATTTCTCAGAGTTTGGCTATTGTATTACTGGGCCTTGCTCTTGCTATGTTTATAAGTTCTTGAGAGCAAAGGTTTCTTTCACACGCCAGCAGATACTATATTTTGAATTGACCCCATATGTGTAAAGCACAGATGAGTGATTAAAAAGATATTTTTGCAAAATGAAAGCAGGCAAATGATAGCTCCTAACTGGGTTATACAGGAAAAGAAAAAAAAATTAACTCTATTGAAGACAAAAGCAATCTGCCCTTGTTAAAAGGTCAATCAGTTCTAAAAGATGAAAGAATCAATAGTGCATAATTCTATCAGCTCAACAGAGCTCCATTCTCAGCTGCACATTCTGGACTGTTACCAGCAAGCACCGTGCAACATCAAGAACAGTCTTAGATTAGACAGGACTCTGTTTTTACCTTGGAAAGTCTAATTCTAAAAAGACATACATGTAAAATGACAATCTTACTTCTTTTTCATTGTGGTAAAATAAATATGCACATAAAACTTACCAATTTAATCCCTTTTAAGTGCACAGTTTTATGGTGAAAGTACATTTACACTGTTGTACAATAATAAACTTATTTTTTAAAAAGAATATTCTTCCTATATAAAATAATACACGCTTATTGTAGAAAATTAAAGGAAGAAGAAATAAAACTTATCTGTAAACCCACCAGAGAGAAATAAGCATTGTTTTAGTATATACTCTTCCATAATTTCGTCTCTAACATATGTAATTTAAAAATTAGATCTTTTCATGCCTATGATTTTTAACCTGCTTATTAAATTTCCCAATATATTAAAAACATTTTCTCAAATCAATGCTATTTTTGGTTTTCTAAATTTAATTTGTTTCCAATTTTTCATTATTATATATAACTATCTCTGCACAGACTCAAATAATTTCTCTAAAATAAATCTCTGGGCTAAAGTGCAAGTGCATTTTTCAAAATATGATAAAGATTACCAAAGTCCTTCAGAAAAGATATTTCCACTTTTATTTTCAGAAGCTTTGTACCCTTATTATCATTTGATATTATTCTATTCCATCTTTGTGGGTAAAATACAACACATCATTGTTGATTCAAAAAGCACTTCTTTGATAAAGACTGAAAGTAAACAATTTCTATATTAATTATATATCTATTCGTACAGATCAATAAATGTTCTGCTTTCTTAGTCATTTTCTAATGTGGTGTTAATCTTTACTTGTTAATTTAAAACAGCTCTTTATATATGCATACCAATGTCCTCTCATCTCATTTTGATTTTTATTTGTGATTTTGTATTGTTAATGTAATTATTCTAATAAATTATTTTGCATTTTGTTATTTTCGATTTAGGTACCCAACATATCTTTTCCAGAAAATAAACACCAAATCATTTGTTTTCCTCAGAAAAATACGAAATAAAGGTTTAGTTTTTGTGCAAATACATAAAAATGATTTATTATTTATTGAAAAACTCTTCCCCAACTTATTTATTTTATAGGGGTGCCTGGATGGCTCAGAGATTAAGCATCCAACTCTCGATTTCAGCTCAGGTCATGCTCTTAGGTCATGAGATCAAGCCCCACAGCAGGCTCTGCCCTGGGCATGGAGTCTGCTTGAGATTCTCTCTCTCTCTCCCTCTCCCCTGCCCCTCCCCCACTTATCTCTCTCTCTCTCTCTCTCTCTCTCTCTCTCTGACAGAAAGAAAGAAAGAAAGAAAGAAAGAAAGAAAGAAAGAAAGAAAGAAAGGAAGAAAGAAAGGAAGGAAGGAAGAAAGAAAGGAAGGAAGAAAGGAAGGAAGAAAGGAAGAAAGAAAAAGAAAGAAAGAGAAAGAAAGGAAGAAAGAAAGTTCATATTTATAAACAAATATATGACAAAAGTCTTTAAGCCCTCAGGGCATAATTCTGGTCTTTTTGGTTTGTTCCATTGATTCAGAAGCCTATTTTGACATACCACAGAATATGAATTACTGAAGCAGCTTAATGTTTTTCTATTATCTTACAGTGCAATCCACTTTCCTTCATTAATTATTTTCTAATTTGCCTTGGTTATTCCAACCCTTGTTATTTTATAAATAACCTCTGGAAAAATTGGGTCTGGGTATAAAACAAAAATCTATTGGAAATTTATTGGATTTACTTTAAAACTATACGTTAATTTGGGAAAAACTGACAATTTATAATACATCCTGACATATGATATGTTACATTCTGCTACATATGTTATTGTGTTTTAGTTCCACAACGAAGTCTTCAGTTTTCTAAAATCTATTACATCTTAATATATTTGTTTTTATTTGATCAACTTAAGTGTAATTTTTTAGTTCATTCTTCTGAATTTTTGAAAAGAGAAAATATATTTTCTATTACTAAAGAAAAATTTAATGATTAGCTCTGCCAAATGCAAGGTCTGTAGTGCTAGGCAGGTTACTCAATCTTTTCTTAAGTTCAATTTCTTCACATATAAAACAGATAATTATAATCCTAAACTCAATGGAGTGTGAGCAGTTTAACACAGTGCCTGGCATAGTAAATACTCAATATTAATTTCTTATATTTATTGAATTGAAAAAAAGTCCTCCTAGTCCTAATTCATCAGGTTATCATTAAATATACATACTGAATTCTAGTGTTACTAGCATTTATGAAATTTTTAGACAGATTGTTTCCATTTTGATACTATTATTTGACAAAATAACAAATTTTATAATATTCAACTACCCTCATAATGCTGAACTAAAACACTTTCAGTTTTATAAATTATATAGCTTGCTTTCATTTGATTAAATTTATATAACATCCATGTGTTTATATTCATATGTAAGGCACTTGATAATTTTTTCACGTGTGTTGTGTAACGTATGCTTATCAGAATTTTACTTCTTTTAGTAAAATAAATGAAGATAGAGAAAAAAATGAAGAGACTACACATTGTTATGCAATGCACTTGAAATACATTTTATTACATGGGAGAAATCTGAGATTTTAGAATTTGAAAAAACTGCCTTGAGAAATCATCTGCAAGCAGCATCATTTTATAATAACTTCTGTAAACTTACTTTATATGGTTATAACTTATTTAATTTTTAGTGTTCATTAAATAACTTTTGATATTTTCAATTTCCAGGATTCTACATTAAGAAATACTTCAAGTGAAAGTATTTCTTCAAGTTTGATTTTTAACAAAGTTAAATATATAGCCATTTATATACAGTAAATTACATTATTATGAATTCAAGTAAAAAAAATCACATTTTCAAACAGAAAAAATACTAGCAAAATATGTTAATTAAAAAAAATAACCTAAAGTATAAACTATAGGCAGGACAAAATGAGCCTTAATGGAAATCTGAGATGTGAGAAGAAATAATGATTAAAAATATTTGGTGAGGGCTCCTGGGTGGCTCAGTTGGTTAAGCAACTGTCTTCGGCTCAGGTCATGATCCTGGAGTCCCAGGATAGAGTCCCACATCGGGCTCCCTGCTGAGCAGGGAGTCTGCTTCTCCCTCTGACCCTCTTCCCTCTTGTGCTCACTATCTCTCATTCTCTCTCTCTCAAATAAATAAATAAAACTTTTAAAAAAATAAAAAATAAAAAAATAAAAATATTTGGTGAACCTTCAAACAAATGCTGTTGGGAAAGGAGACCCATGTACAAGCAAATGAAGTCAGACCTTTATCTTAAGCCATATACAAAAATTAATTCAGCAATCAATTAAAGACCTAAATGTAAAACCAAAGCTATAAAACTAGAAGAAAGCAGAGAGGAAAAGCTTCATGATATTGGAACTGGCAATGATTTCTTGGATATGGCACAAAAGCACAGGCAAAAAAAAGCAAAAATAGTTATGTGGTACTACATCAAACTAAAAAGCTTTTGCAAAGCAAACAATCAGCAGAGTAAAAAGGCAACTACAAAAAAGAAGAAAATATTTGCAAATCATATATCTCATGAGAGGTTAATAGCCATAATATGTAAAGAACTCCTATAGCTCCACAAGAAAAAATAAAATAATCCAACTAAAAAATGGTCAAGACACTTAAAGATACATTTCTTCAAAGATGATATACAAGTGCCAAGACTCCTATCAACATCACTAATCATCAGAGAAATGCAAATCAAATCCACAATGAGATATCACCTCTCACCCATTAGGATGACAACTATCAAAACAACAACAACAACAACAAACACCAAAATACTACATATTGGTGAAGATGTGGGGAATTTGGAATGCTTCAACATTGCTGGTGGGATTGTAAAATAATGCAACCACTACGGAAAGCAATATGGAAGTTCTTCAAAAAATTAAAAACAGAACTACCAAAGTATCCAGCAATCCCACTTCTTCAGAGTATGCATCCACAGGAATTCAAAGGACTGTCCTGAAGAGATATTTTCCTGCTCATGTTTGTAGTAGCACTATTCACAACAGCCAGAAGGTGGAAGCAACTCAAACGTCTATCAAAGGATGAATGGATAAACAAATGTGGTCTATACATACAATGGAATGTCATTCAGCCTTAAAAAGAAGAAAATCCTGTCACATGCTAAAACATGGTTAAACCTTGAGACCATTACGCTAAATGAAATAAACCAGTCACGAGATAACAAATGCTGTATGCTTCCACTTATGTGAGGTATCGAAAGTAAATTCATAGAAACAGAAAGTACAATGGTGGTTCCCAGGGCCAAGGGGGAGGGAAAATGGACATGAATGGGTATGGAGTTTGTTTTGCAAAATGGAAAAGTTCTGGAGATCTGTTCCATAACAGTGTGAATGTACTTAACACCATTGAAATGTACACTTAAAAATGGTTAAGACAGTAAATTGTACATGTTTTTTATCACAATAAAAAAAAATTGGTAAATATCTATGTATACCTTAACAAATGTTAAGTGCAAAAATCAATAATAATATCTTATTTGTGTCAGGATGAAACAAACTTGAAGAAAAATACTAAACAACAGCATATAAAATGAAGATAACATGTATTGTAATCTTTTTTTTAGAATCTTTTATGGTTTGGGAGGATAAGGACACCACTTAAATATGACTCCATTAAAAAGGCTGGTAGAGGGCGCCTGGGTGGCTCAGTTGGTTAAGCGACTGCCTTCGGCTCAGGTCATGATCCTGGAGTCCCGGGATCGAGTCCCACATCAGGCTCCCTGCTCAGCGGGGAGTCTGCTTCTCCCTCTGACCCTCTTCCCTCTCGTGCTTTCTATCTCTCATTCTCTCTCTCTCTCAAATAAATAAATAAAAAATAAAATCTTTAAAAAAAAAAAGGCTGGTAGAAAAGGGGGTACCAAATAATAGAATATACATTTAAAACTTTCAAACCAAAAAATAGAAAATAAGTGAAATGAGGGAAAATGAAACCATAAATTCAATACATAAAAAGGCTAAAAAGTAGAACAAAAGAAACAAAGTGGGACATATAGAATGCAAACAAGAAATAATAATACATCAGAAATCACAAAAAATGTAACTGTAATAAACACTAAAGACAAACTAACCACCATGAATTAAATAAAAAATAAAACCAAACTATTTGCTGTCTAAAAGGGACACACCTGGGACACAAGACCACAGAACAACTAAATGTCTAAAGCAAGATGAAGATATAACCAGGCAAATATATTAATAAAAAGAATGTGTAGCCTTATTAATATCAGAAAAAATAAAGTACCTAAATCACAACTAGAGATAAAGAAATACAGTATATAATAATAGTTTAATTATCAGAAAGATGATATATTCTAAACATAATATATATATAATAATATAGAACAAAAATATTTTAAATATATTTACATATAAATATATACAATATTTATTTTTAAAATAAAGAGAAACTAATAAATCCACCAAATAGTGACAAATATTAACATACCTTTCTATTTGATAAAGTAAAAAACAATAATTAGAGAATATATACACTTCACAATTTAAAAGACTAATGCATAGAGAACTTTGCACCCAGCTACTGCACAAAACACATTTTGTTTTCCTTTTTAAGATTTTATTTGTTTATAGAGAGAGAGTGGAAGCAGGGGCAGAGGGAGAAGGGAAAAGAGAATCCTAAGCAGGTTCCTTGCCCAGCACATGGAGCAGGACGTGGAGCTCGATCTCAAGACCCTGAGATCATGACCTGAGCCGAAATCAAGAGTCGGACATTTAACTGACTGAGCCACCCAGGTGTCCCAACTTTAAAGCAAAGATTATTCTTTATGAAGATTGGTCACTTCCAAGGTCATACTGCCAGCCTCAAAATATTTTAAAGACTGACATCTTACAGGGTACAGTCTCTCACCAGAAGTGACTAAAGGAGAAATTAACAAGAAAAGGATGATTGGGAAAAAAATGTATGTTTTCAAATAAGAAAATATATGTTACCAAAAAATATGTTGGTTGAGAAGAAATAATAAGAGACAAAGAAGATAATGAAAATTGAAAAATAGCAAAAATACTGTATGTCAAGCTGGTGAAATTCAGATAAAGCAGTTCTTAGAAGGAAATTTATAGCCTTAAATTTTGTATTAGAATTAATGAGTTAAACTGCCAACTAAAGAAGTAAAAAAGAACAGCAGAATAAATCCAAATTTAAAACAAAAAGAAACTAATAAAGACACAATGAAAAATGAGTTAATGTTGTTCATTGACCACTTAATTCAATTTATTTGCTCATCATCATACATAATATTAAGAAAAATAATTTTAAAAGATGATAGATGTGTTGATTTCTTCCTATTTGTAACATCTTGGAAAATACAGTTTTATTGGTAATTAAACATATAAGAAAAGTGAATTAACTTTGAATACTGATGGTGTGGGTACTGCAATTGGATAGGAGGAACAATTTTTTTCCTGTATTATCTTGCTCTTTGTGGATTTTACTAATCTTGTTCAAAACTCTTCATATTCTATAATTTTAATTTCAAAATCACATATAGTTTTTATCAGCTTTTATATTTTGCTCTTCAGTACCTTTTTAAGAATGATTTTCATAAAATATTCTCATAAGCTTATTCAAAAATCCACACAGAAATTGATCAACACCTATAACTACCGTACAAAGACTTTTAATTCTTAAATTAAAAATGACTGTATAAAGAATTATGTATGCATTCATGTATTCCAAGTCAATTGAAACTTTTTATGTTTCAAAACCATTCACGTTACACAAATGTTTCAATCAGTTTTCATGTGGAATACTGTAACACACTAGACAGCTCCACACCCATGATTCTCTTAACATTCAATTATCAGGAATATTAAACTTTAACCTCAATTGCATTCTCACAAAAATTCTAAGTATATTTGAGTCATTCCAGATGAATTAGTCATAAGCAAAGAACAAAAACTATTTAAAAGTATCAAGAAAAAAAAAGATTAGTATCAATACAGTCTTGGTCTTTCGGAAAGACTTTTAAGGTTAGCATTCAAGACAGAATCCAAAAGTTAACAGATTCATTCATTTCCTTCCTTAATAATTTTAAAATCTTGAACCAACAAATTAAATATGCTAAAGGGAATTTTCTTCCTTTTCAATCCTTATTATGTTTAATTCCATTTTCTTGCCTTAATGTGCCATGACTTCCACCAAAAAAAAAAAAAAAAAAAAAACTGGTATGGTAGAAAGAAATGTTTCAGAATTTTCCCAAGAATGATATTTGTAATAATTTTTGTCGATTTGCTTTCTAAGATTAAGAAGGTACCTATTCCCAATTTGTTCAGGACTTGTTGTTATTAAATCGGTAATAGATATTTTTTCTTGATTTAATTGAGATATACTTCTAATGGTGTTTGTGTCTACACACGTGCATGGTTGGTGGTCAGGACCATTCTATAATGGGTTTTCCTGTTGATTTGTAAGACATAGCATGTGACACGTGAACCTAGGCTGCTTTAAGTATCCTGAATTCAATTTGATTTGGTTTGGGGATTTTACATCCATATTCAAGTGTTAGCTTGGATTATACTTTTCCTTTTTTATACTCTCCTTGTCAGGATTTCTACCAAGATTTTGCTAGCCATATAAATAGGAGAGTGGATCTTCCTTTTTATTCCCTGGGAGAGTTTATATAAGATTATGCTTATTTCTTATTTGAATGTTGGCTAGAACTCACAAATTAAGCCATCTGAACTTGGATTTTCATTGCTGAAAATTATCTAATAATCCAATTAAACAGTAGTTCATTTTCTTTAGTGGTTATAGGAGTAATCGAGTTTTTTTTTTTCTTTTTCTTGAGTAAGAACTCAGTAATATTTTATAGGAATTTTCCCATTTCATCTACATTTTTTAAGTTACTGGCATAATGTTGACAATATTCTTTTAATCTCATTTTTGTGTCTAGAGCATCATAACCTTTTCATTCTGGTGATTAGATAATTGTGCTTTTCCCGTTATTCTTTTTCTTTCTTGATCTATTTACAACCATTTTCCTATATTTCTAAGTTTTTTCAAAGTACGACTTTGTTCATACTTTGTACCATGTTATTTTGATCTCCTTAGTTTATCTTTTATTTATTATGTCCTCCATTATGTACCTTTCCATTTATTTTACTGTAACTTTAATAGCCACTCAATAAGAATATCTAACTCATTAGTTTAGGGCATTTTTTATTTGCTAATGTGAGCATTTAAGTTGTGAATTTCCTTCTAAGTACTGCTCTCATTGCATCCTACAGGTGTGATATTCATTATTTTTGTTATATTATAGCTGAAAATAATTTCTATCTAAATCTGTACTTGCTTTTTAGCTAAACTGGATATTTTATGTATATTTCTTAACTGAAATGTGTGGGATTTTCTGGTTATCTATGTGATACTTATTTTTAACTTAATCTAATTGTGCTTGAGAACATAATCTGCATTATTTCAACCCTTTTAGAGCATTTACTATTTCTTTTTAAATTACATTTTTCAAAAAATTCCCAGAGTTTGAGCAATTTTTATTATAAATTTTCTGAGATTTTTAGTCTTGTATTTGAAGAATCAAATAAGAATAAAAAATAAAGTAAATTATATTTAAAAGAAGATGAATCTCTGTATTTATATGACACTAAATGAGAACTCTCGATGATATAAACTACCTTCTCCCCTGGGGTCACTGAAACTCTCCAGATGCAGTGTGTATAAGAAGGGTAGCCATTTGGAAATCCTGGAGATGAAAGGTTGCCATTGGATTCTTGTAGGGTTTCTCCACACGCTAAAGGAAAAAAAAAAAAGATACATATATTTGATCTTTTAAAGAGACGAGTTATCCATATTTCCTTAAAAAATCAGATCATTCTTTAATTTTTCTGAAAAACATCATAAATAAAGCCCTGAGTCTTTTGGTGTTAGATGAAAATATATATTTTTGTTCTATAAGACTTTTCCTTTCCAAGTAAATTCACCTTATGTCTCCATTACCACGATTTTAACATACTTAATGGTATCATTAGGGCTAACCATAAAACAAGACTATGAGATAAATAATCTGGCATTCATAAAGTTCTTCCTCATAGAGACTTCTCTCATTCATTCCCAAAAAGTTAGTAGGTGACCTATACTCATATTCAGGCCAGTGGATATGTGGTTGACGTGGCTAGGGGATAACATGAAATATAAATAATATTTTTCAATGTAAAGTGAAGCTAAACTTCATAGCAAATATCACATCAAAGTCGAAAAACAGTCTAATTAACAATTAGAATACAATCAGTGAAGGTGGTACCAAAATGTCCTATACAATGAAAATTTTTCTCAAAATAAGCTGAAAAAAACTGAAAGGTTAAAAACATAAAGGAAGATTAAAATTTTCCAACAAGATGTGGACATTTATTTACTCTATCATTTACGCTGATCGTAAGTAGAAATCACTGGAAAAGCAATTATGTTTTCCTCTTACTAAGGCTGTCTAATTTCTTAGAAGTAATTATCAGTCATCTAAAATAGCAAATTATCAGTTGCACAGCCTCAAGATCTGTGTGATTAATATCTCTAGGGCCATTTCAACAAAGACACAGAGTGTAATTAGCTCATTGGTTTAGCCAAGGTTGGTGGTCAGGACCATTCTATAATGGGTTTTCCTGTTGATTTGTAAGACATAGCATGTGACACGTGAACCTAGGCTGCTTTAAGTATCCTGAATTCAAGAATAATTCTTCCACTTCAGCCCGTCATCTTTATAACTTTCATTCAGTAATTAAAAAAAAAGACAAAACAGTTCTTTCCCTCTGAAGGAGACTGAAATCAGACTGCAATATTATCATATTATAGAGTCATAGCTACCAGCAGGTGAACTCTCATCTCATCAAATCCTCCATAAATAATAAATGGTTTTGCATATCTTAAGTTAAATGAAGAAAGAAAGATGATGACTTTGAAAACAAAATAGAGGGTGCCTGGGTGGCACGTTAAGCATCTGCCTTCGACTCAGGTCATGATCCCATGGTCCTGGAATCGAGCCCCACATTGTACTCCCTGCTCTGCGGGAAGCCTGCTTCTCCCTCTCCCACTCCCCCTGCTTGTGTTTCCTCTCTTGCTGTGTGTCTCTCTCTGTCAAATAAATAAATAAAATCTTAAAAAAAAATGGAGCTGTAAAAAGTCTGATATGATATAAATATTTATTTGAAAACACAGATATTAAGTTTGCACAACAAAATACATTTCAAGTAGAAGTAAGCAGTGTTTATTTTGATTAATAGGCAGATAAAAGCAACTTTAGAAAAAAATGAAAATGTTCAAGGTCAAAAATACATAATTCAGCATTTTCCATGAATCATCTAAGGGTTCTTGATAAATGTAAGATTATAAAAACCCTTAGAAAATGAAAATTTATTAAGATTTTATTAATGCAGGGGCGCCTGGGTGGCTCAGTCGTTAAGCGTCTGCCTTCAGCTCGGGTCATGATCCCAGGGTCCTGGGATGGAGTCCCACAACAGGCTCCCTGCTTGGCAGGAGGCCTGCTTCTCCCTCTCCTTCTCACCCCCCCGCTTGTGCTCCCTCTCTCACTGTATCTCTCTCTGTCAAATAAATAACTAAAATCTTTTTTTAAAAAAAAAGATTTTATTAATGCAAACAGTGTGCTTCTAAGAGGATCAGTTCAGATGCTATATAATCATTTGGGAGTTGAGTGTGTTTCAATGGAAAATACCGTAATTCATAGCTAAAAATAAATTATTTAATGATTGAAAAGTACACTAAGCCACATAGAATGTTTGTACTGTATTTACTAAAGTGAAATTAAAACAATTAAATATATTTAATCCACAGATGTACACAAACAATACTGTTCTGATAAAGATAAAATGGAAAACTCTATAAAATGAAAAATAAACAGAATCAGCATATAATTCAAATATTAAGTAAATCTATTATATAACATTTGCCTATAATGCTTATAATCATTTGTGCATTTGCCTCAGTAAGTGTGGTTGTCCCAGGCTACCTGATCCCTACTACAAAAGATATTTCAACATTTTCTCCAGACATAGGTTTTTAATGCTCAGATATACAAAGCAAAGTTTATTATTAAAAGAACTAAAGGAAAATCAGCAAGAAAAAAGTGGCACTATGAAGTTAAAATGCATAGGTGGTTCATTTATTCAGCAAAGTCCATGGTGAGAAAACACAAGTTTTAATCATGGCATTACCACTTACTAATTATGTCATACAAGTAAGTCTCAAAAGTCTCAGCTTCAGTTTTCTCTTGTTAAATGGCCATCTTACTAACATATACTTAATAAAGTTGCTGTGTAGGAATCAAATATTATTATGTCTTGAATCTTCTTTTTAATCCTTAGATACCTCTTCCATAGGTAGGGAGACTGTGGTCTAAAGTGTTTGAATATGTCTTTGAATACAAAACTTAGTCATATGTAGGAGAAAAAAGATAAAATATATACAGAGGCCAGTTATTGTTATCACTGCCCTAATAAAAATTACTCTAAAACTAAATATAATTCAGAAGTTACACTTCTACCTCTGTAGGCAGATGACACAATCTTACACGTATAAAACTGTAAACATTCCACACACACATAAAACTGTTAGAACTAATAAACAAATTCAGCAAAGTTAATACAAAATTAACACAAAAAATCAGTTGCTTTTCTATATATCAGCAACAAAAAATTTCAAAAGGAAATTTAGAAAACAATCCCATTCATAATAGCATCAAGAAAGGATAAAACACTTGGCAATAAACTTAACCAAAGAGGCAAAGGACTTGTACACTGAAAACTACAAAACACTGATGAAAGAAATTAAAGATGACACAAACCAATGGAATGATGAGCTGTGTTCATGACTGGAAGAGTTAATATTGTTAAAATATCCATATTACCCAAAGCAATCCACAGATTTAACATAATTTCGATCAAAATCTCAGTGGCATTTCTTGCAGAAAGAAAAAAGAATACTGAAATTCACATAAAACTGCATACCAGAAATAGCCAAAACATTCTTGGAAAAAAAAAAAAAACGAAGGTGGCTCCCACTTGCTGACTTCAAAACATATTACAAAGCTACAGTATTCAAAACAATATGATATTGGCATACGACAGACATATAGACCAAGAGAAGAGAAGAGACAGCCCCAAAATAAACTCATGTATATATGGTCAAATGATCTTCAACAAGGGTGCCAAAACTACTCATTGGGGAAAACATAGTCTCTCCAGCAAATGGTGTCAGAGAAACTAGATATACACATACAAAAGAATGAAATTGGACACTTATCTTACACCATACCCCAAAATCAACATAAAATGAATTAAAAACTTAAATGTAAGACCCTAAACTGTAAAACTTCTAGAAGAAAACAGGTAAGAAACTTTGTAACAGTAGTCCTGGCAATGATTTCTTGGATATGACACCAAAAGCACAGGAAATAAAAGCAAAAATGGGCAGGTGGAACTATGTCAGCTAAAAAAGAAAGGAAACAATCAAGAGAGTGAAAGGCAACCTTCTGAATGGGAGATAATATCTGCAAATCATATATATCATGAAGGATTAGTATTCAGAATATATAAGGAACTCATACAAATCAATAGCAAAAAACAAAAAACCCAATTTTAAAAAATGGGCAAAGAAAAAGAAATGGGCAAAGAAGACACACAAATGGCCAATAGGTATATGAAAAAATGTTTTACATCACTAATCATCAGGGAAATGAAAATCAAAACCACTGTATCACCTCACACCTGAAGTATGGCCATTATCAACAAACAAACAAAAAATAAGAAGTGTTGGCAAGGAAATGGAGAAATTGCAGCCTTTGTGCGCTCTTGGTAGGAATATAAGATGGTGTAGCCACCATGGAAAACAGTGTGGGTTTTCCTCAAAAATGATCCAACAATCCCACTTCTGGGTATTTATTCAAAAGAATTGAAAACAGGATCTGGAAGAGATATTTGCACTCCCATTTTCATTGCAGCATTATTCATATCAGTCAAGAGACAGAAACATCTTAAACATCCATCAGTGGATGAATGGATAAAGAAACTGTGGTATATACATAAAATAGAGTATTATGCGGCCTTAAAATAGAAGGAAGTCTGGCATATGCTACAACCCAAATAAACCCAGAGGACATGATGTTGAGTGAGATTAGCCAGTTACAGAAAGACAAATACTGCATGATTCCACTTACATGAGATTTCTAAAGTAGTCAAATTCATAGAAGTGGAAAGGGGAATGCTGTTTGCTGGGGGCTGGAGGAGAGGGAAATGAAGAGCTGCTGCTCAATGGGTATAGAGTTTTAGTCATGCAAGACAAAGAAGTTCTAGAGATCTGGTGTATACCAATGTGCATAGAGTTAACAGTACTGTACTGTGCACTTACAAATTTGCTAATGGGGTAGATGTCATATTATGTGATTTTTTGCCAAAACAAAAAATAACAATAATAAAGCAGTTGAACTTCTAAGTCCTTTACTGTGTGATCAATCTCACTTCTAAATTAGGTAATTCACATATACCTTCATTCTTCCAGAATAGAAAATTGTATAATTGTACAAGAATTATATAAGAATTTGCAAGAATTTAAATTGTATAACTGCTACTTGGATTGTGTCTTGTTGAGCAATTATTACAAACTCTTGACCTTTTAATAACATTAAGTTTATAGCTGTCTGCATGTCCATCTATAGTTACTTTCTCACCAAATATCTGTAATATCCACCCAATACCAAAGATTGAGAACTTTCCTTTCTCAATATTCTATAGGACCACATTTATGATCTTACTAAGGCTAAGGGAAACAGATAGACATGAACAATAATTTCTATTTGATAGATCTCTTCCTAAAGGATCTCAAAAAATTCTAGATTAGAGGAAGAAATAAAACTGTATCTGATCAACTTAATACTACCTAATTAACTTGTATTTATACCCCTTAAACTTTTAAATATAAGAAATAAAATACAGGTTTAAAATGATTTAAAAAATATAAAATAAAATGTAAAATGATTTTAAGATAAGGAAATGTTAAAAAGAATCCTAAATCATCTGAGAGATAATGTGAGATTAATAATGAAATATTTTAAAATACATTTCAATAGCAACTGCCTAGCCAAGTCTGAATCATCCTTTAAAATGAAGCATAAACACCTACTCCAAGGAGCCTTCCTCCTGCAGTGTGCAGCTCAGGTTAGGCATCTCTCGCAGAACTGCTGTAGCATCCTTTGGAGGAAATTTACTTCCTAACCAAGTGATATTGTCTGCGGGATGCCCCAGAGGCTCAGCTATTTGTGCGTGTAGTCCGTGCTTCCTTTTCTGTGGTAATAATATCTGGCACGGTGCCTTCCACGTGTTAAGGTGACTCATTCATTCATATAGCAACTATTTTTTGAGCACTTAATTTACATCAGATTCGGAATACCATGAGGGAAAACCCAACTCCAATCCCGCAAAAGCTTACATACTCCATTGTGGGAAATGCCAAATGAACGATGATTATAGGATTAAGACAAAAAGACCAGGATCAAATGAGGCATTTACCATGGTGGAGTCCTGGGAGATGAGGAAGTCTTTAAGTAGGAGGTGACATAGGAGCTGAATCTTAAATATGAGCTGGGATTTAACCAGGAGGCTGTTATGAGCGTACTGGCTGGAGAAACACGCAGAAGGCAAGCATACTGTGGTGCCAGGAGCTAAAGGAAGTGGAGGTGAAAAACTAGGCTGTAGGGGTAATACCTAGAGAAAAGATTCAGGGAAGATACAAGAAAAATATTTTGAAATGACATAATGAAAAGGAGATTAGCCTTTATCCTAAAAATAAGCAAACTAAGATTTGCATATTTAAAGCCACTTAGCAGCTTGGCCAGAGAACTAAAGAGATGTAAGAATAGAGACAAGAGGTGAATTAGGAGACATTTCAACAATCCAGACAAAAGATGAGGCTCCCCAGACTAGGGGATTCCCTGCAAGAATGCAAGATTCCAAAAGGCAACAGGACTGACTAGCTGGAGACAGTAATGGAGGAATGAGGTGAGAATGCCCTTCATAATTCTGGCTCGGGCTACCAGATGAGCTATGTCTGGTACCATCCATTGAACTAGGGGATGTTTACAGCAAAATGAAGAAAAGGGTCCATGAATAAGTGGGAAAAAAATAGATAAATTATTATTTTTTGCACGTGGGCAATATTTTGGCCAAGAACTATATATATACAAGAACATATATAAAGTATATTCTGTCTGGAATCTCAGAAAATTATACCAGGAACCAAGAGATTAATGTTTAAGTAACTAAGAAGAACGTTATTTCAATTTTAAAGGTAAAGTTAATGAAACAAGTGTTTGAAGGGAGGTAAAGTTTCTAGTATTCAGACTCCATGCACGCTGAAATTGGCCTTCCATCCTTAAAGTGTCCACACATATGGTCATCCATGGACAGGGATATTCTGCACACAGTGTATGTGTACTAGCATTGAAAACTTTTAAATTTATGAACATAGACTGTACATGCGTTCATGTGTGAAAACACGTGCACTTTTATGTAACAAGGAAGATTCTAATCTTCAGAAGGCCCTTTATTTTTAGATATTTTATTTTGTATTTCCCCTAATTTTATTATGTTACTTGATGTATTTATTGGGGAAAATTTACTGGAGAATATTAGGATTGATGGTTGATGAAGTACTAAGTAAGCAAAAAGTTCATGCGACTACAGAAAAACAAATTTAAGAGAAAATGCAAATAAAGACCAGTGACTGTACCCGAAGAGTTAAACTAAGTAGTTTAGAAATCAAAAATGAGGGGGAGGCGGTGCAAGACGGTGGAGGAGTAGGAGACCTGGATTTCATCTGGTCTCAGGAATTCAGCTGAATAGGGATCAAACCATTCTGAACACCTACGAACTCAACAGGAGATCGAAGAGGAGAGTAGCAACAACTCTCTGAACAGAGAAGTGACCACTTACTGGAAGGTAGGACGTGCGGAGAAGTGAATCCGAGGCGATATTCGGGAGGATAGACGGTGGGGGAGGGGGCCTCTGTCTGCCGCTTCTGGCAAGTGATAGAGCCCCAGAGCACAAAATCGGAACTTTTAGAAGCCGGCTCCGCTGAGGGATGTCGCTCCAGTGGCTAAGCAGGGGGTGGAATCGTCCCAGGACAGTGTGGTCTCAGGACCCTTGGGGTCACAGAAAGACCGGGGGTGCCTGAGTGCAGCAGAGCTCCCAGGTATCGGAGCGGGGAAGCTGGCTGCAGAGACGGAGCCGAGGCGCGGGCTCTCAGCTCATGGTTGCCATAAACTGTGATCCGTGGCCCAGTCGAGCCACTGCTCCTCCAGCAGGGATCCAACAAGCGACAGAGCTGGGGAGACTCCCTTCCTCCCCCGGGAGGAGCGGCGCGGGAGCGCTCCGCAGGGATCTGCTGGGTTTGGAGACTCCACACGGGGTCGGGTGCCAGAGAAAGAAACACTCGGTCACAGGCCGGGTGAGCACGGAGTGCGGCCGGAGACCGGGGAGATGGGAGTGACTGCTTTTCTCTGGGGGCGCACTGAGGAGCAGGGCCCTGAGTTCTCAACTCCTCTGGGTGGAGATTGGGAGGCCACCATTTTCGCCCTGGCCCTCCAAAGCTGTATTGAGAGCTTGCAGGGAACAAAAGCTCCTGAAAGCAAACCCGAGCACCTTGCTTAGCCCAGACCACAAGGGCGGGGCAAGTCAGCCTCCCGCAAAGACATTTGGAAACCATGGCAACAGGCCCCTCCCCCAGAAGATCAGCACGAACAGCCAGCAAGCTAAGACCAAGTTTACCGATCAAGGAGAGCAGGAGAACTCCAGCGCTAGGGGAATACTGCACATAGAATTCATGGCTTTTTTTTACCATGATTCATTAGTTCATCAAAGTTAATTTTTTTTACTGTTTTTTTTTAATTTTTCTTTTTCCCTTTTTCAAGCAACATCTTATCAAT
>NW_027397066.1:140523185-140552344 GCF_003265705.2 Callorhinus ursinus | reverse complement strand
TAGTGGGGGACTTTAACACCCCCCTGACTGAAATGGACAGATCATCTAAGCAAAAGATCAACAAGGAAATAAAGACTTTAAATGACACACTGGACCAAATGGACTTCACAGACATATCAGAACATTCCATCCCAAGGCAACGGAATAAACATTCTTCTCTAGTGCCCATGGAACATTCTCCAGAATTGATCACATCCTAGGTCACAAATCAGGTCTCAACCGGTACCAAAAGATTGGGATCATTCCCTGCATATTTTCAGACCACAATGCTTTGAAACTAGAACTCAATCACAAGAGGAAAGTCAGAAAGAACCCAAATACATGGAGGCTAAAGAGCATCCTACTAAAGAATGAATGGGTCAACCAGGAAATTAAAGAAGAATTAAAAAAATTCATGGAAACCAATGAAAATGAAAACACAACTGTTCAAAATCTTTGGGATGCAGCAAAGGCAGTCCTGAGAGGAAAGTATGTAGCAATACAAGCCTTTCTTAAGAAACAAGAAAGGTCTCAAACACACAACCTAACCCTACACCTAAAGGAGCTGGAGAAAAAACAGCAAATAAAGCCTAAACCCAGCAGGAGAAGAGAAATAATCAAGATCAGAGCAGAAATCAATGAAATAGAAACCAAAAGAACAGTAGAACAGATCAACGAAACTAGGAGCTTGTTCTTTGAAAGAATTAACAAGATTGATAAACCCATGGCCAGACTTACCAAAAAGAAAAGAGAAAGGACCCAAATCAACAAAATCATGAATGAAAGAGGAAAGATCACAACCAACACCAAAGAAATACAAACAATTATAAGAACATATTATGAGCAACTCTATGCCAGCAAATTAGATAAACTGGAAGAAATGGGTGCATTCCTAGAGATGTATCAACTACCAAAATTGAACAAGGAAGAAATAGAAAACCTGAACAGACCTATAACCACTAAGGAAATTGAAGCAGTCATCAAAAATCTCCCAACAAACAAAAGCCCAGGGCCAGATGGCTTCCCAGGGGAATTCTATCAGACATTCAAAGAAGAACTAGTACCTATTCTCCTGATACTGTTCCAAAAAATAGAAATGGAAGAAAAACTTCCAAACTCATTTTAGGAGGCCACCATTACCTTGATCCCCAAACCAGACAAAGACCCCATCAAAAAGGAGAATTACAAACCAATATCCTTGATGAACATAGATGTGAAAATTCTCACCAAAATACTACCCAAGAGGATCCAACACCATTAAAAGGATTATTCACCACGACCAAGTGGGATTTATCCCTGGGCTGCAAGGTTGGTTCAACATCCGCATGATTGCAGTCATGTATCAACGGGATACAATACTTTAACAAAAGAAAGAACAAGAGTCATATGATCCTCTCAATAGATGCAGAAAAAGCATTGACAAAGTACAGCATCCTTTCTTGATCAAAACTCCTCAGAGTATAGGGATAGAGGGTACATACCTCAATATCATAAAAGCCATCTATGAAAAACCTACAGCAAATATCATTCTCAATGGGGAAAAGGTGAGAGCTTTTCCCCTAAGGTCAGGAACGCGGCAGGGATGTCCACTCTCACCACTGCTATTCAACATAGTTTTAGAAGTCCTAGCCACAGCAATCAGACAACAAAAAGAAATCAAAGGCATCCACATCGGCAAAGAGGAAGTCAAACTCTCACTTTTGCAGATGATATGATACTTTATGTGGAAAATCCAAAAGACTCCACCCCAAAACTGCTAGAACTCATACAGGAATTCAGTAAAGTGGGATATAAAATCAATGCACAGAAATCAGTGGCATTCCTATACACCAAGAACAAGACAGAAGAGAGACAAATCAAGGAGTCGATCACATTTACAATTGCACCCAACACCATAAGATACCTAGGAATAAATTTAACCGAAGAGGTAAAGGATCTGTACTCAGAAAACTATAAAATACTCATGAAAGAAATTGAAGAAGACACAAAGAAATGGAAAAACGTTCCATGCTCATGGATTGGAAGAACAAACATTGTGAAGATGTCAATGCTACCTAGAGCAATCTACACATTCAGGCAATCCCCATCAAAATACCATCCACTTTCTTCAAAGAAATGGAACAAATAATCCTAAAATTTGTATGGAACCAGAAGAGACCCTGAATAGCCAGAGGAATCTTGAGAAAGAAAAGCAAAGCTGGCAGCATCACAATTCCGGACTTCCAGCTCTATTACAAAGCTGTCATCATCAAGACAGTATGGTACTGGCACAAAAACAGACACATAGATCAATGGAACAGAATTGAGAGCCCAGAAATGGACCCTCAACTCTATGGTCAACTCATCTTTGACAAAGCAGGAAAGAATGTCCAATGGCAAAAAGACAGTCTCTTCAACAAATGGTGCTGGGAAAATTGGACAGCCACATGCAGAAGAATCAAACTGGACCATTTCCTTACACCACACACAAAAATAGACTCCAAAGTTTGAAAGACCTAAACGTGAGACAGGAGTCCATCAAAATCCTAAAGGAGAACACAGGCAGCAACCTCTTCGACCTCAGCTGCAGCAACTTCTTCCTAGAAACATTGCCAAAGGCAAGGGAAGCAAGGGCAAAAATGAACTATTGGGATTTCATCAAGATAAAAAGCTTTTGCACAACAAAAGAAACAGTCCACAAAACCAAAAGACAACCTACAGAATGGGAGAAAATATTTGCAAATGATATATCAGATAAAGGGCTACTATCCAAAATCTATAAAGAATTTATCAAACTCAACACCCAAAGAACAAATAATCCAATCAAGAAATGGGCAGAAGACATGAACAGACATTTTTCCAAAGAAGACATCCAAATGGCCAACAGACACATGAAAAAGTGCTCAACATCGCTCGGCATCAGGGAAATCCAAATCAAAACCTCAATGAGATACCACCTCACACCAGTCAAATGGCTAAAATTAACAAGTCAAGAAATGACAGAAGTTGGCGGGGATGCGGAGAAAGGGGAACCCTCCTACACTGTTGGTGGGAATGCAAGCTGGTGCATACATTCTGGAAAACAGTATGGAGGTTCCTCAAACAGTTGAAAATAGAGCTGCCATATGATCCAGCATTTGCACTACTGGGTATTTACCCCAAAGATACAAATGTAGGGATCCGAAGGGGTACGTGCACCCCAATGTTTATAGCAGCAATGTCCACAATAGCCAAACTGTGGAAAGAGCCAAGATGTCCATCGACAGATGAATGGATAAAGAAGATGTGGTATATTTACACAATGGAATATTATGCAGCCATCAAAAGGAATGAGATCTTGCCATTTGCAATGACGTGGATGGAACTGGAGGGTGTTATGCTGAGTGAAATAAGTCAATCAGAGAAAGACATGTATCATATGACCTCACTGATATGAGGAATTCTTATTCTCAGGAAACTAACTGAGTGTTGCTGGAGTGGTGGGGAGTGGGAGGGATGGGGTGGCTGGGTGATAGACATTGGGTAGGGTATGTGCTATGGTGAGCGCTGTGAATTGTGCAAGACTGTTGAATCACAGATCTGTACTTCTGAAACAAATAATGCAACATATGTTAAGAAAAAAGAAAAAGAAGATAGCAGGAGGGGAAGAATGAAGGGGAGTAAGTCAGACGAGGAGACGAACCATGAGAGACGATGGACTCTGAAAAACAAACTGAGGGTTCTAGAGTGGAGGAGGGTAGGGGGGATGGGTTAGCCTGGTGATGGGTATTAAAGAGGGCACATTCTGCGTGGAGCACTGGGTGTTATGCACAAACAATGAATCATGGAACACTACATCAAAAACTAATGATGTAGTATTTGGTGATTAACTTAACAATAAAAAATTTAAAAAAAGAAATCAAAAATGAAAGTAATCCTTAGATTAGATCAAATAGAAAAAAATACATTTAAAAAAGGAGTCACAGGAAAAACAAGGCCCTCAAAGAGAGAGAACAGTAGTACCCATTACTGATTTATGAAGAGAAAAATATCCACTGCAATTCAGACAGCCTAGAGAAGATCTCCCTCAAGAGCAAACTGTTAATTTTTGCCTTAGCTTGGGGGACAATCTTGACAGTGTGTAGAATGCAAGGGATTATAATGGCAGGTACGTAAAGTAGCATTAGCAGGTGTCCTTTTAGATGCCTTAATGCTAGAAAGACCTGGAAGCTGTGGGAAGGACACAGGACTGGCCTTTGGGCAGCACTGTCCAGAAACCTATTCAATCCCAGGGTTGGGCAGCTCTCCCTTTCTTTCCCTTCCTTCTCCTTTCCGGAATGTGGTCTGGCGATGGATGATGGGGTCTCATGTCAGAAGAGTGCCAAGGCTGTAAAGGATCATATTCTTTCTCTACATTAACAGTGCATAAGGAGATCTTTCTTGCCTGCTTCTAAAAGAACAAAAAATGGCAATGAAAATAATTCTAAACTAAAAGAAACTTATCTTCATTCCATCACCTTAAAAAACACAACTTTAGTCCTACATGGAGCTTTTTCATGATTAGTATGCACCGACTATACAATGAGTAATTCAGGTTTCCCATACAAATCTAATTTATATATTTGGCATATATAAGTAGATATATATAATAATGGATTACAAGTTGTTTACCAGCTAGAAAGTCTCATAAAAAATAGCAGTTTATATTGTTTTAAGGGAATTAAAAATGCATACATCTTAATGCTGTTCATCTTCTGATAGATAAAAACACATTTCCTATATCATTAATGGAAAGGCAGTAATATTTACAGTCTACCTACTATTACCTGCCTATTAGAAACCTACCCTCTTAGACTCAGGGCCCCACTTATCATGGACCATAAAAGCTACAACCTTAGATATTTAAGTGTGAACCAGGTCGGTATTCCTTTCAAGATTCAACTCTTAAGGAATAACTTTATAAAATGCAGACCCAAAACAGCTTTGAGGGTAAACTGATAAGAAGTAAAGAGTTGGAGTAATGTAGCCAGATACCTCTGATTGGCTGTATTCATCAGCAATTTCTAACAAAAGAAAACAGTAAGATAAACTCCAAAGGACTATGCAGTTTTATAACTCTCTCCTTTCTGTATTAAAGCCAAGACACAACCAGATTTCATTTTATAAACTCCTACATTCTTCCTAGATGATTCTCAAATAAGTCATCCTATTTACACTTCTATGTACAGTTATCAATCTTTCACATTGTTCCATTAATGTTCTTGGAGCTACTGGTGAACTTACTGTTACCAGTGTAACTTAAGTTTATTTGGCCTACATTTCTACCTATATCATTAGTGTTCTCTATTGTAAAGAAACGAAGAATGTTAAATTCATAACCATATACAAGGCTCAAGCCTCAAAGCTAAGGGCTTCACACACACACACACGCATGCACACGCACACGCACATGCACACGTACACACGCACACGGGCCGAGAGGGAGAGAGAAAGAAACAGAAAGAGCAAGAGACAGAAAAAAGAGAGAAAGGGAGGGACTTGTTTGGTGGGTATTAAAAAGTCCAAAATCATTCTTAAAGATTCTGTGAACTAAAAGTTTACATAGTTTTATTTTATTTATTTTATTTATTTTATTTTATTTATTTATTTTATTTTAAAATACATATTTATATGTCTTAGCTCTCTCTTACTTATGTAAATAAATAAGCAACTTTCTCATACTGCTTTAGAAACACAAGATATCTTTCTCATTGATGATAGTACCTTCATGAATGTGGTTTTACTGTATTAACAAACTAATGTACACATTATTACTATGTCTCAAGTAAGAAAATAGCTTGGTTTATGTGTTTACATAAATAAACTCTCAAGTGTGTATGTATCTTCACATTGGTAACTTAAATATTTAAGAGCTATAGGCTGAAAATTATAGTGTCATAAGTTTGATTACTTTTCTGATTCCTACTGACTGACTTTCCTACAATTCAGTGTTCTAAATGCATTTCCAGTGTGCTTTTTAAGTGATATATAAATAAATATATATATATACATATATATATATACAGACAAACACATACACACATACACACACACACACGTATTTAGAGAGACAAAATATTTTTCCATGTGAACTGTTTACTTAGTTGCTATTAACACACAATCTTCCCCCAAATCTTCTACTTTCAAAGTTAGAAAGTATCATATGGACTATGGACTCTGAGAAACAAACTGAGGGTTCTAGAGGGGAGGGGGGTGGGGGGATGGGTTAGCCTGGTGATGGGTATTAAAGAGGGCACGTACTGAATGGAGCACTGGTGTTATACACAAACAATGAATCATGGAACACTACATCAAAAACTAATGATGTCACATATGATGATTAACATAACATAATAAAAAAAAAGTATCATACATCCAATACTACCAGAAATTAGCCAAGGATCACTCATTTCTTTTGTCACAGTGGTGCCATTTACTTACAAATACATCTTCCCTAAGGAAATTTAGATTTAAAAATATACCACACATACATGTATAATTTACATATATACATGAACAAAAATTTGGAGAAGAGCTGTGCTAACCAAAGTTAAAAACATATTTCTTTGATATATGCTATTTCAAAGGATTTTGACTATGCAGGAGTTGCATAGAGTATGCAGCATTTCCAATTTGAAAGCAGATTCTTTTTTCTTTTTTGAACCAATAAGTCACTGGTGTTCTCTTGGAACAGTCTTATTAAGAACTTCCCTTAATCTCTTTTTCATAACTTTAACCAGTAGCAAAACATATGGTAACTCACTAGCAACATGGTTAGAACTCCTTTTTTGCAACAACGTTATAAATTCCAACTAATAAAATTTTAATTCATATATCATTAATGGTGGTACTTGCAAGAAAAAGATCATTCAGTCCTCAATTCTGAAGTTGAAATAAAGGATATTCTTTTTATGTTGGCAAGTTAACTCAACATTTGACTATGAAATCCTGCAACTGTTTAATAACACTATCAAACAATCATGCTTTTTGCTCTTTTACTTGTTAGGTTAAAAGAAAAAAAATACTATCCCTGCTTAAATTTGATTTCTAGCAATTTGTTTTTAATTATATCAATGGGTGTTCCAGAGTTCTCTCATTTCATTTTATGATTACTGACTTTGAACTAAAAACGTCACTTGCCAGCATGGAGAGACACAAGTAAACAGTTCAGGGAATTGTGGCTTACTCATCTGGAACAGCACAATCAGGCACAATTATGGCTCTGCTTTGGTACAGTGCAGTATTGGTAGGGTGCAGTATAATGGCTCTGCTATCGTACAGTGCAGTATAATGGCTCTGCTTTCGTACGGTGCAGGTTAATGGCTCTGCTTTGGTACGGTGCAGTATAATGGCTCTGCTTTCGGACGGTGCAGTATAATGGCTCTGCTTTGGTACGGTGCAGTACCTGGACATCTGTACAGCTTTCTTGCCTGTGCAATATCTCCTTTGCTTAAACGGGTTCGCTGACCAATTGCAGGACGTATGCCATTATCATCACGAGAGGGGAGAATAGTATCCAGAAACATCCCCCTGAAAAAAATCAGAAGCAAGCCACACATAAGTCACCAAATTAAGACACATACATTCCTTACACGTATAAGTATATATAATTATCTTTTTTCAGACTCATGTCAGCTAAAGGGAAAATACATCAGTGTTGAGCTTCAAATAGTGTGCCAGACTTTCAAAACATTTTTATCAAGGTAGGGAAAAAAAGTTGTGCCAAATTGTATACCTAGCAAAAGTCAATGAAATGATTTTAAAAATCTAGAATTCTATATAGTCCCCCACCAAATATACCGTGGCTTTTTTTAGGTTTTTAAGCAAATCTAAGAACTACTTGGATTAGTAAATTGTAAAACAATTTTGCCTCATAGAAGTCTATTTTTTAAGGACAACCTACGATACATATTTTTGAGGTTACTAAAATTGTAAAAGCCAAAAAGTGTTATTTTTTTAGTTAACTTATTAATTTAACCTATGTATTCTTAGAAGTCCAACTATTACAGTATGTTAAAAGAACAGGAAAAAACAGCGTATCAAATTTTAGAAAGAACATTTTAAGCAAAATAGTTTTTTGATACACATACACATAGAGACACAAAGAGAATAAAATTTTCATGGTAAAATTAAGAAGAAAAAAAACTAGCAATGGCAAAGCCCTAATAATGCTAAGCTAGACATACCAAGTTGTGAGATACCCAAGGTTGTGATACTACCTTTCTCCATCTTCAAAACTAAAAATTCTGAATATAATGCATTAAAGATGTAGTCTTAATTTTGCAATGAATATCAACATTTATAACTCTAAAGGAAGAACTGAGCTTAAAAGTTAAATGGACTGGGAAACTATTCCAGTGGTAAGAAGGATTTCAAGAAAAAGAGAAGCTTTCTATAAAAGTATTTGAAATTAAGAAATACAATTGTAAAAAAAAATGTTTTAAATTAGGATGAAAGGCATGATACTCCTTTCCAAAATTTTAATGAATAAATTGTATTTAGACTACAGGTTAAAAGAAAATTTCGTCTCTATCCCTTCCTTTAGGAAATATTTCCTAAGCACTGTTGTAGGTCTGGATTTATAGCCATTAATAAAATGGTTCTTTATGATTCTCACATTTTAATGTAGGGCAAGAGACATTAAACAAAAGATTGAGTACTGAGATAGTGACAGGTCCTACAGAGAAAAAGAAGTGAAGATGGACATTGATTATCCAGTGATGGGGTAGTTTTTAAATAGAGTGATCAAAGAAAAACTCACATGGAAGTTGACATTTTGGCCAAACATGAAGGAAGTGAGAGTGAAGGCACTGTGAGTAAATGGGATTAGAAACTTCCAGAAAGAACGAACAGGAAATTCAACTGCTCAGAGATGGGAGGATCCTTAAAGTGTTTGAGTGTCACACAGAGAATGTGACTTTAGCCTAAGGAAAACTGTTACCATCTGGAAGATGGTAAACAGAGGAGTGACATGATCCATGAGTGCTTTATGACTAACCTCTCTGGCTTCTAGGTAAGGGTAGTGATCTTTATAGATAAAACCTGGATAACACAAATAAAAAATGGAACTCTTTACAAATCTAAGTATCTACAGAACTCCACATGCATATTGCTTGAGATAAAGGGAGGGAGGGGAACTGATGATAACTTATGGGAGTAGACCAGCAAAAGTGAGAGGTTGCTCATAATAAGATGCAACTCTAGCTAGGTCAATGCAATTGAAGGAGAAGTTGAGCTATAAAATAGGGTAGTATTGAGAAAAGCCATTCTTCAACTATACTTCACAAATCAACAGATATTTTAAGTAGGTAAGTCCAAATTAATGTAGGGTTACCATTTCTGCAGTACTTTGGTACCAACAAAATACTATTTTCTAGGGGCACCTGGGTAGCTCAGTTGTTAAGCGTCTGCCTTCGGCTCAAGTCGTGATACTTCAGCTCAGGTCGTTATCCCAGGGTCCTGGGATCAAGTCCCACATCGGGCTCCCTGCTCCTGCTTTCCCTCTCCCACTCCCCCTGCTTGTGTTCCCTCTCTCGCTGCCTCTCTCTGTCAAATAAATAAATAAATCTTTAAAAAATATTCATTATTTTCTAATTCTAAAATCAGATTTGAAAACTTTAAAAGGTTCACTTTTTCCAATTTTTAAAACAGTTCGATTTAAAAAGGTCAAGGACATCTTGACATAGATATATTCAAACTCAGACAATAGAATGATGAATTTTGACTCCTCTCTACTGAGGTACCTTCTCTTCCATTCGGAAGGGGGTAAGTCACGCTTTGTTTTGTTCTTCCTTTGCAGTCAAGAAGTTGACAATTCTCTCCCTCCACTTCCAGGCCTGTTAAGCAATACAGGCTCTTGCTGAATATCCTCAGTGAGGCACTATCAATAGTCCAGAGACAGATTACAAAGAGCTTCACTTACTAATCTTCATTTGTTCTACCTACATTAGAAGAGTGAATTAGCTATGCTTCTTTAAGAAACTTTGTAAAATTTTGCAGTTCCTTCATTAAAGAAAAATAAGCAATACCAGTTAGCAAGCCTCTACATTACAAATTACCCATGCATATAAAGACCACATATATCTAGCCCTATTCTTCCTAAAAGTAAGTACCTAAATCTGCTGATGGGCTACATCCATAAAGACAACTGAAACTTTTTATAGACTCCCTGGGTTCAGAAGAAAATATAAAATTTCAAATACTTGCATTAACAGAACGAAGAACAAAAACCACATGTTCATCTAATTAATGTAGAAAAAGCATTTGACAAAATTCAAAGACATTTCATGATAAAAACTTTCAACACACTAGGAATAGAAGGAAACTGTCTCCACATAATAAAGAACATAAATGAAAAGCCTACAGCAAACAACATACTCAGTGCTAAAAAACTGAAAGTTTTTCATCTAAGATCAAGAACAAGGCAGAAATGCCTGCTTTCACTGTTTCTATTCAAAGTACTGAAAGTTGTAGCCAGAGCAATTAGGCAAGGAAAAGAAGTAAAAGACATCTAAATAGGATGGAATTAAAACCATCTCTCTTTGCAGATCATGTAATCTTACATGTCGAAAACCCCAGAGTCCACAAAAAAAAGAGAGAACTAATAAACAAATCTAGCAAAGTTGTGGAATAAAAATCAACACACAAAAAATCAGTTGTGGTTTCATACAATAGCAATGAACAATCTGAAAAGGAAATTAAGAAAAACAATTCCATTTAAAATAGCATTAAAAAGAACAAAGTACTTAGGAATAAACCCAACCAAAAAAGTGAAAGATTTGTACACTAAAAACTACAAAACATTGCTCAAAGAAATTAGAGAAGACACAAATGAATGGAAAGACATTCCATTTTTTATGGATTAAACAACTTAGTTTGTTAAGATGTCCACACTACTTAAAATGATCTACAGATCCAGCCACAATTTCTATCAAAATCCCAATGGCATTTATTGCAGAAATTTAAAAAGTTCTAAAATTCGTATGGAATGTCACAGAACCTCAAATAGCCAAAAAACTGTGAAAAAGAACAAAGCTGGAGGACTCACACATCCTGATTTCAAAACACATTACTAAGCTAAAGTAATCAAAACAGTGATACTGGTATAAAGATAGACCTAGAGACCAATGGAATAGAATAGGAATCTCAGAAATAAACCCTAATGAATATAGTAAATCATCTTCAACAAGGGTGCCAAAACCACTCAATGGGAAAAAAACAATCTATTCAACAAATGATGTTGGGAAAACTGAATATCCATGTGCAAAAGAATGAAGTTAGACAATTATTTAAGCTATGTACAAAAATTAACTCAAAACAGTTTAAGACCTAAACACAAACCCCAAAACTATAAAACTCTTACATGAAAACATAGTGGAAAAGCTTCATGACATTGGATCTGGCAATGATTTCTTGGATATGACACCAAAGCACAATTAACAAAAGCAAAAATAGGTACGTGGAACTACATCAAAATAAAAAGCTACGATGTAGCAAAGATGAAAAAAAAAGAAAATATTTGCAAATAACATATGTAAGAAGGAGACAGAATATATACAGAAATACTACAATTCAACAACAAAAAAATTAATCTGACTTTAAAATGGGCAAAAGAATTAAATAGATATTTCTCCAAAGATGATACACAAATGGCCAGAAAGCACATGAAAAGATGTTCAACATCATTAATCAGAGAATGCAAATCAAAACCACAATAAAACATCATGTCATGGATGGATACTATTTAAAAAAAAAAAGGAAAAAAAGAAATAGAAAATAATACATGTTGGTAAGGATATGGAATAATTGGAACCCTTGTGCACTGCTGTGGGATTTTGAAATGGTGCAGCTACTACAGAAAACATCATGGCATTTCTTCAAAAAATTAAAAATAGAACTACCATATGGTCTGGTATAGATACCCACTTCTGGGTATCTATGTAAAATAATTGAAAACAGGGTATGGGAAAGATATTTGCATACCCATATTCATAGCAGCACTATACACAATAGCCAACAAATGGAAGCAACTCAAATGCCCATCAGTGGATGAATGGATAAACAAAATATGTTCTATACCTACAATGGTATATTATTCAACCCTAAAACAAGGAAATCCTGGGTCACAGGCTGCAACATGCATAAATCTTGACAACACTGTGCTGAGTGAAATAAGCCAAGCACAAAAAGACAAATACTGTACGGTTCTATTTAAAGAGGTATCTAAAATATCTAAATCCAAATTCACAGAAACACAAAGTAGAATAGTAGTTAACAGAGGCTGCCAAGAGGGGAAAATGGGGCACTGTTGTTTAATGGGCATGGGCATAGGGTTTCAGTTTTGCAAGATGAAAAAGTTGTGAATATCTGTTTCACAATCATGTGAATATACTTAACATTACTAAACTGTACACCGAGAAATAGTTAAGATTATAAATTTTATGTTGTGTGTCTTTAACCACACACGCACATACACACACAAAACTTCAAATACTTTGGAGGTGGTGGCTAAGAACTGTGCCAAATATTTTATCTCCTGGAATTCAGTTATTTAAATATATGTATGAGTTAATAAACATTCTCTTTAAAGATCAAAACAATAAAATAATGTTGGTTGGATCAATTCTTCCAACAAGTAGGTATAATTACTTTCACTCTAAGAATATAAGTTCATTAGGAAAACTGAATAGGATAATTTTGAAACAATAAGACAAAATAATAGGTCAAGGCTGCTTGGCATGCAGCACCATGGTGGGGATGACGGACTGCAGGTAGTAAGAGCAGAATGATTTATGGAAAAGAAGGAAAGGAAAAAATTTAAACATGGAAAAGAAATACAGAGTAAGGGGAAATATATAATTTAAATTTTGGTATATATTCATCATCTATCAAAGACAGAAAGAATGAATTATTTTCTCTACTTTCCACTACCTCCTATGTTCCAAAGAATCAAAAGTCAGTTTAGTTCTAAATAATTCAGTAGTATATGAGAGGCGCCTTGGCTGAACTGGGACCCAAATCCCATTTGTTACATGTTTCTACAGAAAATTTAATTCCAAGCACTGACCTAAAAATAAAGTTTTATAGCTCTTTGAGATTAATTTCAGGCCAAATTTATGGATGTATTTCTACCAAAACTTAAATTCAAATTCCAGAAACAATAAGTATTTGGGTGGTTATTATATTTAAGCAAATATATATGCACTTCAGTAGAAAATAATTATTAAATATCATTAATAATTATATTAAAATACAATTAACACTCAATTTTTTAAATAATAGTTTTGTCTTTCAAAAAGGATAACTGAAAAATGTATCCAAGTATTAAGAGTCCTTTGAGACATTTTTCTTTACTTTTTATCAGGAAATTTTTTAGGGGGCACCTGGCTTGCTCAGTCAGTAAAGCATGTGACTCTTCATCTCAGGGTTGTAGGTTCAAGCCCCACTGTGGGTGTAGAGATTACTTAAAAAAATAATAAAATCTTTTTTTAAAAATGTTTAAAAAAAGGAGGGGTTTTAATTTGATTTTTTTTATCTTCTTTCCACCCCTGCCTTTAGAAACAGATGTTTGATGAATTGTGAAATGGATATAAGTGGGCAAAAAGATTGAGTTGGAATGGACAAGAGGGTAAAATAGGCACAAAAATGGACAGGGGATGACTTCAATGGTTTGACAGATCCAAATTCCTTACCTGGGAACTATTTGCTTGATGACATCATCTTTAGAATAAAGTAGCTGAAACCCAAATTTATTACGTTCTTTAAAAATAGCATAAACTTTTAATGAAATGACTTTAAGGTTAATAAGTTGTGAAATTTTAAATTATATGAAGTAAAATATCTTCATAATATATTCTTTGAGAATTAAATTAGCATAACTAGTACTTGAGCAATAGAAGACACAGAGTAGAAAACACAAGTCACATAGACAGTAGACATTCCAACTCAACAACCAAGTACCCTATTTGATTTGTGAATGCCTAATTTTCATTAAATAATGCTACGCCAATTTAATATGCTGATCATTTAATAATCATTTTATTTGGGCTTTTTAAAGTGATTTAGGAATGTAAAATAGTTTAAATAATTCATACCATTTTAATTTTTACTCTGAATTTATGTATCTGATAGGAAATGTGAAAATATGTTTTGAAAATTTCAAATGCTAGTGTTGGCTATAAATACCAATCAAGTATTTTTCTACTTAATGGCAACAGTATTTGAATGTGGTTCTAGTTCCAATGTTAAACATAGCTTTGTGAGGAGCAACACAGAGGAAAGGAATTAAAAGTCAAAAGGTATAACCTGAGACTCCAACCTTGAGAAGGTGTTCCTGGCATAGTGCATGATACTGTCAAAGTCGTATCTTTCTCCAAGTGAGTTCACTTCTCCAGGCTCCATCTTCAGAAAATTGTACTCTTGACCTAAGAATCAGTGACAAATATTTCAGGAACCTTTTAACAGACAGAGAAAAGAGAAGAGCCCCTCCTCGGTGTGCATCTGCTCTTTAAAAAAAAAAAAAAAAAAAAAAAGATTTTATTTATCTGTTTGACAGAGAAATAGAGAGAGAGCACAAGTAGGCAGAGTGGCAGGCAGAGGGAGAGGGAGAAGCAGGCTCTCCACTGAGCAGGGAGCCAGACGTGGGGCTCGATCCCAAGACCCCAGGATCATGACCTGAGCCGAAGGCAGCTGCTTAACCGACTGAGCCACCCAGGCGCCCCATCATCATCTGCTCTTGACTAAAGGCTGGTTACAGCTATATAGCAATACCCACCTATGTGCAAAAGTATGCATCCAGTGCTACTGTTTTCACTTCATATCACATTGAAAAAGTAATACTGAATTTGATTAATAAGTTAATTTTCAAAAAAGAGCTGGATTACAACAAGCACACTTTGGGTTGTTTTCCATGTGTACATTTTACATTCTTATAATATTTGTTTCTCTAAAATCTCACTGCTTTTTTCAGTACTGCAGGAATGATCATAAAATGTTATATTATTACCTAATGAGTCCCCACTTTTCTCTTATGACTACATTTGTCAAGATCAACAAAAATCATCCTTCTATTTGCTTTAGAGTCTTTCTATGAAACACTGAGAAAAATATAAAAGCAGTATTTGTACGTACACACAACACTGCAGGTTTTGGTCATGTGACTTTGTCACTAAAGGTAAAACACCAGCAGTTGAGTTCATTCAGAATGGAAACAAGATTCTCTCTGATGAATCAATTCCAACCTCTACTTGGAGGTCTTTTTGTCTTTTTTTTCCTTTTTGGAGGGCTTTTTGATCAAGAAAAATGTGCTTCAGAACTTAACAATTTATTTATTTTTGTTTTACTTTTCACAACTGTCATTTTAACTTCTGGACATTTTCATTTTAATGGGTTTCTCAACTGGCTATTTTCAAGATGTTTCTTGAAATCTGAAAATAACAGACTTCTCTATGTAGATCTATGGCCATGGTTCCAGAAACAGAGAATTCCCTCAGAATTCAGGTCTCAGTGACTCCGTTTTCACAACCTTAGTAGCTGAAGATGGCTGCTTTTATGGCTCATTTATGTAACTTCAAAAGTTTTGAAAGATCCAAATGTAAAGCTGAGTTCTCAGAATTTCAAATTCAAGGTTACAATTCAGAATGGAACTATTACAACACTCATCTAAGTTTTTATTCCACCTGCCATATGACTATGAAAAATATAAATATTACATTAATGAAAAATTTTCCAAAAGACAATAAAGAAATTGAGTGACACCAGAACATAATATCTCTGTAAGAAGGAAATCCAGTACACTCACTTGAGCATTAAGGATTAAAGAATCATCTTTAAGTTACAGAACCCAAGTCCCAGGCTAAAGTGTTTTAGTCTGGGTGCCTCGGTGGCTCAGTTGGTTAAGCGACTGCCTTCGGCTCAGGTCATGATCCTGGAGTCCCGGGAGCGAGTCCCACATCGGGCTCCCTGCTCAGCAGGGAGTCTGCTTCTCCCTCTGACCCTCCCCCCTCTCATGTGCTCTCTCTCTCTCATTCTCTCTCTCTCAAATAAATAAATAAAATCTTTAAAAAAAATAAATAAATAAAATAAAGTGTTTTAGTCTATCTTCAATGACCTCACACATTAATGAACTAACCAGCCTGTATGGTGTAGTATGTGCTCCCCAAATCTCTGATGTATCTATCTGTAATATAAGCATTTTCAGGAAAAACCCTGCATTCCTGCCAACCTCTCTTAGAAGCAACTGTTACAACTTGCTTCTTGATAAGGAAGAATAAGTATATTTCAACATATCTAGTTCTAAGGTGAGATTTTTATAAAGCTATGGAGCTGATTTTATAGACATTTATCTATAACCCACAGGAGATTTCAACTTCAAGCACAATATGGGAAGATACTCTCTAGTTAAAGCAAAATGCTTTATAAAAATTTCCCAAAGTGGGAACATTGAACAATTTCAGTCATACATTTTGAGGCCTTAACATGTAGATGACTCAGTGTTTGGTGCTAAGTAAAAACAGTATGGCCATACATGGTCCAAATAAAGAAAATTGAACTTATTTTATGAAAAGAAGGAAGAGGGTCAGAGATAGAGAGCACCAGGGGAACTTACCCTAAATAATTAAAAAAAAAAAAAAGATGATAAGCCTTCTCCTTAAAAGAGTATTCTAAAATGGATTAAAGTAATCCAATCTTTAAACAATTTGGTTCCTACTGTAGTTACTAATTTTGCATATAAATGTGAGGCTAAAGTCTGCACATTAGACATTGCCCTTGAATAACAGTTGATCTAAAGTTTCTGAGCCAGAGCAAGTCATAAATTTGTTGAAGATTAATCTCCAAGATGACATGACCTCTTTCATACCAGAATTGCCCTGTGACAGTAGTTCCAATACTTAGGAAATCTCACACAATAAATTCTTTCTTTTCTATTGGCCTAAATGTTGAGTCACCCAAGGTATGCATAGTCATAACTGCTAAGCACGGTGTTAAGTATTATATATTTATATACTACTTATATATTTCTTGCTTAAGTACATATTTATGTTAAAATGGAGTCCTATTATTTAAGAGTAAGAATCATTTTTGAAGGTTACTTCCTTTATAAGATGTTTCCTCCATGTAATAAAAGAAACCTAATAACTATGGTTAACAGCAAACTTCTACTCATTTTACTGGTAGTTGAAATCATTTTCAGAAATATTATTTCCTCTTTATTTCTTTCCTAATAATATAAAGTAAGATGAACTTTGATAGCTGGCTCAGGCATTTGAGTCTCCTATATTGGGAGTAAAAATTTTCTGTACTTCTCTTTGATAGTCAACACTACAAATGATTTCATCATTTTTTAAACTGAAATACAATTGACATACAATATCATATTAGTTTCATGTGTACAACACAGTGATTAGACACTTGTATACACTGCAAACTGATCACCACAATAATAAGTCTAATTACCCTATATCACCATGCAAAGTTAACAAAAAGTTGACTGAATTCCCTATGCTGTACATCACATCTCCATGACTTACTTATTTTATAACTGGAAGTTTGTACTTCTTGATCCTGTTCACCTATTTCATATTACCAACTCCCCTCCCCTCTGGCAACCACCACTCTGTTCTCTGTATTTATGAGTCTCAGTTTTATTTTGGTTTATGTGTTTGTTTGTTTTGTTTTTTAGATTGCCCTTAGAACTGAAATCATGTGGCATTTGTCTTTCTCTGGCTGACTTATTTCACTTAACATAATACCCTCAAGGCAAGATTTCAGTCTTTTTTCATGACTAATATACCATTGTGTGTGTGTGTGATGTCTTCTTTATCCATTCATTTATTTTTTTAAGATTGTATTTATTTATTTGAGAGAGAGCGAGACAGAATGAGAGGAGGAGGGGCAGAGGGAGAAGCAGGCTCCCTGCTGAGCTGGGAGCCAGATGTGGGACTTGATCACAGGACCTGGAGATCACGACCTGAGCTGAAGGCAGACACTTACCCATCTGAGCCCCCCAGGCACCCCTTTATCCATTCATGTATTGATGGATACTTAGGTTGTTTTCCTATCTTGACTATCGCTGAGAATGCTGCAATGAATATAGGGATGAATAAATTCTCTTGAATGGTGTTTTTGTTTTCTTTGGATAGATAACAAGAAGTAGAATTGCTGGATCATACGGTAGTTCTATTTTTAGTTTACTGAAGAACTTCCATACTACTTTCTATAGTGGCTGCACCAGTGCATGAGGGTTCCCTTTTCTTCACATCTTTGCCAAGACTTGTTATCTCTTGTCTTTTTGATGAAAGCCATTCTAACAAGTGTGAGGTAATATCTCATTGTGGTTTTGATTTGCATTTCCCTGAATTAATTACTGATGATTAATGATGCTGAGCATCTTCATGTGCCTGTTGCCCATCTGTATGTCTTCTTCAGGAAAATGTCTCTTCAGAACCTCTGTCAATTTTTTAATCAGATTATATTGTTGCTATTAATTTGTATGAGTTCTTTATATATTTTGGATATTAACCTCTTATCAGATATATGATTTGCAAATGTCTTATCACATTCAGCAAGTTGCCTTTCATTTCACTCATGGTTTCTCTCACTATGCAAAAGCTTTTTTAGTTTGATGTAGATCCATTTATTTTTCCTTTTGTTACCCCTGCATTTGGAATCAGATCCAAAAACAAACAAACAAGAAAACCAACAACAACAACAAAAAATAGCACTAAGCCTAATATCAAGGAGCTTACTGCCAATGTTTTTATCTAGGAATTTTATGGTTTCCAGTCCTACATTTGCCTTTAATCATTTTGAGTTAATTCTTGTGTATAGTGTAATAAAGTGGTTTAGTTTCATTCTTTTGTATGTAGCTGTTCAGTATTCCTAACACCATTTATTGAAGAGACTATCCTTTCCTCACTGTATATTTGTGCTCCTTTTGCAGTTGATTAATTGCCTATATATATATATATACATATACATATGTGTATATATATAGGTTTATTTCTGGGCTCTCTACTCTGTTTCATTGATCTATGAGGGTGTTTATAAGCCAATAGTATATTGTTTTGATTACCACAGTTTTGTAGTATAGTTTGAAATCAGGGAGTGTGATACTTCAGGCTTTGTTTTTCTTTCTCAAGGTTGCTTTGTTTATTCGGGTTCTATTGTGACTTTTTAGAAATTTTAGAATTATTTGTTCTAGGTCTGTGAAAAATGCCATTAAAATTTTGGTAGGGATTGCACTGAATCTGTATATTATTTTGGGTAGTATGGATATTAACAATATTAATTCTCCTAATCCATGAACATGGAATATGTTTTTACTTATCTGTATTTTCTTCAATTTCTTTCATTAATGTTTTATAGTTTTCAGTCTACAGGTCTTTCACCTCCTTAGTTAAATTTATTACAAGGTATTTTATACCTTCTGAAGCAATTGTAAATAGGATTGTTTTCCTGATTTCTCTTTCAGATAACTTATTAGTGTTAGAAACACAACATATTTTTATATGTTAATTTTGTATCCTGTAAAATTTACTTAATTCATTTATTAGCACTAAAAGTTTTTTGGTGGAGCCTTTAAGGTTTTCTACAAATAGCATCAGGTCATCTATAAATAGTGGCAGCTTTCCTTCCTCCTTTCCAAACCGTATGCCTTTTATTTCTTTTTCTACCTAATTGTTGTAGCTGAAACTTCCAATGCAATTTTGAATAACAGTGGCAAAAATGTCTTGTTCTGATCTTATAGGAAAAACTTTCAGCTTTTCACCATTGAGTATATTAGCTGTGGGATGGTCATATATGGTCTTTATTATGTCAAGTACATTCCCTCTATACCCACTTTGTTAAGAGTTTTTATCATAAATGGATGTTGAATTTTGTCAATGCTTTTTCTGTATCTATGAGATGATCATATGATTTCTATATTTTGTTATTGTGGTATATCACATCGGTTAATTTGAGCATGTTAAGTCATCCCTCCATCCCTGAAATAAATTCCACCTGATCACAGTGCATGATCCTTTTAATATATTGTCAAATTTGGTTTGCTAATATTTTATTGGGGATTTTTCCATCTATATTCATCAGAGATATTGACCTGTAATTTTCTTTTTTCTTTTTTTTTTTTTTTTTTTGTGGTGTCCTTGTCTGGTTTTAGTATCAGAGTAATGCTGAGTTCGTAAAATGAGTTCAGAAGTACTTCTTCCTCTTCAATTTTTTTGGAAGAGTTTGAGAAGGATAGGTATTACATCTTTGAATATTCAATACAATTTACCAATGAAAGTGTCTGGTCCTGGACCTTTGTATGTTGGGAGCTTTTACATTACTGATCCAATCTCCTTATAAGTAATTAGTATATTCAGATTTTCTATTTCCTTATGATTCAGTCTTGGAAGATTACATGTTTCTAGGAACATAACCAGTTCTATGTTGCCCAATTCGCTTATCTATAATTGTTCATAGTAGTCTAATGATCCTTTGGATTGCTGTGGTATCTCTCTCTCTCTCTCTCTCTCTCTCTCTCTCGTGAGTCTAGCTAAAGGTTTATCAATTTTGTTTATCTTTTCAAAGACCCAGCTTAGGGGTGCCTAGGCGGCTCAGATGGTTAAGCGTCTGCCTTCAGCGCAGGTCATGATCTCCAGGTCCTGGGACCGAGCCCCACATGGTGCTCTTGGCTCAGCAGGAAGTCTGCTTCTCCCTCTGCCTCTCTCCTTGCTCATGCTCTCTCTCTATATCTTTTCAAATGAATAAATAAAATCTTAAAAAAAAACAAAGACCCAGTTTATAGTTTCACTGCTTTTTTATATTATCTATTAAGTTCTATTTCATTTATTATTTCCTTCCTTCTACTAACTTTGGATTCATTTTTTTTTTCTTTTTCTAGTTCCTTTGGGTGTAAAGTTAGATGGTTTGAGTTTTTTTGTTTGTTTCTTGAGATGCCTATATTGCTATGAACTTAACCTCTTATAATCACTTTTGCTGTAGCCCATAGATTTTGGTATATTTTATTTCTATTTTCCTTTGTCTATAGTTATTTTTCTAATTTCCTCTTTGAATTCTCGAATAACTCAGTAGTTGTTGAGTAACATGTTGTTTAATCTCCACATTTTCGTGGTTTTTTTTTTTTCATTTTTCTTGTAATTGATTTTTAGTTTCATGCCATTGTGCTCAGAAAAGACGCTTGATATGATTTCAATCTTCTTGAATTTACTGAGACTTCCTTTGCAACCTAACATGTGATCTATCCTGGACATTGTTCCATGTGCACTTGAGAAGAAGGTGTATTCTACTACTTTAGAATGGAATGCTCTGTATATCTACTAAGTCTTTCTTACCAAATGTGTCATTTAAAGCCAATTTTTTCTTACTGATTTTGTGTCTGGATGATCTATCCATTGATGTAAGTGGGGTGTTAAAGTACCCTACTTCTATTGTATTATGTTAATTTATCCCTTTAGGTATGTTAATACTTGCATATTTAGGTGCTCCTAAGTTGGTTGCGTATACATTCATAAGTGTTATATCTTCTTGCTGTATTGATGCCTTTAACATTATGCAATGCTGTTTTTGTCTTTTATTAGCCTTTTAAAGCCTATCTTTGTCTATGAGTACAGCTAACCAGCTTTCTTTTCATTTGCATTTGCACAGAATATTTTTTTTTCCATTCCTTCACTTTTAGTCTGTGTGTGTTTAGTTCTTAAGTGAGTCTCTTATAGGCAGCATAGAGATGCATATTTTTTAACTATTCAACCTACTTATACCTTTTGATTGCAGTATTTAATCAATTTATGTGTAATTATTGATAGATATGTACTTATTGCCATTTTGTTGACCATTTTCTGGCTGTTTTTGTAATTCCTCTCTGTTCCTTTCTTCTCTTTCTCTCTATCCTTGTGGTTTGATATCTTTCCTCAGTGTTATATTTATATTCTTTTCTCATTTTCTTTTAGGTATTTACTATAAGTTTTTGTTTTGTGGTTACCGTGAGGTTCGCATATGACATTCCTACGTATTTAATAGTCTATTTGAAGTTGATAGCAACTTAAATTTGAATACATCCCAAAACTACATTTTACTCCACCCTCATATTTTGTTTTGGATGTCACATCTTTTTATTTTATGTATCTTTTAACTGATTATTTTAGTTTTAATTAATCTGACTATCTTTTTCTTTTGACCTTCACACTAGCTTTATCAGTTATTAATCCACTACCTTTACTATACATTTACCTTTTCCATTGACATTTTTATTTTCATATGTTTTATTGTCCTTAATTATCATCATGTCTTTTCTATTTAAAGAAGTCCTTTTACAATTTCTTGTGAGGCCAGTTTAATGGTGATGAATTCTTTTAGCTTTTGTTTGGAAAACTCTATCTCTCCTTTAAATCTGAATGATAGCCTTATTAGGTAGAGTATTCTTGGTCAGTTTTTTTTTTTCCTTTCAATATTTTAAATATGTCAGGCCACTCCCTTCTGGCCTGCAAAGTTTCTTCTGAAAAATCTGCTGGGGGAGGAGCAAGATGGCAGAGGAGTAGGAGACCTGGATTTTGTCTGGTCTCAGGAATTCAGCTGGATAGGGATCAAACCATTCTGAACACCTACAAACTCAACAACTCTCTGAACAGAAAAGTGAACACTTTCTGGAAGGTAGGCCATGTGGAGAAGTGAATCTGAGACGATATTTGGGAGGATAGATGGCGGGGGAGGGGACCTCTGTCAGCCACTTCTGGCAAGTGATAGAGCAGCAGGGCACAAAATCAGAACTTTTAGAAGTCGGCTCCGCTAAGGGACATCGCTCCAATGACTAAGCGGGGGGTGGGGTGGGGGGGTGGAACCCTTGCTGGGACAGTGTGGTCTCAGGACCCTCTGGGTCACAGAAAGACCGGAGGTGCCTGAGGGCAGCAGAACTCCCAGGTATCAGAGCAGGGAAGCCAGCTGCAGAGACAGAGCTGAGGAGTAAGCTCTCAACTCGGGGTTGCCAAAAACCATGATTCGCAGCACAGTCGGGCCACTGCTCTTCCAGCACGGACCCAACAAGCGGCAGATCTGGGGAGACTCCCCTTCCTCCCCGGGGAGGAGCGGCGCGGGAGCACACCACAGGGATCCGCTGGGTTTGAAGACTCCACACAGGATCGTGTGCCAGAGATAGAAAGGCTCAATCACAGGCCGGGTGAGCATGGAGTGCAGCCAGAGACTGGGAAGACGAGAGTGACTGACTGCTTTTCTCTGGGGGCGCACTAAGGAGTGGGGCCTCCGAGTTCTCAGCTCCTCCAGAGCGGAGATTGGGAGGCTGCCATTTTCACTTTCATCCTCCAAAGTTGTACAGAAAGCTTTCAGGGAACAAAAGCTCCCAAGAGTAAACCCGAGAAGATGATTTAGCCTCAACCCAGCAAGGGTGGGGTAATTCCACCTCCTGCAAAGACATTTTGGGAACCACGGCAGCAGGCCCCTCCCCCCAAAAGATCAGCAAGAATAGCCAGCCAAGACCAAGTTTACCGATCAATGAAAACGGCAGAACTCCAGTGATAGGGGAATACTGCACATAGAATTCATGGCTTTTTTACCATGATTTTTTAGTCTTTCAAAGTTAATTTTTTTAACTTTTTTGTTGTTTAATTTTTCTCTTTTCCTTTTTCAATCAACATCTTATCAATCTCTTTTTTAAAAAATTCTTTATTTTTCATTTTTTGGGTCACATTCTAACCCTTCATAGTAGTTACCCTTATTTTTGGTGTATATATATATATATATAAGTTGTTCTCTCTTTAAAATTTTGGGATATAGTTCTTTCTAATAGATCAAAATATACCCTAAATCTCTAGTGCATGGCATTGTTCTAGTCTCCTGCCTGACCAGATTCTCTCCTCCCCTTTTTTTTAATCCTCTTCTTTCTTTCTTCAACCAACTTCTTATCTTATCAATTCCTTTTATAAAATCTTTTATAATTTTCATCTTTACAGTCATATTCCATCCCTTCAAAGTATTAACCCTTATTTTTGTACATATATAGTTTTTCTGTCTTTAAAATTTTGGGAAGCACTTTCTTCTAACAGACCAAAATATGCCCAAAATCTAGTGTGTGGCACTGATCTATGCACCAGCCTGATCATATTTGATCATATTCTGTTTGTTTTGTTTTGTTTCTGTTTTTAACTTTTTCTTTTTCTTTCTTTCCTTTTTTTCCTGGTTTCAGGTCTTTTCTGATTTTAGTGTATGTTTTCAGGGGACGTTGTTACCCTGTTAGCATTTTGTTCTCTTTCATCTATTCTCCTCTGGACAAAATTACAAGACAGAAAAAATCACCTGAACAAAAAGAACAAGAGGCACTACTGACTGCCAGGGACCTAATCAATATGGACATTAGTAAGATGTCAGAACTAAAGTTCAGAATGATGATTTTAAAGATACTAGCTGGGCTTGAAAAAACCATGGAAGGTATTAGAAAAACCCTTTCTGGAGAAATAAAAGAACTAAAATCTAACCAAGTTAAAATCAAAAAGGCTAGAATTAGTGATATTATATATATATATATATATATATATATATATATATACATAACAATATTAGAATGATTGGGATCCCAGAAAAAGAAGACAGAGAGAGAGGGGCAGAAGGTATATTGGAGCAAATTATAGCAGAGAAATTCCCTAATTTGGGGAAGGAAACAGACATCAAAATCCAGGAGGCAATAGAACCCCTCTCAAAATCAATAAAAATAGGTCAACACCCCGACATCTAAGAGTAAAACTTACGAGTCTCAGAGACAAAGAGAAAATCCTGAAAGCAGCTCGGGAGAAGAGATATGTAACCTACCATAGTAGAAACATTAGATTGGCAACAGACCTATCCACAGAGACCTGGCAGGCCAGAAAGGACTGGCATGATATATTCAGAGCACTAAATGAGAAATATATGCAGCCAAGAATACTATATCCAGCTAGGCTGTCATTGAAAATAGAAGGAGAGATAAAAAGCTTCCAGGACAAACAAAAACTAAAGGAATTTGCAAACACGAAACCAGCCCTCCAAGAAATACTGAAAGGGGTCCTCTAAGCAAAGAGAGAGCCTAAAAGTAACATAGGCCAGAAGGGAACACAGACAATATACAGTCACCGTCACCTTACAGACAATACAATAGCACTAAATTCATATCTTTCAATAGTTACCCTGAATGTAAATGGGCTAAATGCCCCAATCAAAAGACACAGGCTATCAGATTGGATAAAAAAACAAGATGAATCGATATGCTGTCTGCAAGAGACTCATTTTAGACCCAAAGACAATCCCACATTGAAAGTGAGGGGGTGGAAAACCATTTACCATGCTAATGGACACCAAAGAAAGCTGGCATGGCAATCCTTATAACAAACAAATTAGATTTTAAACCAAAGACTGTAATAAGAGATGAGGAAAGACACTATATCCTACTTAAAGGGTCTATCCAACAAGAACTTCAAACAATTGTAAATATCTATGCCCCTAGCATGGGAGCAGCTACTTATATAAGCCATTAATAACAAAAGCAAAGAAACACATTGACAATAACATAATAAATAGTGGGGGACTTTAAAACCCCCCTCACTGAAATGGACAGATCAAATAAACAAAAAATCAACAAAGAAATAAAGACTTTAAATGACACACTGGACCAAATGGACTTCGCAGACATATTCAGAACATTCTATCCCAAAGCAACAGAACACACATTCTTCTCTAGCACCCATGGAACATTCTCCAAAATAGATCACATTCTAGGTCACAACTCAGGTCTCAACTGGTACCAAAAGATTGGGATCGTTCCGTGCATATTTTTGGACCACAATACTTTGAAACTAGAACTCAATCAAAAAAGAAAAGTTGGAAAGAACTCAAATACATGGAGGCTAAAGAGCATCCTACTAAAGAATGAATGGGTCAACCAGGAAATTAAAGAAGAATTAAAAAAATTCATGGAAACCAATGAAAATGAAAACACAACTGTTCAAAATCTTTGGGATGCAGCAAAGGCAGTCCTAAGAGGAAAATATATAGCAATACAAGCCTTTCTCAAGAAACAAGAAAGGTCTCAAACACACAACCTACCCCTACACCTAAAGGAGGTGGAAAAAGAACAGCATATAAAGCCTACACCCAGCAGGAGAAGAGAAATCATAAAGATCAGAGCAGAAATCAATGAAATAGAAACCAAAAGAACAGTAGAACAGATCAACGAAACTAGGAGCTGGTTCTTTGAAAGAATTAACAAGATTGATAAACGCCTGGCCAGACTTATCAAAAAGAAAAGAGAAAGGACCCCAATCAACAAAATCATGAATGAAAGAGGAGAGATCACAACCAACACCAAGAAATACAAACAATTATAAGAACATATTATGAGCAACTATATGCCAGCAAATTAGATAATCTGAAAGAAATGGATGCATTCCTAGAGATGTATCAACTACCAAAAATGAACCAGGAAGAATTAGAAAACCTGAACAGACCTATAACCACTAAGGAAATTGAAGCAGTCATCAAAAATCTCTCAAAAAACAAAAGCCCAGGGCCACATGCCTTCCCAGGCAAATTCTACCAAATATTTAAAGAAGAATTAACACCTATTCTTCTGAAACTGCTCCAAAGAATAGAAATGGAAGGAAAACTTCCAAACTTGTTTTATGAGGCCACCATTACCTTGATCCCCAAACCAGACAAAGACCCCATCAAAAAGGAGAATTACAGACCAATATCCTTGATGAACATGGATGTGAAAATTCTCACCAAAATACTAGCCAATAGGATACAACAGTACATTAAAAGGATTATTCACCACGACCAAGTGAGATTTATCGCTGGGCTGCAAGGTTGGTTCAACATCTGCAAATCAATCAATGTGATATAATACATTAATAAAAGAAAGAACAAGAACCATATGATCCTTTCAATAGATGCAGAAAAATCATTTGACAAAGTACAGCATCCTTTCTTGATCAAAACTCTTCAGAGTATAGGGATAGAGGGTACATACCTCAAGATCATAAAAGCCATCTGTGAAAAACCCACAGCAAATATAATTTTCAATGGGGAAAAGCTGAGAGCTTTCCCCCTAAGTTTAGGAACACGGCAGGGATGTCCACTATCACCAGTGCTATTCAACATAGTACTGGAAGTCCTAACCACAGCAATCAGACAACAAAAAGAAATAAAAGGCATCCGAATCGGCAAAGAAGAAGTCAAACTCTCACTCTTTGCAGATGATATGATACTGTATGTGGAAAACCCAAAAGACTCCACCCCAAAACTGCTAGAACTCATACAGGAATTCAGTAAAGTGGCAGGATATAAAATCAATGCATAGAAATCAGTGGCATTCCTATACACCAACAACAAGACAGAAGAGAGAAAAATCAAGGAGTCGATCCCATTTACAATCACAGCCAAAACCATAAGATACCTAGGAATAAATCTAACCTAAGAGGCAAAGAATCTGTACTCAGAAAACTATAAAATACTCATGAAAGAAATTGAGTAAGACACAAAGAAATGGAAAAACATTCCATGCTGGATTGGAAGAACAAATATTGTGAAGATGTTAATGCTATTTAGCGCAATCTACTCATTCAATGCCATCCCTATCAAAATACCATCCACTTTTTTCAAAGAGATGGAGCAAATAATCCTAAAATTTGTATGGAACCAAAAACGACCCTGAATAGCCAGAGGAATGTTGGAAAGGTAAAGCAAAGCTGGCGGCATCACAATTCCGAACTTCCAGCTCTATTACAAAGCTGTAATAATCAAGACAGTATGGTATTGGCACAAAAACAGACACATAGATCAATGGAACAGAATAGAAAGCCCAGAAATGGACCCTCAACTCTATGGTCAACTAATCTTCGACAAAGCAAGAAAGAATGTCCAATGGTAAAAAGATAGTCTCTTCAACAAATGGTGTTTGGAAAATTGGACAGCCACATGCAGAAGATGAAAGTGGACCATTTCCTTACACCACACACAAAAGTAGACTCAAAATGGTTGAAAGACCTAAATGTGAGACAGGAGTCCATCAAAATCCTGAAGGAGAACACAGGCAGCAACCTCTTCGACCTCAGCCGCAGCAACTTCTTCCTAGAAACATCGCCAAAGGCAAGGGAAGCAAGGGCAAAAATGAACTATTGGGACTTCATCAAGATAAAAAGCTTTTGCACAGCAAAAGAAACAGTCAACAAAACCAAAAGACAACCGACAGAATGGGAGAAGATATTTGCAAATGACATATCAGATAATGGGCTAGTATCCAAAATCTGTAAAGAACATATTAAACTCAATACCCAAAGAACAAATGATCCAATCAAGAAATGGGCAGAAGACAGGAACAGACATTTTTCCAAAGAAGACATCCAAATGGCCAGCAGACACATGAAGAAGTGCTCAACGTCGCTCGGCATCAGGGAAATCCAAATCAAAACCTCAATGAGATATCCCCTCACACCAGTTAGAATGGCTGAAATTAACAAGTCAGGAAACAACAGATGTTGGCGGGGATGCGGAGAAAGGGGAACCCTCCTACACTGTTGGTGGGAATGCAAGCTGCTACAGCCACTCTGGAAAACAGTATGGAGGTTCCTCAAAAAGTTGAAGATAGAGCTACCATACGATCCATCAATTGCACCACTGTGTATTTACCCCAAAGATACAAATGTAGGGATCTGAAGGGGTACGTGCACCCCGATGTTTATAGCAGCAATGTCCACAACTGCCAAACTGTGGAAAGAGCCAAGATGTCCAACGACAGATGAATGGATAAAGAAGATGTGGTATAGATATACAATGGAATACTATGCAGCCATCAAAAGGAATGAAATCTTGCCATTTGCAACAACATGGATGAAACTAGAGAGTATTATGCTGAGCGAAATAAGTCAATCAGAGAAAGACATGTGTCATATGACCTCACTGATATGAGGAATTCTTAATCTCAGAAAACAAACTGAGGGTTACTGGAGTGGTGGGGTGTGGGAGGGATGGGTTGCCTGGGTGATAGACATTGGGGAGGGTACGTGCTATGGTGAGTACTGTGAATTGTGTAAGACTGTTGAATCACAGACCTGTACCTCTGAAACAAATAATACATTATATGTTAAAAAAAGAAGAAGAAGAAGAAGAAGATAGCAGGAGGGGAAGAATGAAGGGGGGGAAAT
>NW_027397066.1:140363699-140523085 GCF_003265705.2 Callorhinus ursinus | reverse complement strand
ATGGACTCTGAAAAACAAACTGAGGGTTCTAGAGGGGAGGGGGTGGGCGGTTGGGTTAGCCTGGTGATGGGTATTAAGGAGGGCATGTTCTGCATGGAGCACTGGGTGTCATATTATATGCAAACAATGAATCATGGAACACTACATCAAAAACTAATGATGTAATGTATGGTGATTAACATAACATAATAAAAAAAATTGAAAAAAAAATCTGCTAATAGCCTTATGGGATTTCCCATGTATGTAACAAGCTTGTTTCTCTTGCTATTTTTAAGATTATCTCTTCTTATTTAACTTTCATGTTTTAATTATAATTATAATTAACTTAATTATAATGTGTAGATCTCTTTGGGTTCATCTTCTTTGGAACTCTGTGGGCTTCCTGTATCTGAGTGCCTGTTTCCATTCCCAGATTAGGGAAGTTTTCATCCATGATCTCTTTAAAGTAAGTTTTCTGTCGCTTTCTCTCTCTTTTCTCCTTCTAGGACACCCATATGCAGATATTATTCTGCTTAATGTTATCCCGTAAGTCCCTTAAGGTATCCCACTTTTTTAAATTCTTTTTTTCTTTTTGCAACTCTGTCTGGGTGAGTTTCATTGCTTTGTCTTCCAGTTCACCAAACCATTTTTCTGCTTTATCCAGTCTGCTGTTGAACTCCTCTAGTGTATTTTTCATTGGTTACTGTATTCTTAAGCTCTGTAACTTCTTTTTGGTACTTTCTTATATTTTCTATGTCTTTGTTTAAATTCTCATTGTATTCATCCATTCTTCTCCCTAAGTCAGTGAGCATCTTTATAACCATTATTTTGAACTCTTTATCAGGTAGATTACTTATCTCTGTTTCATTAAGGTGATTTTCTGAGGTCTTTACTGTTCATTTGAAACATATGCCTTTGTCTTGTTTTGCCTGATTATCAGAACAGCTACCTCTCCCAGTCTTGAAGAATTGGCCTTGTGTAGAAGATGATGTGTGAAGCCCAGGAGAAATCCCTCTGGCTACTAGAACCAGACACTCCAGAGGTATCCCCTCTGTGGGGTGCATGCACCAGCCAGCTGTGGCAGAGCCATGGCTGTGGCACAGAAGGAAGCAAGATGCTGGCCTGGCAGTGGTTTGACTCTGGCACAGGAGGGGTGGGACACTTGCCTCGCTGTGGTAAATCTGTGGCTTGGAAGGGTAGGTCTCTTGCCTGGCTGGCTGTGACATGGTTCTGGTGTGATGCAGGGTGCTCTCCCAGCTGGCTATGGCATAGCTGGGGCATGGTGAGGTGCGGTACACCTACCTGCACTAGCAGGTTAGAGGGAGATTGCCAAAATAATACCCACCAGTATTGGTATTAGCAAGGTAGAATGAGATTGCAAAAATGCACCTGCCAATGCTTCTGTCCCTGGAGAGAGTCCCAACATGTTTCTGCCTCTCTAGTGATTACTTTAAGATTAGTAATTGGGTCTGCCTCAAATATGGACCAGGTGTTTTCAAACTGCTGTTTTTTTTTGCTGGGTCCTGGAGTGACTGAGTCTACATGCAAGTCCCTTCAGGGCAGGTTCTCTGTTCCCTACAGCCTCCCTACAGTTGTTCCTTCTCCTGGATATAATCCCTGATGGTCTTATGTTTGGGGCAGGGGGGCTCATCTTTCCAGTACAGGACCCAAAGGTTGTGGTGTCAACCTCTAGCTTCTCAGGAGAAAGTGCTGTACTTTGGGAATCTCTCCTCATTATGGGTCATCATGTCTAGAATCGGAGTTTTTGGCAGCAGGTGTGTCTCTGCCTCTCTTACTCATCTCCTCATAGCCCTTTTATCCTTTATTGTGGAGGCACAATGTTCATCCAGTTATCCGATTTTTTCAGAGAAATTACTCCATGTGTAGGAGTAGTTTGTTGTATCCATGGGAGGAGGTGAGTTCAGGATATTCCTACACTGCCATCTTGAACCACCCACTCCTCTTCTCCTACTTTATCATTCTTGAAATGATCTCTTTCCTGGGACATCACATTCAGTGATTTTTCTCCTAACTCTTGACCAAAACTTCTTAGTCTTTTGGGGGATTTTCTGCAAAATGTTGCTTAATTATTGCTATTCCCCATTTTCTATCCTTAGCTGTATTTTTATTCTCCCTTCAAGGTTTCCCTAGATAGTCAAATATACCATTAAATTTCTATTTCTAGATATAGCCTAAATTTTAGACTCATTTTTGCTTTGTGTACTATACATCTCCATTTAGATAACCCAAAGGCTTCTCAAAATCAACGATATGCTAAATAAAACCATTATTTCTCTTTCTTACTCTAAAAAACATGTTGCTTTATCCATATGTCTTCCTTCATCTAATGGTGCCACCATTCATCCTGTTGCCTAAAAATAAAACCTTGAAGATTTCCCCTCATATGTTAGTGTTCCTCTTAAAATATTTTTGAAAGGTTATTCTCTCTTATTCTTGAACTGCACTTCCTTGACTAAGGACTTAGTCAGTTTTTATAAGCTACTTATTTAATTTTCTTATAGGTTTCCTTAAGTTCATCCTCCCTACTTCCACTTCTCCATTCTCAGTTATGATCCCAAAGCTGAAAGAATTATTTTTTTCCTTTTTTTTAATCTGAACTTGTTCTGCTTTCAATCCTCAATTATTCTCCAGTAGCTAAAGATAAAAGCTAAGTTCCCTAGCTTCGTATAGAAGATCCCCTATGACTCAACCTCCTTTGGTAATTACCAACTAATCTCCCACTTGCAACTTAACCATTCAGCCATAAATGAGCAAATAAAAATTATTCAATTTTCTGTAATTATAGCTATCATCATGATGTTTTTTCAGCTTAGAAATTCTATCTTTCTTCTGTGCACTTTGAACACTTATACTTTACTTCTAAATTTCAGTTCCTTTGTGACATCTCCCTTGACTTGCCAAGGCATTTTGTCATATGTTACTTGGACTTTGTGGTATTTTCACCATATGACTATTATCACTTTTCTCACCCACTTGCAGTCATTTATGTATATGCACATACCCCACATTAAGCTTTCTATTTTTCATGACAGCATTTTCAACATCTAATAATGTCTCAATAAATAATTAACACCAAATATGTGATGAGCAAATAAATAGATCAATACATTTAATTACAAGAAAGTCTAAGGAATTCAATGTTTGTAACTTAAAACTTGCCATGAATAAGGAAATAAGGATGCATTTTTACTTTCCTAATGCTTGAAATCCATATAACTTTATAAGGCAATTCCAAAAAACAAAATTTTTCTTTTGGTAATTGAAATGTAATCTTTATTAATTTATGAAAGTTAAATAAAAAGCTTTAAAATAAGGCTATTATCACATATCACCTATCAGAGAAAATTAAATTTTAATTATATATGATATTTCAACTACTGAAAAAAATCTTAAGAATTTATCTTTAGGTAGTTTAAGAAGAATTCTCAAAGAAACTATTTAGACTACCCTGGAAATGACTCATTTCCTTGAAATTTTCTCCAGAAATGTCCCTGGTATAATATAGATTTCTATGGTAGCAGCATGTTTCATGCCAAACCCTGGATCCTTTCTAAATCTCTATCACATAGATTGTAGTAAAAATGCTTTAAAAATTAAATATTAATTTATGGTTCAATAGCCTACACCCATTCTTGGAAAACACAGAAGTTTAGAAATAAAACAGCTAAAGGAAAAAAAAATTAAAAATGTAACATCATCATGGGTATATTTATCCAGCAAAATGCTGATTCTACCATATCAAAAAAATCAGTTCACACTTTTTAAGAAAAAGTTAAATCATAAATAGTATAAACACAACTAAAAGATATTCCATCAACCTTAAACCCAACATATTCTGAAGCCTCTCACCTGGCTGAATGTTTTCTCTTATGATAGTGACATGGTTATCTCGATCTGGTCGTGTGTGTTCATGCCAAAAGCCTATCACATGGCCTAATTCATGAACAACAATTCCAAATTTATCACAGTTCTTGCCAATAGAGATTGCCTGGGGTCCATTTCCCCGCCGACCTACATAGGAGCAGCATCTGCAATAAAGGAAAAACACAGAGATGGTGGTGGCAATGATAGATTAATTACAGTACAGTGAAACTTGTCAAGAATTATGATCAACTACAAAGTCCAACACATTCAGAGGCAGAGCAGCCTTTCATCAATAAACACGGCTAATTTCTAGTCCTGGTAAATGTATAGACAACAAAAGTCTCCACATAATCACTGAAGTGCTTTTTCACTAATTCATACATTAGAAGATATGCCTTAAATCATTATTAGGAGTGTTCAGAAGATATCAGAAAATAAAATATCTATGATGGTGATTAATGGGCTTTAAACATATAGTTAAACTCAAGATTTACTACCCACAATTATGTCTAATACAGTTTTTTAGTCTCACAATCCATCTACATTATTTAGGTAACTACTTTGTCACTATGGTGGTCACCATAGTGACACTATGGTGTCACTCCCTACACCATATGGTTATCTGGAAATAATCCATTATTTCAGTTTTGAATATAAAAACAAAGTTTATTTTCCCCTTTAAGAAAAATGAATTAGGGGTGCCTGGGTGGCTCAGTCAGTTAAGCGCCTGACTCTTGGTTTCAGCTCAGGTCATGATCTCAGGGTTGTGAGATTGAGCCCCATGTCAGGCTCCACGTTTAGTGCAGAATCTGCTTAAGATTCTCTCTCTCTCTCCCCCTCTCCCTCTACCCCTCATCCCCCCCTAAAAAAAGAAAAAGTAAAAGAAAAGAAAAAAAATGAACTAAAGAAAGAAAAATGGTTAATCAATAATGGAGTTATTTTTCCTACTCATGGAAGAATTTATTTTGAAGAAGAAAACTTTTAAAAGAAGGAATCAATGGAGGAAAATTAGTTTCAAAAGGTAAATTTTCTAAGGTTAATAGCTAACTGGTGGAGAAAAACCAACAACTGGTAGAATTATGATTTGCAAATATAAATAAAATTATATCTAAAACTTAAATAATTGGGGTTTACATTAAAATAGGTTTATATATAGGATCACAGCTTGAGACAGCAATAGAGGGCAGTAAATAATTGGTCTTGAATAGTTGGTAATCATGATGGACAAGACACCAAACACAGAAAACTGTCAAAATTAAGTGCCCAAATGTTAAGAGGAATTTCACAAATTTTCAGTTTCCAAAGTAGGTATATTTGATAGTACTTTTGATTGTTCACAAATACAAATATTTTTCATTCCAATTATTTCTGTAGGCTTTAAATGCCTTAAGCATCTTAACCTACACCATACACTTATTTATGAATCTATTATAACAATTAATGAAGCTTAATAAATTAATAATAGGAAAAATGAGGTAACTGGTAGGGAAAAAATCAGGAAATTTTGTTTTTGCCCCCATTTTTAATACTATGCTTCAATCTATACACAGATATTTATTACATACCCAAATAGTAAACTATTAGATGGAGAAAAACACAAAATTTGCAAATTTTGGAGAGATTTAAACTGAATCATTTGCTACCATAGAGCAACAGTATATCTGATGATTATATAGCAACTAAATTACACACACTGAGTCATTCTTGCTGGTTATATTCAAAGAAGAAAATACTTTGCAAATCAAAATCTGGGAGATAGTCAAGCAATGTGGTCAACTTATTTAATCTAAAACACCTTTTTTAAGCATAATTTCACCCATAGCAATTTCCAATAAATAAGATGAATTCCATAACAGAAAACAAAAATATATTTTCCACTGACTTTTATAACGATCCTGTGAAAGAAGAAAAATGTGGTGGCTTGATTCCTCTTGTTCTAGGGAGAGAATAATTCTGGATGCTAAGATGAAAAAATAACTAAATATATGCACATATAATTAGGTATGGAATGACAGGGTAATATGTGAGGTTTATAAAAATGTGGTTTAAACACATCTAGGTATTATCTTAGTTTCAAATATCACTCAGGTTGATGCCATTTTCTTATATATAGCTTTTGATTTTTTTTATTTCTAATTTGTGTGCTGTTTTTAAAACTTGGCCACTATAAGATCTATCTGTCCTCTCAAGAAAAACTTTCACCATCTATAGGAGGCCACAACTCTCCCTACGCCATAGACAGTAATCAGGTAACCTAAAACCTGCTATTCCTTACTTTTGCCTCAGACTAGAGGACCAAAGCACCGTTAGATTTTGCCTGTTAGATAATCTATCATGACATCCACAAAGATGTCCTCCCCACAGCAGTCTTTTCTCAACTTTGAGATAATTTAAAAATTTAAAGTCATATTATGACTCTTCTCTACCCAATATTCTCCAATGGTTCTATGGCACATTGTGTCAATATTCAAAAATATTCATTACCCCTCACTGGAAGATAATCATACTTCCTTACTCCACTGATGTTGATTTTGGTCATGTGACTTGCTCTGGATAATGTCATGTGAGCACAAACTCTTTGTGTAATTTCTGGAATCTTTAATAGTCAATATGTTTGGCAATTTTGTCTCTGCTTCATCTGCCACAACTGCAAAGTTCTAAAAAGAGGTTCCTCCATCAGACTGAATACTAAAGTGGTAACTCTGGAGAGAGACACAGCCAACCAGTGATGGACAGGCAGTATGAACAAGGAATGAATGTTTGTTACTTGAAGCCACTGGGATTGAAGGGTCATGTATTAAATGAATCATGTCAGCTTACTAATACAAGCTTTCTCTTTTACTCAGAGGAAAATCTGAAGTACTTACAAATAACTGTAAGATCCCACATGATCTTCACACACAAATGTCTTACCATCCAGTCCCATCTCTTGCTACTGTCCCTGCAACTCACTCCTCCTGAGCCATGCAGTGTCCTGGCTGTGCCTTCAGCATACAGACATGCTCTTGCCTTAAAGCCTTTTTCCTGGCTATTTCTTCTGTCAGGACCTCTGTTCTCCCACATAGCCATATGGCTCATTTCATCTTCTTTTTCAAGTTTTTGTGCAAATGCCTTTCTATCCCATTTATATTGCTTTCCTTTTTGTCCTAGAACTTAGAGTCTATTAATACATTTTATATTTCATTGATTTTCATGGGTTTTTTTTCTAACTCCCCAACCTAGAATGTAAGCTATTTGTGGGCAGACAACTTACATGTTTTGTATACTGATATCTCTAGCCCCTAAAATATAGTCAGGCACATAGTACAGCTCAGCAGATACAGAGAACATATTAGAAGTTGCAAGCACTGGGGGTGGGAGGTGAGAGGGTGGGTCAAGTGAGTGAAGGGGGTAAAAATGTACAAACTTCCAGTTACAAGACAAATAAGTCCTGGGGATGTAATGTACAGCATGGTAACTAAAGTTAATAATACTGTATCACATACTTGAAAGTTGCTAAGAGAGCAGATCTAAAAGTTCTCATCACAAGAAAATAAAAGTTTTGCAACTATGTGGGGTGATGCCTGTTAACTAAATTTATTGTGGAAATCATTTCATAAAATATGCATATATCAACACATCACAGTATACACCTTAAAGGAATACAGTGTTCTATATCATTTATATTGTAATAAAACTGGAAAAAGATCATTTTTGAAATAAGTAAATTAATAAATATTTGTTGAAAGAACAGATCTCATAAGTGCAGGAGAGAACTAAGACTTCAGTGGTTAGCAGGGAGCATTCAAAGCAATGGTGAAGATGCTTATGGCCAGAGATTAAAAATGCTCTTCTTGAGATACCTCCCCCCACCTGGCTCTCCACTTTTTCCATTGGTGTGATTCTATAAATTTTCTAATAATCCAACAAGTCATTTTTTCTGCTTAAATTAACTAGCCTCCGTTGTTTGCAAGCAAGAACCCTAGCTAGCACACCTCCTCTGCCTAACTATAATCTTCATGCAGAGAAAAACACCTCACATTCAATTTTATAGTCCCAAAAATTAGTATAGTAAGTGGCACAAAATGAAAATTCAATAGGTAAGGATGAATAAGTGACTGTTGCCATAATCTGAATATCCAAACTGACCAAATTTAAACACAATTTAAAACACGAAATCTAGAAAATAGCTAAATAAATTAACCCTAAGTTTATTTGTTTGGTTAGTTGTTTTTAAGGAATCATTAAAAATTAGCAGGAGGAAAAAAGTAAGATTGTTCAAGAAATTATCTAGTAGAGGATAGAGGATATTCATGCATTAAAGACCGAAATATGAGACCTAAAACCATAAAAATCCTAGAGGAGAACATAGGCAGTAAACTCTTTGACATTGGCTATAGCGACTTTTTTCTAGACAGGTCTCCTAAGGCAAAGGAAACAAAAACAAAAATGAACTATTGGGACTACAACAAAATAAAAAGGATTTGCACAACGAAGGAAACAGTCAACAAAACTAAAAAGCAACTTACTGAATGGAGAATATAATTGCAAATGACATATCTGATAAAGGGCTACTATCCAAAATATGTAAGAACTTATAAAACTCAACACCAAAAAAAAAAAAAAAAACCCAAAGAATCCAATTAAAAAATGGGCAGGAGACATGAACAGACATTTATCCAAAGAAGACATTTATATAGCCAACAGACACATGAAAAGATTTCATCATCACTCACCATCAGAAAAATGCAAATCAAAACGACAATGAGATATCACCTCACACCCATCAGAATGGCTAAAATCAACAACACAAGAAACAAGAAGTGTTGGAGAGGATGTGGAGAAAAAGTAATCCTCATGCACTGTTGGTGGGAATGCAAACTAGTGCAGCTACTCTGGAAAACAGTATGGAGTTTCCTCAAGAAGTTAAAAATAGAACTACCCTCTAATGTAGCAATTGCACTAATTATTTACCCAAAGAATCCAATATCACTAATTCAAAGGGATACATGCACCTCTGTTTACAAAAGCATTATTTACAATACAATAGCCAAGATATGGAAGCAGCCAAGTGTCCATCGAAAGATGAACGGATAAACAAGAGGTGGTATATATACACAATGGAATACTATTCAGCCATAAAAAAGAATGAAATCTTGTTATTTGCAAAGACATGGATGGAGCTAGTGAGTATTATGCTAAGTGAAAGAAGTCAATCAGAGAAAGACAAATACTATATGATTTCACTCACATGTGGAATTTAAGTAAAATAAATGAGCAAAGGGATAAAGAGAAAGAGATAAACCAAGAAACAGACTCTTAACTATAGTGAACAAACTGATGGTTACCAGAGGGAAAGAGGGTAGGGATTGGGCTAAGCAGCTGATGGGGATTAAGAAGGCCACTTGTTGTGATGAGCACCAGGTGATGTATAGAATTGTTTAATCACTATAATTGTACACCTGAAACTAATGTAACAGTGTTTAAAAAATAAAGTTATACTTTAAAAAAGAGAATATTCAGCAATATAAAGTTGCATGGTAGACAAAGGTAATAAATTCAGCTGTATAAATTTCTGACTTACAAAGAAATAAATCACACAAGTCTTTATAAAGTGATCTTACATTTTGCTGATAATAATCATCTTGTGAAATAAATGTCACTGATGACAATAAATATTCATTGAAAAATATTTATAGTTAAGTTCAAACTTTTTGCCAACAGAGGGAAAGGACACAATACCAAAATCCAATAGGAGTGTTATGCATTTGACTTGACATAGATCTTATTGCAGTAGCCCTCAGTGTTTTGTGTAATACCAGATACCAAACTCTTTAATAATTTTGATTAATCTTTATGGGATATAAATGCAGCATTATCATAGAAAAAAAATCACCATAATGATAAAATAACTGTTTCATGAAATTATGGCCAATAATGGTAATTCCAAATGAAATTTAGAAGTCACAAAATGGTTAGAATGATTAGCAAGCCAATGATCAATTCCTATAAAATGTATCATCCTTCCTATCATTGAAAATACAATATAAAGAAATTGAATACAAAACAAATCACCAAATGCAACATTACTACTATAACAGTCACAATTATATGTATATATAAATACTCAAAAGTTTGATTTCAGGAGTGCAACTACAGATTCAAGGATTTGAGGGCAATTCACAACTTCAGTTTCCATTTCTCTAAAATCATTAAAATCATCGTTAAAGTACATGCTCTTCAATACCGCTACATTCTTACATTCTTTTCTTCTAGAATTACATACGACGTGCTTTAGCCGATGTGTAAATTGTCAATATTTTCTTGATCACCTATCTATAAAGCAGCGCACTGGGTGTCACGAAGGATGAAGAGATAAGCAACCTGTCATCACAGATGAAGGCAGACATATGAACGAATGGTGGAAATGTAACTAGTACAGCTAAGGTAGAGCAAAGTCACACTGACGGCAGCTCAGAAATGGGTGAGAAAGAAATATGTGGACGATTTCCACTGATGAAAATGGAAGCAAAGGCATTCCACGGAAGCAGAAAAGCACAAGCAAACACATGAAGAAATGACAGCAAATGGGGAAAAACAGTTTAGCAGGATAAAACAAGTAAAATGAAAAATTTTGAAAAAAGCCAAATTAATGAAAGAAAATGAGCATAAATACGAGTTTGCTACAAACAGAAATTTATTAATGAGATAATGAATGCCAGTGTTTTGTTTGCATTTGTTTTACAAAATTGAAGGGTAGTAAAGATAAAGGAAAGATACATTGATCTGAATACATTATGTATTTAGAAATATATAAGCTGAGCTATATTCATTTCTATTAGATAACGAGAAGGAAGGAAGGAGAGTCTAGATTTGGACCTTTTAAATATTAAATAGATATTAAGAACTAGGAGGCATTTCACATGTAACCAAAACTTGTCAAGATAAAATTTAGTAATTTGGAAGAAAACATTACTTGAATAAGTCAAAACTAAAAAATTATGGCATTATCCAAAATTATATAGAAAGGTAATAATGTATACTTTTTCTTAATGTCACTCAGATAGGGTCAAAAGTAAAATCCATTACTTTTTAAGTGAGGTTAAATCTTCTAGGAATATGTGATAGAACAAAGCCAGATGACACAATCCTCCCCCAATACCCAGTGACATATATATTTTCTCCCCAAAAAATATATGTGATTGGGGCAAGAACTCTTTCCTCCAAATGAATGAAGCATTTATTTTTACTTCCCTATATAAACTATACGAGAGGGTATTCAAATAGTTTGAGCTGATTAGAGAAAATTCCTCTTTGTAGAGGAGTCCAGCTAATAAATGTAGAAGGACTAAGAGGAAAGAACAACATTAGCAAATCACTATTTTGCAATGATGGGAACTTTTACAATGGAAGGACTGGGCCGTCACCCCTGGAATCCACTGATCAACAGCAGCATCGCTGAAGTGCTAGGTCCAGCACATGTGCCTCCTGAGGGGATGCAATGTCAAGGAGACAGCAAGCCCTACCAAGTATTCTTCCTGAGCAAGCAAAAGTTCTAGTTTAATCAAATATTTAAATGTAAGTTCCAACTAACTAGAGATAGAGGAGAGAGAAGTTTGAGACCTTTCACAGTAAAAAGGCTTTAAGTATACAGTGTTGCTTGGAGAACTGCTGTTACTGTAACTTGGCTAGATTATGGGATGTGGTGGCAGAAGAGGCTGCACATGGAAGTTGTGGTAAGTTCATGGCATTCTTTAAATGTTATATCAAGGAATTTGGATTTTATTCTCAGGCTAACATCTCCCAAAATGTGTTCTGGGATACTGATGTATGTTCTTCACTCTTAAAAGAGTGGCATGGATGCTCTGTTTTTTAAGTAAGTTTAAAAAACACTGTATTCTATATTCTCTCTGATGGGTTGAATATTCATAATGTTCATTAGCACATTGCTGCAGAAATATCTACTGAAATTTAACACAGCATTTCACAACTTATGGAAGAGTTGTTTTTTTTTCGTTTGTTTGTTTTTTACTTTTTTGTATTATTATGTTATGTTCATCGCCATACATTACATCATTAGTTTTTGATGTAGTGTTCCATGATTCATTGTTTGTGTATAACACCCAGTGCTCCAGAACAGTTGTTTTGGAGAGTATTTGTTATCATCCCGTAAGAAGCCAATCTAGAAAGCAGCACTCTACGAGGAAGCACTGAAGAATCAACAAAAAAGGGTGGTGTCTTGCTCTGACTGGTATTCTTTGAAGATAATTCTAGTGGCAGTAAATTGATGAGGGAAGACAGTCAAGCATTTGGAATAGGTCAGGTGTGACATGACAAAGACATGAATGGACTGAGGCACTGACATGGGATGGAGGTAGAAATCAAAAGATATAGTGACTGTCAATGGAATCTTACTGCATAGATTTTAGAGGGAGCTCAAGAGAATCACCAGACGATATTACTGACGGTGGCAACACCATTATTATAGTTGCAACACGAGGAGAAGTAGTTGACGTAGTGGGGAAATACACTTGAGGTACATGTACAAAGGTCTATGATCAAAGACTATATTTATTCAAAATATATCTTCTTATGTAAAATTCACACTTTCTCATGGGCAAAATGCTAAGCAAATAAGAAATGAATCCTACCTCTGGATTTTCTTTTTCCTCTTCTACACTTACTTAAGTCATTCCCTGGTTCTACTTACCCACAAGGTCTATACGTGAATACAATGTAACTCTCTTCATCACTTCTTTCAATAAAAGTCACACATGTGTGCTTTTCCCAGTGCCTCATGGCCTGCTTGAACATGGCTCGCTGACTGCCTAGAAAAATGGCAGGATGTTAATAAAACAAAGTGTCTGCCTTAGGGAGCAGTGCTACACGCTGGCTCCTCCATCCTGAGTCTGACTAGGCAGTTCGGATGACATCACTCTCGTCAACCAACAAATACTAGCCTAGAGCACCACAAGTGATCACTCTTAAGAAGGGTCACTCACCTTATAATCAGAAGGTTCAAGCTCACTATCTCTACAAATATGTGTGTGTGTGTACAAGGCTCTATCAACGGGACATATATTCTTCCCGTCAGTTGAAGAGAAATCAGCTTCCTGAATTGATGGACACATTTGAAACTCAGTTTAAAAACCAGAACAGTACTTTAATCTCTTAGAGCTCAAAACTAAAGATATTTTTCAATTTCAATGACATTCTAAACCAACAACCAAGGTAAGTAAAGTATTTCTCATGTTTGATTTAATACTATATTCTCCATATTAATACTCTGGAAAAATACACACAATCTATATAATATTTCTTTATAAAAATAAACACTCTGGGAATACCTTACCAGTGAAGTTGCCTCCTATAACATAAGGAATAACACCTCCAGGCCATATTCTTTCGGTTCTTGATGTAGCAGCTCTGGGAACTCGATTTTTTTCATTTTGCCCTGAGAATTTGAGAGGTACTTTTCCTTTAATTGTGCTGTTTTGCTCCAAGCCTGCAGTGACATTTAAAACATTCTGTGAAACAGAAGTCCTTGGTCAGGGAATCATTTCCTCTTAAAAGACTAAAGTTAAAATGTCTTATTTACATATTTGTGTAAATATGCCTGAAGTCAAAATGCATTAAAGAAAAATTTCATTTATATTACATACTTGAAAAAGTATTAAAATATTTAAGTACTTGATGTCAAAATACTATTTCTTAATGCTCTATAAGCAAATTTTAATGAATTCCCATACAACAGCCTACAGTAGACAGACGTCAGACAGACTGGTAGGCCACAAAAAAATTGTTTTATGTATTTTAATTTACTAGCTCTCTGCCAATTCACCACCAGATGATAAACAGACATGGTTTAAAAAGTCACAAGATATTCAAAACTCTTCTTAACTCTTGCTAAATCCTTCATTCTTTTAAAGCAGGATATTCCACAGTACAGCCTAAAATTATGAAAATTACAGAGAGGATAAATGAAATAATGTTAAGGCAGATATGGTCTCAGCCTCCTGGGATGCTGGTATATCTCCATTCACATTTCCTCTGGATTTATATCCAGATGATTTAGCACGATTTAGAGATCAATACACAACGTGAACAGGCCAACATAAAAATGACAGCCTATTCCTAGAGCAGCTTCCAAGTCTGTAGTCATTAATTTTCTTGGTGGCCTTTCAAAATATTTTTGTTACTGTTTTTTGTTTTTCCTAAATTTGAATTATTGTTCATTCTTTATTTTTTTATTTTATTATGTTACGTTAATCACCGTACATTACATCATTAGTTTCTGATGTAGTGTTCCATGATTCATTATTTGCGTATAACACCCAGTGCTCCATGCAGAACGTACCCTCTTTAATACCCATCACCAGGCTAACCCATCCTCCCACCCCCCCCTCCCCTCTAGAACCCTCAGTTTGTTTCTCAGAGTCCATAGTCTCTCATGGTTTTATTATTCATTTTTATTCATCTATTACTGTTGATCCAAATATCCCACTCCTGGAATATACTTCAGACACAACAAACATTGAATGCATGCCCCTATTCCCACGTCCCTAACAGGTTTATCTTTTAATACCCTGAGGCAAGGCATCTTTGCTTGGGAAAATTATTCCCTGAAAGTGAGTACTGTCAATTATTTAATTAATAATTCATCAGTTTAAAAAATGTCAGGACACACTTTGAACAGAAAACTTTTTTAGAAACTTTATAATCTATAAATCGTGTTTAACAAATTCAATGCTGTAAGTATTAACTAATTATGAAACCAGAAAGCTGTTTTTCTATGTATATTTCTGGAAGGGTCAAAACATTTTCAATTAATTTTTTAATCTCACAAATCACTTTGTCAATTTACTTTAAGTGGGTTTTATTTCAAAACAGTCATGACATTTTTTTGATTTGATTAAAACTGATGTAGTTCCATGCTTGATAAAAACAATTTAGTGTGATACACACTGCACCAGAAATAAATATCAACAATACAATAATCCCTTAATGCATTTTATACTAAGGAGAAGCTGAAAATAAGTTAAAGAAATGTTTCAGTTGTCCCAAAATAAGTTCTAAAAAAACTGACATTAAACATCAGCTAACAAAAATGAATAAAGGACTGTTTCTCAGCATATACCCTTTACACACTTCACATATTAATGGCAAACTGAACTGCTATTGGTATAATATTTACTGTACATCAAGTCAAGTGTCTGCAACTTTAAACATTGATATACCAGAGCCAATTCTTCTTATCCTGTCTATAAGCTGGTAGAGGGCCCCTCGTTTCTTTGACATACCATGGTCTCCAAATCCACCTTAAGAATAAAAGAAAATAGTTAAGTTAAACTCATTGCATTTTAAAGTTCTTCTAAGTAAACCATACCAAAAGGCTACATTGATTTCTCTTTGGACATCTTTTTTTTATGTGGTCTAAGAACATTAGAGTCATGAATATCCATAAATCTTAGAAAAGTGTAAACATTCTACAAACACAATTTTGGTAACTAAAAACAAGTGGGTGGGGTGATCCACAGAACAATCTAAGTGACTTTATTTGGACATCCTGGCAACTGAGTCATCTATCGATAATTTGGAACATTTTTCTTCACTGGGACTTTGACATCACATCGCGTTATATAGGATGACAGCAAGTTGTTCGGCCCTGTTGATTGCATTCCAGCTATTTCTCCAATGTAAACAATATTTTCAGAAGCCAAATCAGCAAATGGAAATAAAAACATTAGAAGAGCAAATATATAGTACAAGTCTTGCTTCAAAGCTATGATCAATTTTGAAATATTTTTAAAAGCATATCATATTTTATAATATATTCAAATATAATTCAAAAATGAGTTTTAATAATTTATAAAAACCAATAACACATAATTACAAAAACATCACAACAATCGAAAAGGATGCTCAGCAGCAAAATACATTCTGTTATGCTATATAATTGGCAAAATTTATAAAAATAGATGTAAAGAATTTTAGAGTGCAAAAGGTAGAAAAGGAGGTCAGGATGAGGAATTATATCCTTTTGCAGATTTACCAACTGGGAAAAAAAATAGAAAAGGCAGATTTCCTCTCAAAGGTCAGAAAGCAGAGCATCTGAGGAAAATCCAAGTCCTCTGATTCTCATTCCAGACCTTGAATAGAATGCTCTCCCAATTTTATCTCCTATTTTCCCCTCCTATTGAATTTTCAGTGGACAAATAACAAGAAGACATCACTGAGCAAACAACCAATACAACCACTAATAATATCTGAACAAGTGCAGATACATTCACACCACAAGAATATGATTAATGAGTCTCTTTGGGCGAAGACAACGGAAGGGCTAGAAATCCATAAAGACAACAAACTGCTTGCACCTTGATCTATTTCTTTCCATTATCTTTTTCCCCTTTGAAATTAATACCAAAACTTATCTACCTAGAGTAAAGCTAATAAAAACCCAAAATAATCACAAAAACCATTACCATATAAGCCTTCTAGAGCAAAAGATCAATTAAGTCCTTATAAGGCAAGTAAGTTAGAGTGCTTGTTCACTGACTAATAACGTGCCTGATTGTTTTCATTACATGGTCACATTTTTGCTGTGCTACTTGAGAAAAATTTTTGAAATTTTTTCATTGAACATTTTAGAAAGATGAGGTAATATTTAAATGTATTCATTTCTAAGTAGCTATAAGAAACATTTTTAAAGAATGGCATTTATATGTTTGAAATGACAGTTATGTAACAATTATACTTTATATTAGATAGGCCTGAAGCACATATAAATAGATTTAGAAGAAGGTTAATTATGAGAAAAAAGAAATGTCTTAGTTAATATTAAGGTAATTATAAGGATAAGAGTAATTATAGAATTTTCAAAAAACAATGTTTCAAGACCACTAAAGGCAATAATATCTTTTAAAATTTAGCAATTTTTCTAAAAATTTGTATAGAAATTGAAATTACAAAAAATTCTGTGTAGGTAGTTCATTAACATAGAAAAAAAGGAAAGTGATAAAATAAGTGGTTATTTCACACATATTCTAAAAACAAACTGAAAATATACAAACTAAGTAAATACTTATGGGAAAGACTATACAGTTTGAAATAAGAAAATAAGAAATACAATTAATTTGATCTCCTCACTTGTAAGTCATATTAGTAGCTACTCCTCATGGGATTATTATGCACATTCAAAGAGTTACTATCTGCAAAACACTTAAACCAGGCTTGGTACCTGGTTTAAGTACTTGGTACCTTGGTACCAAACAAAATGTTTGTCAAAGAAATTAATTAATAGAATTAAAAACTATGAACAAAATCTAAATTTCCAAATAGGCTCATTAATGTTTAGGCAATCAAAGTTGATCAGCAGGACATTAAAAGTGACCTAAAGAATACTTAGAGCATTTCAAGAGTATCTTTTCTCCAAAATGAACACAAATTCAATCAAATAATCAACCATACCTGTGGTATGTCCAAGTCCAAAGGGGTTCTGTGTAAGGTCAATTGTCCTATCAATTTGAAAGATACTTAAGTCTTCATCATCTAAGGCAATATCACCCCAAAACACAGCTAAAAAAGAAAAGTTCAATTAAAATGTAAAATATTAAAGAGCAAAGTCAATGCAAACAAAGCTAATTAGAAAAATATTGTTAAAATATGGAAATGCAATTTATTGGACCTGTTATACTATAATATGAACCACTTGTAAAAGGGTATTACCTACATTTTCTTACTTTGATGTTTGACGGGAGGGGGTAAGTCATTTCTTTGAATGAAATGGTCACTGGTTTGGGGGGGAATCTAAGGAAAGTGAATTTAGCAATCATGGCTATTTTGCAAGTAAATGAAAATCTGCTAAGTGTGCTTGAATTTACAGTGGATGCCTATGACCAGCAGCAGGTCTTCACTGCCAGGTAGAAGGAGACATAGTAGCAGCTAAATATTGTACTGTTCTAGCAACTTACTCGTCACATTTTTATACACTTTCTCTAAAGATGGCATTGCCTCTGAGTTTCTGTAAAATGTATAAATAAATACCAAAAATAATATTTAAGTCAACATTTATTTAGTCAATGACCAGGTGCTACACCTTTGATCTTTAATGATAAATAAAACACTGTCCATATTTTCAAGAGCTTCAAAATCATTGCCCCAAATCCTGAAAACCCTCTGACTCTTTTACATCTAGTCTTTTATGCTACCGAATAAAACAAAGCTCTATAAACCATTGTGGGAAGAAATGAGATAATTTCTTTAAAACCAGTATGTGAATTTTCTTTTAACGTCAGAAATATATATTAACATAACAAAAAAATGCCTTCCTTTTATTTGAGTCCAAAACTAGACTAATCAATCTCTTAGTGCTGTCGAATATCAAAATACAGTAACTTTAGGAAACACAGCAAATTTAAGAGAGAAAATAAATTAATCATGAGATAGTAAAACACTGACAAATGCTTTGGGAATTCTGGGATAACTGTTTCATGATACAAGTTTACAAATTTCTTTTTTCAAATTTTTCTTCAAATTGTTCTTTTGCAAAACCAAGAGAGGAGGAAAATACATTAAAATTTTAGGAAATGATGAAATCCATGCTTTTCAAATCACTTTTAGTAGATTTAAACTTTAATATTTAGGAATTTTAGCTGTAAAAATAGTTAATAAAATTAATTTATGAAATTTAAATTTCAATCCTGAAAGCTATACTTTAGGCTTTGGTCAAAAGTTTATTATGTAAAATTATTTACCCTGTTTAGTTCCCTCATACAAAATGACATGAGATAAGAAAGTTAGATTTATGTGTAAATCTAGAAAGGAAGGAGATGGAAATTAGTTCAAGGTAGGTTATCAGTTCACCATATGGAAAAATAATTCATTAAAATTAGAATTCTCTCATCAACTCCTCTCTTCCACCCTACTGTCAATGGAATGGCAGTCTGTAGAACCAGAAAAATGCTTTCTATTTTTTACTGTCCTAGAGACAAAGTAATGAAAGGTCTGTAGAACAGTTTACAGCACTGGGTAAGAGGCTGGTCTTGATGCCTGAAATTGAAGCCAGATTCTAATCAGCTTCGTACACCTCTAGCAGAAACCGCTGATGCTCCACTACCCCTAAAGACAGACATCTCAAAAAATAGATGGCCTGCCTAAATAAAAAAAATTTGCACTTTATATAAAAGGCCTGTTAATTTTCATAAAAATAAATTTTGCACTTTTTTTCCCCAAGATTTTACACTTTAAGGTAAATTCAAGTTTGTGAGTTATTTAAATCTTCCATCCTGTGAGTTTACTATGCAAACAGTTGAGGGCATTGACTGGCAGTGACTCCAAGGCTGGCTCTTCCTTTCTTAGTGCTGGGAGCAACTAGAGACAGGAAAACAGTGTTACTCTAACATGAACTCGAATAGGGATCACAGCGGATCGGGTTAAAATGCAGGCTCTGATATAGTCGGTCTGGAGAGAGGCCTCAGATTCTACATTTTTAGCAAACTGCCATTACTGCAAATAATTGTCATTGTCATCATCTTTAGCAGCATTATTTTTTTTTTGCAAGAATAAACTTTTGCTCCTCTCTGAACCAGCTGGTTAACTTGAAAGCTGAGGCACTCAACCAAACAAAATGCAGTTTGTCCATACTCCATTTGTATAATAAAAGTAGTATGAGTAAAATAAAACCCAAATGTGTTTTAGATTTTTATTTTCTTGTAACGACTTTTCACATGCAATAGGATTCATGTTTTGATGGATGGATTATATCAAAAACAGAACAGCAGTCCAAGGATATAACACTTCACACAAGCAAAAACATTACTTCTGGGGAGAAAAAAGGCACAAGGCCGGATGATTCTTAAAAGGAGACAAAACTGAAAAACAAACTGAGGGTTCTAGAGGGTAGGGGGGTGGGGGGATGGGTTAGCCTGGTGATGGGTATTGAGGAGGGCACGTTCTGCATGGAGCACTGGGTGTTATGAACAAACAATGAATCATGGAACACTGCACCAAAAACTAATGATGTAATATATGGTGATTAACATAACAATAAAAATTAAAAAAAAAAGGAGACAAAACTGTTCTGAAATACACACACCAATTTTTTTTATTATTATTTACTGTTATCTTTTCTGAACTAAAAGCTTCAGAATAGTTGTGTCAGTTCTCAACACACCATGAATTGCTTCAGGAGAAAACCAAATATTTCTTTGAGAACAAGCTATAGTGAATGACAAAGTCAATTCATTTGTGTGCAGACTTGATATACTGCAAGTCATGTATATCTTTAAATTTTGATACTATCAACAGAAATAAAAGAAAAAATAGCCATCTTAAAATTACAACCTATCAGACAGTTTAAAATGCACAATTTCTTTCTTCATATTGCACACATTTGAGGGTTTCCTTCATTCATCTTTCACTTCAATGTAAATGTCTTATTTCTGCATGCTGAAATACTTTACTTATACATTGGTATAGCAAGCTGGACCACAACATTCTATATTACATGGATTTAGAATTTGCATTATAATCTAACACATATTTATTATTTAGGATCCAAGATATTTGTAATTCTCAAATCCACTTTGGAGTGTTTTTTTTTCTTTTTCTTTATGGTATTTTCTATTTGTTTTGCATCCCCAAAAAAAATCACAAAAATTAGAAATAGTTTTTAAAAAAGTATGAATTATTATTCATTAGTCCCATTTAATGCAGTGATTTGAGGTTGGGGATATCGGAACTGAAAGCAATACAGGAAACTGGTTATAGATGATAATATTAAGGAAATGCTCAAGTGCAATTAGAATATTTACTATCTGTTTGGAATTCTGCTTGGATTCCTATGGTCAAAAATGGGGTTGGAGCTAACCAACAGGCCAAAATAAAATGTCAAGAAGAACAATTTTTAAACTACATGGAAAACCACAGGCATTGTTTTTCTTCTGAAGGGTATTTGCATTCATTGTACTACAATTTTTTTTTAAATCGAAGACCAAGAAAGACAAATAGCTTTTATTGTAGTAGGTAGAGTAAACACATTTTACAGAAGAATGTATGGCAAGAATGAACAAGCGAAAATCGTGATTCTCTACACTATAACTTTAAATGATATTTCTTCCACCCTTTCAAGATTCCCCAATGATCTTTAGCCTTTCCATTTTGAAGCTGGGATTCAGCGACCAGCTATAAGGAGGCTTCAAGCTTGTGATTTCCTAAAAGCTATACACAAAAAATACATATGAATTTATACACCCAGTCACAACATGTTTTGCAGGGAAGAGGTCCACCACAGGCTGTCAGAAACGATCACATAAAGTAAAGAGCCACTATTTTCGCCAAATGCAAAGCCTTTCAGTCCACTCAGGAGAAAATGCTTGCAAACTAAATACCCTCACAAAAAGGAATACATTTACAGTGAATTAATGCTAACGTATCTGATAGCTGGTTACTACTTGATAGCATACTGTAATAAACAAGTTGATAGAGTCTCCTCAGGCATTACCTATAGAAAGCCCTTCCAGAAACCCCCTCTTTCCAACTAATCTGGTGTCACATCTGCTTCCGTGTCCTGCCTGTGCTTCTGTCAGTAATAGACCAGCACACAAGATTTCACACCATGTTTTCAACCGTCTGATTCTTCAATCTAATTTTGAAAACACTGACCACAGGAAGCATGCGTTGCTCATCTTTAAACTCTCACTGTCAGAGTGCCTGACAGAAAGTAGGTACTCAATATATGTTTTGAGACAGACACAAAAAAATGTGAATGAGAAAATACCCTGACTCAGGGTATAAATTGTGTATGACAAAAATAAGGCTAGCCATGCTACATACTTCACCGATTTGCCCTAAGTCCCAAAATACTAGATATTCACCATTCTAAGGAATATTTCAAATCATTTCAATCTAGAGTGGATTATTGTTAGATACTCAACAAAAATTTTTAAAGGGGGCAATTGCCTTTCTTCTTTATTTCAATAGTGTATATTATTAAGTGTAGTTATGGGAAATGTGTCCATTTTTCTCTAAACATCACACTGATATACTCGGGAAATACAGACTGAATTAACAGATCAGATATCTTGAGATTTATGAGATTTGAAGAGATAACGCAAAGATTCAACAATAGCCAAGAGCACTTGCTTCTTACATTGTTCCCATATACAGTTTAAACTTTCTGCTTTTATTGATATTGGATTTAGGGAAGAAGAATGATGTCATGTGAAGGCCTGACAAGGCTGCTTTGGCTGCTCTACCCTACAATAAAGGCTTAGTAAAAATTTCCTCAGACAAGGACAACAATGAAGGCTCAAAAGTCAACTATTTTTACTTGATTGACAATCACTAAGCAAATTCCCAAGGAAAAGTAAGATTTGGCAAAAGTTCTAATTATACATTTTGGAGACAATGTTACAATACTTAAAAGGGAACACAATTTTCTAGTGGCATTTCATATGCACTGAATAAATTTTAGTCCCAAAATGACACACATGAAAGATAATTTAAGTTCCAAGTTTGGGAAACAATTATCTTTGAAGTCTTGATACAACATAAAAATAAGTAAACATATATTTTTATACAGACTCTCAGAATTACTCTTCAAAACAAATCAGGATGAGAATTTTTTAGGTAACATATTTCCTTCTTAAATTTCTAATAATAAAAAGGTATTTGTAGTCCAATTATTGTAGTGAATGTAAGAAAATAGCCCATGCAATGTTTTATTTAAAATAATTTATAGTGGTTTTTTTCCCAAGATCTGCATTTTCACTTCTACCATATACTATCATATAAACTGAGCAAAGTCTTCTAATTTGCAGTTAAAAAGTGTTCACGCGATGAAATACAAATGATGAGTTAAATAAAATGGTTAACTTATTCTTGCCTCATAAACTAGATTGAAAAGTGTCTCTGGATAACATGACTCTTATCTGGCCATTTTCAAACAAGATGTCTTTTTGAAGGGAGGAGGTGTGGTGAGGTATAAAAAGTTAGATACCATTTGCATTATTGTTTATAAAAAAGAAAACTGTCCAAACATCCTCCAAACTGAAAGTTCCCTTCAAAGAACACAGAACTGCTGCTAGAGTGACAAACAATCTTCTTAAATCAAGAAATTACTTCCCAAATCAAGAAATAAAATATCATCTCAATACGAAATCAACTGTTCAATCTGAAATGCAAAACAAACATATACACATACATACACATACACACATACATATATACCATGCTAGAGCAAGGAATATTTCTCCAGAAAATGGTGACATTTGATAATAAAGTCATTTTCCATGATATTCATGAGTTTCAAGATGAATCTAGATTAATCAACAGATTATGAACACAGAATACAAGGAATAAGTTGTCATTTTTAAATCTTTTTTCTGTTTTAATGCAATTGGACATTATAGATATGATTAAATGCTAAACTTTCAAATAAACATCTTTCTTTTTAAGTCAGAAAACAAAATTTTTCTCATAACAAAAGATCCATTGAAATACCATATCAATCTACATTTATAGCCCACAATGCCCATGGATAGGATTTCTCAGAACATTTTTAAAATATCACCCATACCACAAATATTCATTCTGAATTCTTTGTCTCAAAAGAGAAAACATTGACAGAAAAGTACTTTGTGACCAAACAATGTAAAAATCAATATTGAAACTTTTTTTGCATATGGCCTAATAATTTGTTACAGGCTTTAAGAAAACAAATTACTATAGTTTCTACTTTTTTAAAAACTGCCCTTCTTATACTGCTCAAATAAGGAATATATAATCAACTGCTACCAAGATTTGGTTTATTTATGTTTCCCACATGATACATCTTGTAACGACAGAGTAAACACTTGTTTTTTCTTCCCTCAGGCTTGTAATTGTTTACACTTGTGGCCACTTGTGTAGGAGTCAACCCTGATACTTCTTTCTTAATTAAGTTTGTTTATTTTCTAAATATTGACACTAGCTCTTGAAGTAAATCTTGATGTCTTCCTGGAAGTAAGACTTCATGCACATTTGCTGTTTTCTATATTGAAGCTCTGTTTTACCCACTGGCTGGTCATCCCTTCACACAAACAGAATATTTTTTCCCACCTTTTTTTTTCCATTTTTATTTAGTCTACTGTTAGGAAAGTTTGAGAGAAAATGTTGCATTCCAACCTTTCTGGTTCTTTGTAAAAGATTTCCTCTTGAGCACAAGTCCAAGGCTGGGTTTTCTCTTTGGTTAATATCCCCTACTGCAAACCCATGTGGCTCAGTGAAATAAACTTTACAAAATTTCAAAGCTCATTGACATCCTGAAAACTTGACTCACATACTGAATTCTATTTCTTTCTTTGATAGTCCCAGCAATTTTAAATAATTGGGAGAATAAGTAAATGGAACTTTATTAACACCTAAACAAGCAAAAATTGAAAGAACAATGAGATAGCCTGTCAATATTATCTTCAACATTTTAAATTTTTACTTGAAAAGATCTATAAAGTGTCAGTAACTTAATACTAATATTAAATGTGTAGTGCTTAGTATCAACAAAGTACCCCCATCTACACTTTATTCCATTCAAGGCTTAGAAAACCCTAGGATATTGATTCATATTACTAAACCTGCTGATAGAATTTACTATTTTAAAAACTTACCATTCCCTATTGCCCATCATATAATATCTGCCTTTTACTTTAAGCAACAGTTTATTAACAGTTTATTAGAACTGACATGAGGTTATTTGTTAGAGTTACAATATTCTGAGTCAGAAGCAGCACCTGTCTAAAAATTTCAGATGCGTGTCACCAGCATGACCCATCTTAACCACGTGAAGGTCTCACATGGGGAATGAAGAAATAGAGGGTTCCTTTTCAGATTTGCAGAAACATGAATGCTACCTGCACTGGCCTATGGAGATAATATACTTTATTGAAAAATGGAAGTGCTCTACAAAGGAAGTGTTTATTAAGTGAAATGGAGTTAATCATGACTTGCATATGGGAAAGGATAAACACACCTTAGACTCTGCTTACCTAGCTGAAATATTAAGGTTACTGAGTAATCTGCCCATCATGTTTCAAACCTTGTTTGAGATACTAAAGTAAAAGAAAACGGATGTTGAAATACAAACAGAAATCCATGCACATCAGGTAAATAAAATCTTTATAAAAGCCAGGAAACCATTTCCTTAATTATATCATTTTTTAATTTTAAATATTTAAAACTAGCATAAATCTTAGCTAGTAGATATAATCAGAAATTGGCCATTAAATCCGCAATCTCTCTGTTGTATTATTGATATTTTTTTAAAAAGAATAAATTACAAGTTTAAAAAAAACTGCCAAATGCTTATCATGAACAAAAATTATAATTCAATATTGAGCAAAATAATCCAGTGGTATAAAAAAAAAAAAGCCCATATATTAGTTCACTTTAAAAGTTGTTGGAGGCTTATCAAAAGGAATGAGATCTTGCCATTTGCAACGACGTGAATGGAACTGGAGAGTGTTGTGCTGAGTGAAATAAGTCAATCAGAGAAAGACATTTATCATATGACCTCACTGATATGAGGAATTCTTAATCTCAGGAAACAAACTGAGGGTTGCTGGAGTGGTGGGGGTGGGAGGGATGGGGTGGCTGGGTGATAGACATTGGGGAGGGTATGTGCTATGGTGAGCGCTGTGAATTGTGCAAGACTGTTGAATCACAGATCTGTACCTCTGAAACAATACATTATATGTTAAAAAAAAAAGAAGATAGCAGGAGGGGAAGAATGAAAGGGGGGAAATCGGAGGGGGAGACAAACCTGAGAGACGATGGACTCTGAAAAACAAACTGAGGGTTCTAGAGGGGAGGGGGTTGGGGGAATGCGTTAGCCTGGTGATGGGTATTAAAGAGGGCACGTTCTGCATGGAGCACTGGGTGTTATGCACAAACAATGAATCATGGAACACTACAACAAAAACTAATGATGTAATGTATGGTGATTAACATAACAATAAAAAATTTAAAGAAAAAAAGTTGTTGGAGGCTTATAAAACAAACCAATCTCTAAAAAATAAAAATGAAATTTTAAAAAGGTCTTAAAGAAGCCCTCCGTGCGTGGAGCACTGGGTGTTATGAACAAACAATGAATCATGGAACACTACACCAAAACAAATGATGTAATATATGGTGATTAACATAACAATAAAAAATTTTAAAAAAAAGAAGCCCTCCTAAAGGATTAATATGTTTAAAAACCAATGCTTAAAATCCATTTTTTTCTTGAATTTCATTAGTGGTCTCTTATGAAGTAGCAAACGAATGACTATTAGAGCCACGGTCTGGGAGAAAAAAGTTAAAGTAATTTAGGTATGCGGCCAATTGTTAATGATGGACTGTCATTCAGAGACACTCAACGTAGTTAAAGCTAAAGGTACAGAACTGGAAAAACTGATACTGTGAGCAGTTGCTAGGGTGATGTGACTAATTCTGGCAGTTTTATCTATTTTTAATATTCCCTGCAATGATGCAAAGTGACCCTCAGGTACTAAGCCTACTAATTTTTTGAATGGTAAAATGAAAAAAATAGAAGGCTAACTAGTCAATTTAAAGTTGTCTTTAAATGGTTGTTAAAAGAACCTACCTTATATACTAAATTATTTTTCCAGCTTTATTGAATTATCACTGACATATAACATTGTGTAGTTTAAGGTGTACAATGTAGTTATTTTATATATGTTAACACATGCATCATCTCATATTAGTTAGGAAATGAATAAGATGATCCTGGAACATACTATAAACCAGAAAGCAATGAAGCTACCAAAGATAAAAGTGTTATGATAAAGAATTCAGGAACAACTGAACAAGTCTCCACTGGCCAAAACTGGGACAATTTGAATATCGATAAGGATAATCAACGATCATATTGAACATTAAGTCCATTAGTTCATAATACTAAAAAAACAATCACCTTTGAAGGACACTAGGAAATCAGCTCATTTTTTTTTTGCAAAGGTATGTATAAAGAGAAATAAATTTTTGAAAACACATTGCCTGCTAACTAGTGTGGCTAAGTATTGGTATACACATTTTTGAAAGGCTTTCTCTTTTGACAATGGGCTGTTCCTACTCTTTGTGATGGTTTCCCTTTGGAAGGTTTGTCCTTATGCTTATTGATTGTAGGTTCTTTTTATGTACCCTCGATACCAATTTTCTCTCATTACAATAGTTCCTGGTTTATAGTGGATGCTGATTATAGTTTATTCAATGTACTCAATTCAAATAATTGCATTTAATTTTAACACAATAAATTTTATAACCTTTTTCCTTTATATTTTGTGCTTTCAAATCTTATTTAAGCAGCACATCTTTTTCTGAGGTCATAAAAATAATTTCTTTAAAATTCTAAAATCTTTTCACACGTATGTCTTTAGTCTGCATTGAACTATTTTTTCTTTTGTGATAGATAAAATTAAATTTCTCTTATTCTATATGTATAACTAATTTTCCCAGCCTCATTTAAAGAATGCCCATCCTTTCTCCAAATACCTACAATGCCACCTGTCATAAATATGTCATATATCTAGGCCCTCTATTCTGTTTCACTAGTGTATGTCTTCAATACCATACTGTATTGATAACAATCTCCTTATGATGAGTCTTTATATCTAATAGGACTACTCCCTTACCCAAGTTTTCAAAATGTTCTCAGTTCTTCTTAGCAATATGATTTTCCATATGAATTTCAAAAGCAGATAGTCAAGCTACAAGAAAAATCCTGTTGAAGTATTGATAAGAATTGCATTGATTCTATAAATTAATATAGAGGGTGCCTGGGCGGCTCAGTTGGTTAAGCGACTGCCTTCAGCTCAGGTCATGATCCCAGGCTCCTGGGATTGAGTCCCGCATGGGGCTCCCTGCTCAGCAGGGAGTCTGCTACTCCCTCTGACCCTCCCCCCTTATGCTCTCTCTATCTCATTCTCTCTCTCAAATAAATAAATAAAATCTTTTTAAAAATAAATTAATATAGAAAAAGTTTTCATTTTAAAGATATTTAATTTTCACACTCATAATCATATTTCAACTTATTTTTGGTTTTATGTACACCTTCCCACAGAGGTATAACTTTTTCACCACAAGGTTGTTATACATGCCTTGTTGAAATTATTTCCAGGTAAACTTTCATATTTTGTTGCTATAATAAATACTAACATCTTAAATTATATTTCCTAGGTGTTCTTTGTATATAAGAAAATAATTTTTATATTTTTATCTCCTATTCATCAGATATGTTAGATATTTCCATTGGCTCCAATAGATCTCTTGCATTGCTTATGAAGACAATTCTATCATCTGAAAGTAATAAGTTGTTTTCATTCTTTACAATTCTAGTGTTTGCATGTGTGTAAACTTTGTTTGTTTTACACAATTCTTAAAACCTCAATATTGAAAATAAGCAGTGATAGCAGGAACACCTGCCTTACGACTTTCAAATACAAGCCTTCTAATATTTTACAACTGACTGTGCTTTTAGGCTTTGGCAGATACTTTGTCAGGTTAGAGAAGACCCTTATGTTCCTATTTTGGATTTTAGCATTCTGATTTATAAAAGAACTAGTCCATAATATTTTTACCCTTATTTGTATTGTCTAGCTTTAGAGTCAAAGTTATACCAACCTTATAAATGAGCTGGCAGACATTATTTCTTTCCTAGTCACTCACACAATTTGTGTAAGAATGGGATCATTTGTTCCTTAAATTGGCAGAAGATATTTTTTTAAGATTTTATTTATTTATTTGAGAGAGAGGAGTATAAGTGGAAGGGAGAGGCAGAGGGAAAAGCAGACTCCGCACTGAGCAGGGATCCCAGTGCGGGACTCGACCCCAGGATCCTGGGATCATAACCTGAGCCAAAGGCAGACACTTAACCAGCTGAGCTACCCAGGCACCCCTGGCAGAAATTATTTGTATATATGTCTGGGCATGGTATTATATTTAAGGGTAGATTTTTTTTTTTTATGTACTGTAACCTAGATGTTTCCTGTCTGCACTGCCCCTATACATATGGAGAGGAATACCATTACTATAGTCTTTTCTATAGTGCTTTTTAGTGGATGCTTTGATGGACTGCCCAGATCCCACATCTTATTTGAATAATTGATTTCCAGATGCTGGAAATGTTTTGACTGAAAGACTTCAGCTATTAGCCCTCTTGGCTGAAAACGCTGCAAAATCCATAGCCAAACCCACTTCATATCAGTAGCCAGCATCCAATGACTGGTAGAGGGGTATGCTTTAAGGGTATAGTCACCTCAAGCTAACTTAGGACTCCGATGGATCATCATAGCATCAGTTCTCATCCTCTACAGCCAGATAGCAGAGAAAATTAAAAATAAAGTCCAAAGCCAAGTCCTAAGAGTTATAGAACTTTAAAGAAGGGCTATCCTCCCAATCTCAGCAGGTCAACTATACCAAAGTTAGGTTCTACTTAAGACATAATGGTACCAATACATGGGATGAAGAATATGAGTTGATGCCCCTGAAAATCGTGAACCTAGAGATTTATCTGAAACTTTTAAGTCTGAAGAAGTGGCTTACTCCATCGTATTAAGGACTAGTATTCCTCCTTTATTTAAAGATGATGCAGTGGCCCTACCCTGAAAGACAACATGCACTACTCAAGATCTGCCTTCACATCCTTTTCTGGCTGCTAAACCAATAAGTAGTGTTAAATCACAATATAACCTGACTAGGATGAGCTGGACCCAAAACAAGCAAAGACTGTATCCAAAGGAACTTACAGAACCTTGCCAACTTATACTTGGAGGAGTCCAGAGATTATTCAAGGACTCAATCTAAGGGATGGACATAAAATTATATAAGAGAAAGTTTATTCATTTGGAAGCACCATCCTGTAATATAGGTTTTAATATCATTGAAAGGACACCAAAGATAATGCAAACATGCTATTAGGATAAAGCGCTGAACTACCTTAAGTAAGAGAGAAATGCCAGAATGGTCATGTTAGAGAGATAAAAAGTCTCAAAGAAGTAAGTATGCTTGAATGGATATATAATACTCAGCCAGAAAACTCACCAGATGACTATAGTATATAGAAGGGCCCTGAAGATTCATCATTTACCAAGGCTAATAAGGAACACACTGATGGAAAAAACAAAACAAAACAAAAAAAAAAACAGCATCACTAAGAAGTGATAATCCTCTAAAGCCAAGACTGATGGCAGAAAATGGTGTTACAGAACTAGGTTCACTGACAACAGGTAGGACAGAATCTCAAAAAACAAAACAAAACAAAACAAAAAAACCCCAGAGATCATAGGACAACGCTCCATTACCATAAGCCAAGTAGAGGCAATTATCATAATGCATGGCAAGGTTGTAGTCTCATGCAGGAACCCTGACCCTGAAAGAGAGTTAGTAGACATGGCATCCAAGGGGCAAAACAGATGGACTGCCAACAAAGGATATTATTCAATCAAAAATATGGAAGCTGGATGATCAGAAGATTAAGACTGGTTACCTCCCATCTCCCCCAAAATACCTTGAGCTTCAAGATGTAAGCCAGTTTTCAGACCTGGAATCCATATACTGAACAAGGAATCACAGTTCCAACAGAAATAACACTTTAATGCCATAAAAAATATATGATTATGATTCTCTAGTCCTTCCACAGAGGACTACGGCAATTTCATTAAATAACTATACACAGACATTGTGAGGACGGTTAGAAACAGAGCATGAATGGAAGATATAGATCTTAAAATTGAATAATAAGAAAACATGTAAAATTAACAAATTCTTAACAGCTGAGTGTGGGCCAGCATCACACACACACACACACACACACACACAGCCGAGAGAGAGAAACAGAAATGGCCCTATTACCATCACTCTCAGTTGTCCACATCCCTACAGCTAAGGACTCTGAGCATTTACCTATCCTGGTTCACATAAATGAAGCTTTTCTACCAAATGACAAAACAACTGAACTTTAAACTATGACTACTTCTTGAGTACTTTCAGTTTTTTGTGCCAAGGCACCAGCAGGTAAGGTAAAGTGTCACCATCCTTATAGGGCAACTGATCTTGATCACCAGGAACTGGGGTTGCTGCTGCACACCTAGGAGGGGAGGAATATGTTTGACAGAAAGTAATCCTCTTGGGCACCTCATAACACTTTCTTGACCAATTTTGACTGTAAGTTCAGCAGTCATGGCCTGAGAAGGTATGGGAAGCAGTGGCTTAACACCCTTAGCGATGTGGGTATGGGTCACAGCACTACATAATCCACCTACACTAGCCAAGGGCAATCTAATATTGACAACCCATAGGGTGAGACCTTGGATAGGAAAAAAAGAACTCACGAATCCCAATTTCTGTTGTGTATGATAGTTATTGGATCACCAGTGAATCCATTCAATTTTTTATATACTATATTCTTCAAAACAGGGTAATTATAGTCACTTAAATAATGTATTAATTGCATTTCCAAGAAGCATACTCCAGAATAGTACATTTGAATTAGTTTAAAAAAAAATCAAAGGTAAGGAGTGCCTGGATGGCTCAGTTGGTTAAGCATCTGCCTTTGGCTCAGGTCATGATCCCAGGGTCCTAGGATCCAGCCCCACATCAGGGTCCTTGCTCAGTGAGAGCTTGCTTCTCCCTCTCTCCCTCTGCCCTTCCCCCTGCTTGTACTCTCTCTCTCTCAAATAAATAAATTAAAAAAATCTTTTTTAAAAAAATCAAAAGTAAATATTCTTAGTTCCCACTCATACATGCTCAAAAGAATGATGTCTATTTTATATGATGGTGTTCTTGTGCCTCCTATGAAGAAGACTCCTCCTACAGCTTTCACTTACCAAGAGGAAATAAAGATTGAGCATGAAAAGTAATATTCTCTAATATATTTTAAATGTCTCAAAGAAGTCACCTGCTTAAGGATAGTATATGTAGTCTTATTTCTGTTACTGTAGAATCCACAGTAGTGGATTCCCAATGGATCATTTCCAAACCCTCATGAATGTATATGTTTTTGTCCCTTCATTTGTACATTTAGAAATCACAGAAAGGACGGTTCCTTAAAGAAGCAGCAATATTTACAGTATTTTTAGAATATTTCACTTCTAGTATACAGCATCTCTAAGCACAAAAGTAGTGAATAAATATAAAAGTTATCTGATCATTTATAAACATTAATGGGCAAAAGCAGGGACTAAAATTATTTTATTATTTTTTATTCAAAAAAGTGGTCTTCTTTGGCCTTAGAACACTCATTAAAACTTCAATGTTTACATCTTATAAAGTAATGAGATATTCAGACTCTTTCCTAGCTTGTGTATTTAAGTTAATGAATTCCCTTGGAGTTACACAGGATGAAAATCTGTGTGGGAACTGTAGATTCCTGTGAAATTATACATACAACATTACACAGAGTAAAACTCTAGCTAGGAATAACAACTTCTCATAAACTTTATATGATAAGAATGTGCCCTAATGATAATAAAATATACAAAACAAGATTCTTCAAAGGATCAGTTAATGTTTTCAACATTTTAATATGAAAAAGTTCTTCTAAGTACGGTGATTAATAATTCTGAACTTGCACTCTTTATTTTATTTTCATGACATCAAGAATGCCACACATCCATGAAAGGAAGAGAAAAGCAGACACTGGGTAATTTCTGTTAGGTCATCTATAAAATAATAACAAAACAAATTTTATGACACTCTCTGCTATCATAACTTATATCCATTTGAGGATATTTTCCATATATTTTTCTCAGAACTTGGCTTCAGGCTAGAATTGTTGTATTTGGAAGCTCTCTGAATATATGCAACATATACACAGCATTTTTTAAATGTGTGTATATAGAAATACTTACAATGTTATGCATGCCAACTCTACCAAATAAAAGTTATAGACAGTCTTGATACTTAATGGGTTAGGGTCCTGAACTCTTTCTAAATCAATCTCCACTGAAACACAATAATAAAGGTAAAACGACATATGTAATGACAAGATAAACTAGTTAAGCTTTTCCATATAATTAAACACAAACATACAAGGAATGACTGAAGATATTTGGCCAACCATCAAGGCACAAAGTAAATTTTTAAACCGAACTCAAGCTTTCTGGACTAGAATACTTAATATTGGCAAGGCATTATTTCCAGGTTCAAAGAAGAAGGTCCCATGGTTATCAAAAATCTCTCATAAAATACTGGAAATGAATCAGAAATTAACATATTGCTTAAAATACCCAGAGGTATAAACTTAGGGGAGAAAGCAATCTTCCAAATATGTTTTGAGTTTTGCTAAACAAAACATCTCAATGTGAAACTTAATTTTGCCAAGCTCAAAACACTTCCAGGTTCTCCAAGGCTTAACACATACGCATTTATATCCTTTCTTTTCACCACCCAGGCAGCAATGAAAGTAGCTTTCCAAAACCACAATCAATATGTCTTTGACCTAAGTTCCCTATGTAGCTCATCATAACTATTGCTACAGTCACACAGGGAGAAATTCACTTTTAATTTAAGAGATGAACTACGATAACAATTCCAATCTCATGGTTTGAAAAAATAAGATTTTGGTAGGAAATATTTCAGTTTGAATCTTTTTTTCTTAAAAAAATATTGGCAAGACAAAATTTATCATCTCCCCTTTTTTTTAAGCCCTAAATGGGGATAAATTGGCTTAGCTTTTGTCTGGGAGAGCTAATATCTCCATGTTCATTTTAATAAACGTGTATTTAATACAACTATTTTGCAAATAATGGTCCCCTAACATATAGCCCCAAAAAGTCAAAACTTAGCCTGAAAATGATAACCTCATTTCTAAAGAACAGTGAAAAAGCAGTGTTTTTAGCCATTCACTTGCTTGGTCTATGTTCTGATGCAGAGAACTAATGAATTAGCAACCAGGATGAGAATTCAGAATTGGCACTGGGTGCAGAAAAAGTGTGCTTAGAAATGCTCTGGCCTAAAGGCAGCAGTTTGTTTACTATTAGAAGTACATGAGTCCTGAAGGTGTGTTATATCATAGCTACTAATATAATATTTCTTTCAAAACAACCTCAGAAATTTAGATATGTGCTTCTTGTTTAGAAGTCCCTGTTGTGAAAGAGAAGGCAATAAGTACAAATAAATTAAAATTCTTGTTCTGCAAACTGGATTCTGAGAGCAAAAACCAATTAAAGCATCAAGATCATTTTTCTCTGATGTTTACAACTCAGACAAGGGATGCCAAAAATGCAATGCATGCACTTGTTTCTCATAATAATTCTATGAGGTTCGTACAGACTTTTCACAGATAGGAAAACTGAAGTTCAGTGAAGTGAACAAACTTGTCTCAAGTCAATTTTAGTAGGAGGTGGAATTCAAACCCAGGCACTCTTATCTTTATGTTATATTAACTCATGAGTAGACTTTAAAGAGAAACTAGACTAACTGTAATTGAATAAAGAAGGAACCCACTATAAATTCTATACATTGCCTTTAAAATTGTTTTCCTCTCCAGTGATATCTTAGTATATGAGCTCCCTCTTCTCTGTCTCATATTTAATAGTGTGGATCATCCCATTCTGTTGACTCGGCCCTCTATATAGAATTTTCCATCTTTTCTAATGTTTCTGTCAGCATGCCAGGCCAGGCTCTCATCACCAAATAGATGAACTAATGAGTAGCTTTCATATTGGCCCCGGGCATGCCACTCCACCAGACTAATTTTTCTGGACCATTTCTAATATTACCTTTCTACACAAAATGGGACTTTCAACAAATGGCCTCATCTTCTTTGGTACTATTTCCCAAAGCATGAACCTTGAACTAAACCCATTAGAATTAGCAAGGACTTAGAAAAAGTGTTGATACCTGGCCTCGAACTCCAGTGCACTGAAATATACTGTATAAAGTCCATAAATCTGTACTTTTACTAGCTCGAAGGACGATGCTTATTTATAAGCCCTAAGGTTGGGCACCCCCCACCTCTACGTCTGGCTTCATCCTTCGCTCATCATGTCAGACTTCTCATTGTCCCATGACCACAGGCTTTGTTCTACTCTTTGCCTTCATTCAAGATGTGGCTCCCTCTCCCTCCTATTCTTGTACTTTCTAAGTTCAAACCCACATCCTTCCTGCTGCCACTCTAAATACTGTAATGCTTCTTAGTATTCTGGGCAAGTGAACATTCTACAACAAATTTTTAGATGGCAACAAAATTAAACATGACACACATGTGCCTAGCTTCATGCAAAGTAGATTGTTGACATTCTTTCTTAGTGACTCATAGTGGACACTACGAACACAGGTTATTGGAAACTGCAGGAATACACATCTATGTTGACATTAAGGTCCCTGCGTCCTCCTCTCGTTATATGGGGCCACTTCCCCAGCTATCAATATACTTACTTCCAAAAGCTTTGCTCAGTCCTCTTACAGTTCTTAGATTCAAAGCTAACAAGTAAGCTTATTTAAGAGCTCTACCAATAACACTCTGGTAGAAATTCCAAGAAATAAAGTGCCCATTTAACATAGGGTTTTATGACACAGATTTGTGCTGCATGTTGGAGTTCTTCATTTACTTTGATCCAAAGCTCTACTCTTTAGGGTTGAAAAGGCTCTAAATCTGACTTCAGAGTAAATGGGTGCTGACAAAATCTTTTGTAAAGGGGCTTTAATATGTAGAGTCTCTTAAAGGTAAATATAATCTCATCAAAAATTATCCAAATATTTCTACAAATAAACAGTATTAAGTCTTTTTGAGTCTATGATACATCTATATCTAGATTTTGGTTACTCTAATTGAACATAGAAACAAAGTCATGAACAAAGTAAAAATGCAATTTTAGAAATCTGAATGTTCTGAACATAAGCAACCAGGTAATGTCAATCAATATAGTTTTCACATATTAAAAATGAAAAATATAAGTGCCCCAAGTTATGCAAGGGGTGACTGAGATGGATGGATTTATTTATATTTGGCATAACTCTTAGAGTCTTTTGAATACCCATACCACAACCCTCTGAAGTAGGAATTACAACATATGAAGGGACTAAAGAGAGATTCAGTGAACTGTCAGAGTCAGAACTAATCAGCATTGAGGCCAGAACTGGGACCTAAATCTGTGTGACAACTTATAAAGTCTGAGCTTTAGGGTACAAACACGCATGTCCAAACACACACTCAGACACACACAGACACACACACACAGACTCAAACACACACAGAGATTTTGATGCCCTATAGCCTATAAATCCAACATTATTCTCATAACATTTTATTCATAATTATTCTCATAACTAACTTATTGTGTGTAACAAGCACTAAAGGTAGTATGGTACAAGTATTGATACATAATAATTTACAAAGTAGTCCAGTTATTTTCCTCAGATTTTAAAAAGCTGATGAAGAAATTGAACCTTAAAGAAATTCAGCCTGCAAATCACCAGATTCATACCCAGAGTCTGATTCCAGAGCCCAAGCATTTAACTTACAACTACTTTTCTAACATCTTTCTTTTATAGCACTTCGCTCATTTTAATGGATATGCTACAATATGTCTCCCCACCAGGTTGTAAAATCTTAATGGGACTCTGCCATATTTAGTCTCAAGATTCTGGCACACTGGTGTATAGAAGTTTTTCATTAGGTGTTAATGACCACACAATACCAGCAAGGACATCACTTAACACATGTTATTTCAGTAATTGGTGATATTTTTAATAATGTTCTGCTGACCTGGTATCTCTTTCTTACGTTTCTCCCAACCACACTTTCTCATTTCATCTGTTTTCATACTGAATGCATAGCTGCCGTGAATCTGTATATCTCAGAGCCATCACCATGGAGTTCATCCTCTCCTATCAGGTGTAGGATAGAGACTCTTATCTATTAAGATTTCACCCTTACTCCTCATAGTTTATGATAAATTATAGACAACTGAGATCCCTGCAGCCTTCCAGTCATATTATGCATTTTCCCTTCACCTGGATTATCCTTTCTTGTTTACTTATTATTTTTTTAGTCCTCACTATAAAAATCCTAAAATTACAGAATCAAAGTACAACCATCCCTGAGCTATAAGGAAAATATAATTTCCCCAACTTACCCTCACAAAAAAAAAGAAAACACAAGATATGACAAACATAACATAGTGATAATCATCATGAGAAGAAACTAATCCAAATATGTGCTCAGTTAAGGGTCTTTGTATTCGAATCTTAAAAACCTACCGTATCAGACTGCCTTCTTTCTTTTGCTATCACACCCCAACATGGTGCTTGGCTGGTCATCCCTCCACCCTCCACCATACTATTATTAAGCTGGTGGTCATAATTTGTTCCATTTGTCTTCTTATCAGTCCACCAGTATTTTCCAGATCTTTAAAAAAAAATCTTCCTTTTGGGGAACCCACTTGCTTCCTCTGTGTATTTACCCCTTTTAGTCCTCTCAAATGTACAGGTATTCTGAGTATTTCAAACAAATAGTTACAGTCAATCTTATCCAGATATTCTTAGAATCCTCCTCTCCCCATATCTTTTGGCATCCCTATTGTTATTGGGTAATGTTGTGTGGTCCTTTGCAACATTCTTACACAAATCCAATTAGTGAATACTGGAAAGAAGCCAGTAATTATTTGGAAGAGTTACAGTAATAAAGATCCAAAATGAGATAAAATAAAAATAAGTTTTGAGTTTAAAAGTAAAAACCATAAGATAGTATCTAAACTAAGAATTCTAGCCACCAAAGTCTGAAATACATTAATTAGGCGAGCACCTGTGTTTGATAATAAAAATCAAGAAAAACAGAGATACAAGGAAATATTATAACTTTATTACAAGAAATTCTGCCACAGGATCCCTTCTTGGGTCTAGAACATCACAATGATTCTCCAGTGGAATTTATTTCAATTATAGAAGGCTAGCATTCACATTCTAATTCAGAAACCACTTTTCCCTGATAAAGTTAAAAAGAGATTGAAGGGAAATTATGATCTACTGTTAAATGAATAGACATGTTTAAGTGGCATTGCATCCTTGACTAGACTGAGTGAAATTCACTCTGCCTTTGTACAAAAAACATGACAAAGAGCAAATGAATGACCTATCTTAAAGGTGTTTTTTATGATGAATAAATACCATTGTAGTTAACATCGCTGCAAATGGAAAGTAACAACAACAAAACCAGCTGGGCACTACAGCATGAGGTGATATAAAAATAGATGCTCCATGGAGAGAACACAGCTGTGGAGAGGCAGGTAGAAGTTAGTTCCTGGTGCTGCAGCGTTGGCACAGTTAACCAGACTCCAGATGGAGAAGGGAAGCTTTGGGGAGCCAAAGTACGTGAGAAGCCCAAGCTGTCCATCTGGCAGTACATGCCTCATGGTTCCTGAAAACTGCAGGTTGGGTGAGAACCTGAGCAATGACAATAAATATCAAAGGACAAACACTCTACACACTCCCTTGGACCTGCCTCCCACACTTAATCATCTGATCCTCCATTACCCAAACCCATGGTTTTCTGTCAAAATGTTGAAGTTACACATCCTTTCACCGTGACGCTCATAATCATGATGTCAAACCCAATACCTATATTACTATGCCTTGACAAGACAACTGCTTCTCACGTCTTATTCTGACCTTCATTATCACTCCACATTAGACATGTTAGGTCTGTTTTAAAGATCTGAAAGAAAAAGTCTGAATCTACTAGCATTATAATTAAGTAAACATAAATAAGTGACATTGCAAATTAAGCAAATATGACAGCAATGAACTCTATATAATATCTCAGGTTTCCTTTTCCTTTTTAAGCTCATTCTTGCTCTTTAGTGGGGGACACATTGTCCACTATAATTTGGAAGACAAAAACAAAGACATTTTTTCTTTAAATTACTGAATCTATCAACCATTTGAAAATTTTGATTTTTTTTCTCCCACTGATATGAATTATGGGGAATGAACATAGGTATTTTGGCAGAGAGTCAATTCTACTGTGTCTTCCATTGACTATTAATATATTATAATCATGAAAACAGTAACCATGTATGTCCTTAGAAGGCACTCAACATCCTGAGGCAATAATCCTTTATTTATTTATTTACTTGTATTTCAAACCTGTCAATCCATCCATTCTCAACAACTTTTGTAAGACATCTGCAAGATGCAAGAGCAATTATTAAGTGAGGGGACCCAGGTCACAAAATGATGAACAATATCGGAAATTCAGACTTCTAATTCCTTGCCCATGGTCTCCCTACTTCACTTCCTCATTATGCAAATCACTATTAAAATATTCAAGATCATTCACAATTTAGAAATTGCTCCCAAACAAGTTTTCTTCAAAATCAGAATATAGTATCATTTAAATGTTCCAATAGGCCAGCAATATTGACATAGTAACTATGAAGTATTATAGAAATTTAATATAACCTTGAATATTTCTCATATTTAAGAGAGAATCATTTCACATCTTCCTTGACATAGCCAAAATTGCAGAGTACATTAGAGTAATTCGATGAGTGGGAAACTATTTTCGATCATATGAGAGGTATTTTACTATAGGTACTATTTGTAACTGCAAAAATATAACTTTTTATTTCTTTTTTTTAAGATTTTATTTATTTATTTGAGAGAGCAGGAGCAGGGGGGAGGGGCAGAGGGAGAGAGGGAAGCAGACTCCCCACTGAGCAGGGAGCCTGAGGTGGGACTCAATCCCAGAACCCTGGGATCATGACCTGAGCCAAAGGCAGATGCTTAACCGACTGAGCCACCCAGGCACCCCAGATAAACCTTTTTGTTTCTACCTGTTCAGAGCTACCTGGCCATAAATACATCAGAGAGGTGTTTAGATTTATAACAAGTGTGAAAATAAGCACAATGCTATACGAAGTACAGTACAAAGTGGATTAGCAGTGTTCTAACACTGCGCTCTTTAATATCAACAACACTGCCCTAAAAAGAATGAAAATGCACGAACAACTTAAATTAGATTGACTTAGTAGAAATGGACCAGTGACTATAATAGAGTTAAAACTTTTCTAGAGTATAACAAGGTGCTTGTATTGGTCACTAAAGAAATTTCACTCCACTGTAGGACACAGTGGCTGAGTAGAGAGCTTATGGAAGCACCTAGTGCTAAAAGAGGAACTATCTTTGCCACCAGTATGACCAAATCATACACAGGTCATACACAGTTTACTCATACCCAATTACTCATACACAATGTAGCCAAAATTCTTCTCAGCATTCCCACTGCATCCCTAGGGAAATGCACATCATCAGTCCTTCCTTTTTTACAAGACATGTCCTCTTGAGACTCCTTCTGTCCTTCAAAGATCACCTAGACCTTCTTAAACATAGCTACTAAAGCCTGGTATTAACTGTTCATTGGTCAATGTGACCACGACAGACCTCCTGTTAGTGGCCCAATTTCTGCCAGCAAGCTAAGTCTGGGATTCCCCTTGGTGCATTAAACCTATGTTTGGGCACAGTCCCATAGCCAGTCTAGTCCTGATTTGCCCATTATTTGCTGGCTCCATCTTGCCCTAAATTCCAGCCCTCCTGCATCTGAAGTTGTCTCTATTGGAAGGATTTTAACCAGAATTTGATTTCTTTAATAGATACAGGCTATTCAGGTTACCATTTCTTCCTGGATGAATTTTGGTACTCTGTGTCTTCCAAGGAATCAATAAGCTGTCAAATTTATGTGCATGGGGGATTTTTTGTAGTTTTCCATTTTAATAATTCTGGGATTAGTAATTACATCCCCACTTTCATTCCTGATGTTCATAATTTGTGTGTTCTCTTTTTCAGTTGGTCAATCTAGCTAGAAGTTTATTAATTTTATCGAATTTTTTTCAAAGAATCAGCTTTTGGTTTCACTGATTTTTCTCTAATGCTTGTCTCTTTTCAATTTAAGAGATTTCTGCCCTGATGATTTCTTTCCTTTTGCATGCTTTATCTTTTGCTTTATATTCCTTTTCTAGACTCTGAAGGTGGAAGTTCAAATTAATGACTCAAAAACCTTTTTATTTTCTAACATAAGCATTTGACACTATAAACTCCCCCCCCAAAAAAACTGTTTTAGCAGCATCATAAATATTTTGATAAGTTGTAGATTTACATTCTTCCAGTTCAAAATATTTCCTAATTTTCTTTGATATTTCTTCTTTTATCCATGGATTATTTATTGACATTTATTATTATTTCATATTTCCAAATATTTGGAGATTTTCCATTTATTCTTCTGTTATCAATTTCTACATGAATTCCATTATAGTCAAAAAACATAGCTTGAATAATTTTTTTTTACTTGATAAGGTTTATTTTATGACCCACAATGTGATCTGTCTTGGTGAATGCTTCATGTACATTTGAAAGGAATGTGTATTCTGCTGTTGGTGAGTAGAATATTCTGTAAATGTCGATCAGGTCAAGTTGCTTATGTTGCTCAAGTTTTCTGTATATATTGGCTTATTTCCTATTTGTTATATCAGTTAGTGAGAAGGAAATGTTGAAGTGTCCAAACATAATTGTCCCTTTCTTTATTTCTTCTAGTCTTTTGGTTTATAACTCATTTATTTTGAAGCTTTGTTACAAAAGACCTGCATAAATTGTTATGTCTTGGCGAGTTGACCCTTTCATCATTATATAATATTCCTTTTTGTCCTGGTAATTTTCCTTGTTCTGAAGTCTTCTTTGTCTGACATTAATATAGTTGATTCAGCTTTTATTTTTATTCAGATTTGTGCAGTATAGTTTTCCATCCTTTCATTTTTAACCTACTAATATTATATTTCCAGTGAGTTTCCTAGTAGAAAACATATAGCTGGCCCTTACTTCTATAGCTAATCTGATAATCTTAGTCTTTTAATGCTGTCGACGATTTACATTTAATGTAATTATTGATTTACTTGGGTTTATAGCTGCCATTTTAGTATTGTTTTTCTACATGTTCCTTATTTTTGTTGTATCAGGTTTCTATCACTGCTGTAGCAAATAAGCAAAAATAGAGTGGGCTAAAGTAACACTCATTTATTATATCAGAGTTTCCACAGGCCACAAGTCATAGGCATAATGTGGCTCAAATATTTCCTCTGCTTAGAGCTTCACCAGGCTGAAACTGAGTTGTCTGTAGGGCTACGCTCCTTCATGAACCCTGTGGAGAAGAATCAGCTTCCAATCTCTTTCATTTTGTTAAAAGAATTCAGTTCCTTACAGCTATAGAGATGAGGTCCCATTTCTCTGCTGGCTGTTAGCCGGAAACCTCTCTCAGCTCCTTAATGTTACCTGCATTCCTCATCCCCTTGCTCTCCAATAACAGCAAGTTCAGTCCTTTTACCACTTCAAATCTCTCTGACTTCTTTTGATGAATCTCTTACCTTGCCTCTTCTGCTTTTAGGGACTCATGTGATTACACTGAGCCAATCTAGATAAACCAGGATAATTTCCCTGTCTTTAGATCAGCTGGTTACATCTTAATTATCTGCAATATCCCTCCAGAGCAGTACCGGGAGTAATTGATTGAAAACCAGAAGAGGAGAATCTTGGGGGAACATTGTTAGAATTACATTTACCACAGTCTGCCCTCAGACCCCCAAACGTTCAGGTCCTTCCCAAATGCAAAACACATTCACATCCCTCCCAATGCTCCCAAGAGCTTCATCCCATTACAGCATTAACTCAAAGCATAAGAATCTTATCAAATCTCATCTGTTCAAAAGTCCAAAATCTCTCATCTAAATCAAGTGTGGGTGAGCAATCTATTAAATAGAACTCCTGGGAACAATTTTTCTCTATCTGTGGACCCATGGAATTAAAGGCACATGTTATCTGCCCCAGTATACATGTGTGAGACAGGCATAGGTTGTCAGTTACAAACATGCTGCTTCCACCACAGAAAAAAAAAAAAGGAAGGTAAAGCACAGTCACAGGTCCAAAGTAGTTTCAATATCCAGGCAGGAAAAATACATTAGGTTTCAAGGTTTGGGAAGAACCCTCTTTGGCACTTGGTTCTGCCCTCTAGGGTCTTAGTTCCACTCCTTAGGCTCCTGATTCTGCTGTCTGGGGCATCCTTGTGTTTTCTATGAAATGTAGCACCTGTTGCAGCTGAGTAGTTTTATCAGTAGTTTTACCTGCCAGCAGAATCCTGGAGATCAAACAGCCTTATTTCATCTCACACTCTCTTGTCCCTTTCTGTCCCAGTGTTTCTACCAGTATAAAATTCTCAAGAACTTCGTGGGCTCTGTGTGAATTCCACAGGGTTTCACACCCTTAGACAAGATACCCCTCTAAAATGTTTCCTGGATAATCTTTTCTCTAATTTTAGCTTCTGTTGAGATGGCATAGGGACAACATTCTTCAGATTCCTAGAAGCCCCCTCGTTTGAATGAGAGGATCTGTAAACCCTACCCTTAATCTCTTTAAAGAGACTTTTAGGGAGGGAAATCGGAGAGGGAAACAAACCATGAGAGACTATGGACTCTGAGAAACAAACTGAGGGTTCTAGAGGGGAGGGGGGTGGAGAGATGGGTTAGCCTGGTGATGGGTATTAAAGAGAGCATGTATTGAATGGAGCACTGGGTGTTATATGCAAACAATGAATCATGGAACACTACATCAAAAATAAATAAATAAATAAATAATAAATAAATAAGCAAGAGAAAAAAAGAATCTGTGGTGCTTTACAGGAGAAAAGAGTAAAAATAATATTTGACTTCTTTTCTTTGAATCTTAGTATATTACAATCATAAATGACAATTAAAAATGCTATTTCATTTTCAAAAAAAAAGAGCCTTTTATGTACCTGGATACTTTATCTTTTGATCTTTTTGAGATTTCTGAAAGAGCTATAGAATCACACTCTTAGCCTTTTCTCCAGAGCACACTTTACTGACAAAAAATCTCTTAATTTCACAGTCTTCTGCCATCTGGGTAGCCTGAGAACTTCCAAAATCATTAAGTCCTTCTTACTTTTTGTTTAATAGCTTTTCCCCCAATTTATCTTTCTCTTCTCATGTTTTATTATAAGCAACAAGAGGAAGCCAGGTGTTATGGAGTGAATGTTTGTGCACTCCCCCAAAATTCATATGTTGAAACCCTAACTCTCAGTGTGGCTATATTCGGTGTAAAGTTAAATGAAGTCCTATGGGTAGGGTCCTGATCCAATAGGATTAGTGTCCTTGTAAGAAGAGACAGGAGGGACCTCACCCATGTGCAAGAGCACCAAGATGTCATGTGAACCCACAGCGAAATGGCAGCTGCCTACATGCCAAGAGAAGAGCCCTCAAAATAAAACTTACCTTGCTGACACCTTGATCTTAGACTTCCCAGCTTCCAGAACTGTGAGGAATAAATTTCTGTTGCATAAGCTGTCCCATCTGTGATATTTTGTTACAGCAGCCTGAGCAGATTAATACACAAGGTAATACCCTTAACATTTTCTTTGGAACTATCAAGTAAATACCAAGGTCATCACTTACAAGTTCAGCTTGCAGGACCATTTTGCCAAGTGTTCTGCCACTATATATAACTGATCCCCGTTCCTCCCATTTCTAATAACCTGTTCATCATTCCCTTCTAATTCCTCACCAGAAGCATCCTTAATGTCCATATTCTATACCAGTATGTTCAAGGCAATCTAAACTTTTTTTCTATCATTTTCCTCAAAATTTTTATAGACTCTGCCTACATTCTAATTCCAAAGCCACTATTGCTGCCATGTCAAATTATGACAAATTTTGTGATGTAACACAACACTGTTTCACAGTTGCTGTAGGTCAGAAGTCCAGGCACAGTGCAGCTCAGCTGGTTCCTCTGCTTAGTGTCTCACTAGGCTGAAACTGAGGTGTCAGCAGGGCTACATTCCTTTCTGGAGGTTCTAGGGAAGAATCAGCTTCCACGTTCCTTCAAGTTGTTGGCAGAATTCATTTCCTTGAGGCTGTAGGGCAAAGTCCCTGAAGTATGCTTTTCCTTGGGAGTCCCTTTCAGCTTCTTAAGGTCACATGCGTTCCTTTTCACCTTGTACCTCCAGCAAGAGCAGGTTGAATTATTCTCACACATTCTTACACTTCTAATCTCTGACTTCTACTACATCTTTCTGATTCTTCAGCCTTGTGCTTTCAAGAGCTGATATGGTTGCCTGAACAGTAGGTAGCCTCCTTATTTTAAGGTCAACTGTTTAGTGACCTGAATTCCACCTGCAAAGTCCCCTCTGGATTAGTGTTTAATTGAAACACATGTGGGTAGGAATCTTGGAGGGGGGACAGTTCTTTAGAATCTGCCCACCACATTTGTGTTCCTCTGATTTTCCTTCCCTGCCCTCTTTTTCAATATTTAAATATTTTTAGAATTCCATTTTAATTTCCTCTTGGCTTTTTGACTATAATTTTATATGGTCTTTAAATAGACTTCATATAATCTTTTTAGTGGTTGTTCTAATGCTTACAAAGTACTATTCACACTTTATACCACTTTGTACTACTTGAGCATCAACTTAGAATTAACAATTTTACCACTTCAAACAAAACTAGATAAATAACCTTTACAACTCTACAGGTCTTTACCATCCTCTTTATGATGAAATCATGTGTGTTACACTGAAAGCCCCATTAGATAATTCTCCTCTGCTCTGTGTTGAATCACCAACAATTCTCTCTACTAACTAGATAACTCCCAACAACATACAAACTTGCTCCAATACCTATCATTCTATTTAGTCCTCCCCTGACCTCATGTCTCCAGCACTATTACATCATCCATGCTACCACTTAAAGCAATTTTTCAAAGTGGTGTGTACATGCTGCCTTTAGCCCCTTCTCTCCTCTATAACCAACTCCTGCCCAACATTAATGTAAACATGAGTAATATTTCAGGTGGTTTATCCCAATCTCTCGGTAGCATCAGGTGAGGCAGACCACTCATTCTTTTCTCCAACTCCACAGTCCTAGTTTTCTCCTGCGTTATTTGCTATTCTTCCTGAGTCTATATGCTGAATCTTCATAATTCTGCTTCTTAAATGTTGGGATTTCTCATGATTCTTCCCTGGACTTGCTTCCTTCTCAGTAATGCCTCCCAATGAATTATATCCAGTTCTGTGTATTTGAATAACAGTTACATATCGAAGATAGCCAAATTCATTTCCTTAGTTAAAACTTCTTATCTGAGTTTGAAACTCATATATCCACTAGTTGGCATCTTTACTTGGATCTCAGATATCTTCACCACAGCATGTCTAAAATCTTTTAATCCCCCATCCCAAACTTTTAATACCAATGCCAGAATTACACATCTATAAAAATGGCACCAACACAATCTTCTCTCAATTTCTACCTTCTTTTTTCCCACTCTACTGCTACCACCAGCATCCCAACGCCCATCTTCTCCCCTAGATGTTACACAAGACTCTGAATGGGCTTTGCCAGTTTACTTTCCCACATCCAATCCTGTCTCCAAGAGCAATGAATCTGAACTCCTTTAAATACAGACCTTTTCATCGCTGTTTAAAATCTTACAAGGATTTCTTCTTATACTATGGAATAAATCCAATGTTGTTAAAATGGTCTTCCAGTCCCTGATAAACTCTATAAGCTCATCTCATGTCATTTTCTTTCCTCTCATTATGCTCCAGCCACACTGGAACACACAGGAACATATCAAGCTCCTCCTGCCTCAGGAACTTGGCATAAGTTGTTCCCTATGTGTGAAGAAATATATTCTTAATCATTCATTGTTAATCTTTCTTATATTGTTGAGTGTTAGATGCAGAGGTAATCACTATTAGTCACAGTGTTAGATGCAGAGGCTCTTGTTAAATATAGAGAAATTATAGGTCTTCAAAGCCTATTATTTATGGCAGCAAAGACTATGAGAAAAAAACATAAGACATAACTTAGGTATAATCAAGTAAATTAATAATATTATAACAGACAACATGGGGCGAAGGAGTAATTCTGGGTTGATGGAGAAGTCCTCTCTGAGAAAGTAGTATTTAATTTGAGGCCTGAATGATGAAAATGAATCAACTAAGTAAATGAGCCATGAGCATTCAAAGCAAAAAGAAAAGTATGTGCAAGACCCTGAGTCCAGAAAGAGGGTTCTGTGTTAGAAAGACTGAAATATGACCATGGAGACATAAGCGCTGAGAGTCAGTAGATCAGGGCTGGAATAAAGTTGGAGAGCAGACAAAGGCCGAGTCAGGCAGGGTCTTAAGAGAGCAGATGTGGAATTTGGATGTTATAAGTACATTGGACAGCTTGTGTAGTTATTTAAGCAATAGAGTGACAAAACTTGATGTACAAAGGTTAGTTTAATGTAGTGCACTTTAAAACATCTCCCCCTAAAATATAGCCTCAAATCAACGGTTGAGTTCACCAATAGTAAGAGCATCACCAAACACTGAATGTCCTCCAAAGGGGCATTTTATCCTTTTATTATGAAGTTATATCAAGAGACTGCTTATTCTCAAAGAGCTGAGTCCATAAAAACTGAAACAAGAATTTGAAACTACTAAAAATATATATACACAAGCATAAAGAGGTCAATCCCCAAAAGGAAGGTGGAATAGCTAAACCCAATAATATTATGATGGGCAGAAGCCAATATATATTGTGTATATACAGCAGCAATAAAAAAATTAACCATAAATATTCAATTCCAATTAAACACACAGCAAAAAGTCAAGAAATGAAAAATAACTGCAATCTACTTTAGCAGCTTTATTTATATAGTGCATGCATTTTCTTTTTCATGATTTTGCCTTACTATGGCTTTAAATGATGAGGTCAGTAATGAGTATTTTGCTTCACATTTTCCAAAGAGTACATGTGGCTTAGGAGGACTATAGGAAACAATTTCCAAAGAACCACAGCTAGAACTCAGATTCATGGTTTACTTAATACTTCCTGGCATGAGTATTTTAAAGGCTTAATTTTAAGGAGATAAGCAGTTTTCTTTTAAAGAAAGCTTACTCTATTACATAAATTTAATCTATTCTTAAGAGAAATCATATTAAGAATATCCAAAAGAAACAAAAAATGTAAAATACTACCAAGAGAGAAGAGCTTATGATCTTTTAAAATTTGGAACTCCAAAGCTCTCTAAGAAGATTTCTAAAAGCATAAATAAAACTGACATTATAGAGTATACAACTAATAAAGTAAGGTTTTTTTTTATTCAAGGAGATTTCTAAAAAAATTAACATTTTGCTTCCTTGTATGAAAGCTTAAAATTTATGGTTTTGAAATAAAGTTTTTAAATTGTTAAATAATTAGATTGAAAAGAAGAAAAATCCATTTCAGCAATTATTCGATTTGCATGAGCTAGCAATCCTTTCTCATATGCTGAGTATAGTAAATGAATAATGGAATTAATCTTGCAGTGCAGTTAATTTTGACTTAAAGTACCCAGATAAATATTGCAAGTTTAAAGAGAAATAAAGGGAATTTGATTTTCCCATTCACCCTTGATAAATATAGAGAGATTTTTTTCTGCTCATTCCAACCATTAAATGAAATACTTTATCAGAGAAAATATCTTTCTGACATGAAAATAAATGGTGCTCAAAAAGATCCATGACCAGTAAAATAGTACATAGTTTGGTGTTCTGAGAAAGCCTATGTATGTGAATAATCTAGGACACTAGTAATAATCATAAAACTGGCTCTTCCTGTGATACCTTCCCATGGCATGTACATTTGACACATTTAACACTCTATTATCTCAATTCTCATAATTATTCTATGAGATGAAAATAGTATTGAACCCGTTTGTACAACTGAAGAAGCAAAAGCTAAAAGAAGTAACTTATTCAAATTATACAACTTGTAATTTAAAAATTACATATATTCTTCTTTCAATCACTACTCTATACTGAAAGGTACTCAGCTAGATCCCGGTAATAGAAACACAGGAGGTAAATTCTGCCTCAGCCTGTCATGGAGATAGACAAAAACAGCAGTAAGTATAACACAAAGTGAAAAGATAAAACACAACAAATGCCATAGAAGCCCAGCATCATTTTTTTTTTTTAACCAGCCACAGGTGGACAGAGAAGGAGGCCTTTCTGCCGGGAGTAATGTCAGGGTTTGAACTGACTCTTGGGAGGAGGATGAAGAGTTAGCCAGGTAAAGAAACGGGGAAGGCGGTGGGAAGAACCTCACAGGAAAATGCATTACAAAGTCACACAGATAGGAAATAGATTATCTTCCAACAACTGCAAATGCCAATGTTGTTGAGAGCATGAGGCTTGTAGAGAGAAATGGCCAAAAATGAAACTGGAAGAGATGTCAATAGATATGCCGAATGAAGAAATGAGGATTTGTGGTCACTTGGAGAAAGCTACTTAGTCTTGCTCTGCTCCCATTTCCTAATCCGCAAAATGGGTTAATAATACCCACAGATTTTGTGAGGAGTAAATGAACTAATAACCAAAACGTAAAATAATGGAACACAGTATGTATTCAAAAAGTTGCCATTCTTGGCCAACAGAAGGAAAGTAGCTGGGCCCATAAAGCTAGTAAGTGTCCTAGCCAGGATCTAAACTCAGATTGGAGGAAAGCGAAAGCCATTATTTTAACACTACCTGTAGTCTAGTGGCTTAAAAAATGCATATGCTACAATACAGTTCAATAACAAATACTGTTTTTCCTCATTTTTAAGAGCTTTCAAATTTTAAAAAAATCCAAAAATTTTTAAAAAGTCAAGGTAACAGGAAAGGAGAACAAAGTGACAGGAAAAAGAACCTGAATACAATAATTATGTTTTATGATCTAGTAAAATAAAATCGAAAAAAATGGAAGGAAGGAAGGAAGGAAGGAAGGAAGGCAAGCTAATGAACAATGGCTATTGGCTATTGTTTTTTTTACTCTATATACATGGGAGCACTTTGGACAATTATTCTTATTTTTAACTAAATTTTAAGGTTTTTTTTTTTTCCAAATGGATGTACTTTAAACTTAAGTACATTTTTGGGTTGGCATTGGGCTATAAAACTCCCAATGATTTGTTAAGGTATAATTCTAAGTTAGATCAATTATTAAATTTCAACAATGTTTAATTATTAACATATGTCTTAGCCTCATTATTCATTAGATATCCTGTTCTCTGTTTCCCTTCCCACAATATCTAAGCTATGTTATAATGGTTTGCACTTTTGTTTCATTCGTTCCTGGTATATATTCTCTTTATGCTCAAATAGTTTCTTGTTTTCACTTTACCTCTACTTATCTCTTGAAATTTAATTCTTGCCTCAACACTGGAACAAATTCACTTTATTCTGTTGGACCTCAGAGGAATTACCCTTTCTCAAGGCCTTTCTTTTATAACTGGTAAATAAAGATAGGATCTTTCCCTGCATCACTATAATAACAAAGTGCTATTTAATAAATGCTTTATGTTCAGAAATAAGAACAGTAGAACAAAAGTCACCAAAATGAAAAAAAAATCATGTCTTTCAAATTTAAGTATCCAGAAGACATTCATTTTAAGTTTTTATATAATCTTGAGCCAATTATAAAGCTCTGAAGATACAGAAAATATGTCTTATTCTCAGATCTAAATGATGTAAAGTGATCATGAAATCTCTGATATAACAAAATCATATTAAATTCTGAAGTATTCTGTATAAGGAATAATAAAATAAGCAATTCTAAGAGACAGGATTGAGCAAATGTATAACATTTCCATCCTGGATACAGAACACCAGGAAGAAATAACCTTATAAATGGTGAATGCTTACAAAATGCAAGTAAGTCTGTCCCCATCCAACACTCTACTACAAGACCCCTCTCCCATCCAGATAACAAAGGTTGGCCATGTATATTCGGCTCTTTCATAAAACTGATGATATAAGATACTTAAAAGGTCACATATCCACATCACATCTTTCTTAACAGTAATACAGACAGGAATACCTAGGAGGGCAAAAATCTCAAGTTATTTTCCTTGAAACAATTTCTACTTTATACATGTTACATATAAATGAGAAATCTTCTTTTCTTGAACAAATTAAGAAATAAATTTTTACTACCCATACAACCAATTTATCCATCATAAAATTACCAATCTCTTTAGTTATTTTTATGCCTAGCGTGTGTGTGTGTGTGCGCGCACACACCCATGTAGAAAGAGAGAGTGCTATTTATACAGTTCTTAGGAATTTCAACTTCCTGACATCAGTTTGATGGAATTTACAGCCAGCAGATTTCTTTAGTTATACAAATATGTGATGTATACCTCTTAGTAGAATAATAAGAATAATAAAGGGAAAAAATAACTCAAATTGTATTCAAGCAGCAACAATGGAAAGAAAACATGGAATGCAATCATATGATTTTAGAAAAAGAACTAAATGGGTATCTTTATTTTCCAATTAAATATGCATAGGTAATTCTAAAATATCAAGCCTGATTGTATAGGAAAATTGTAGTGTTCTGGTATATAAAAAAAAAAGGGAGAAGAGAAGCTGATTTGGTAAGGAAGATATCTTTGGATTTTGTTATTTGACTTTTATTAAAATGGGTAGAACACATAAATAAAAAATGCCCAGTAAGAAGATGGATATACAGAACTAGAGATATGATAGTCCAAGTAATCACTGAGGGAAAGGAAGAAGAGTGATAATTATAAAACTCAGAATTATATCCATGTTTAAGAGGTAATACAGATCAAAGTGGCACCATAAAAGTAGACAAAAGAAGAAGGTAGACATGCAAGAATAAGAATAAGGAAAACCATGAAAGTCAAAGGAAAGGAAATTCTAGCAATAATAGGCCATTTTGTCAAATGCCGGAAAAGAGTGCAGTTTATGTACAAGAAGTCCATAGGGATATTTAAAGTTATAGCTGCTGCAAAATAAATAAATAAATAAATAAATAAAGTTATAGCTGCAGACTTCTCATTTCAGGATGGATGTAGGAAGACATTTCCATACACTTCTACTCCCAAAACTCTGCCTAAGAAAGAAACAGAACGAGAAAGAAAAGTTTAGACACCATCTAGACTGACACTTAGAACTATCTGTAACTCAAATAGTAAGTAGATAAAGGGAGAGTAAGTGACTTAGCAGAATAGAAGAGAGAAATTTATAGAAATAATGAAAAGGAAATAATCCAATTTGATTCGTAGAACCCTAGACAGATTCAAGTGTGGAAAGCTCCAAGTATAGTAGAAAGCTGAGGTGAGGCTGGGGCTGAAAACATATGAGTCATCTTAAGATCTGTTTAAAAAATAGTTGGGTCCCCAGACCCTACCCCATTCAAATCTGTCAAGCTACCCAGAAGAAAAAAGTTTTATAGATTCTGAAGAAACTGAACCAATCAGACACCAGATTTGGGGACACTAAGTACAGAATAAAACCATGATGAGAAGTGACATTCAAAACACAATGGCTAAGTGATATTCTGCATAGCCGTGAGTGAGATCCACAGCTCCCTCTTCCTGCCTCAAATTTATAAGATTAACAGCTTATATTACCAGAAAGGACACTGGTGCTCTTTCTTTGAAGGTAGAATACCAACACCAAAAAACACATTCACAGATAATTTCGGAGTTACCAGTGAATGACCCAACTAGTCACTCTATAGTGAAGCCCCAAATCCTGCATGACCCACCCAAACACAGAACTTCCAGTTTGCTTTTTAGTACTTCACACTGCATATGATTGGACAGTTTGGAACTATCAGACATCTAAGAAACATATTCAACTGGGGGGTTGGGGGGGAAAGAGCAAAATAAGGGAAAAAAGGGAACTCAGAGGAAATACATTAAAAAAACTTCCAGGAAACCATAATTAATATCCATAGACAGATAAAATGACATTGTAGCCATGAAACAAGATGTTAGGAAAATTTTTAAATACAGCTTAAATTAAAATATTTATTAGAAGGGTAGGTAAAAAAAAATCTGCAAGTTGTGAAAACCTACAAGATAGTAGAACAAAAGCACAGGATTTAAGGGGAAACTCTAGGATCAGAAAGAGTAGTGGTTGCCAAGAGGGGAGGGCGGGAAAAGGGACTGATTACAAAGGAGCACAGGGGAATTGGGGAGATGCTGTGGTGACAGTTTAATGACCACATACATTCGTCAACATATCAAATTGTAAACTTAAAAAGGGCAACATCTAGTACATGTAAATTAGGTTTAAAAAAACAAAAGACACAGAGATGGAGTGTCTGTCCTTTTGGACTGCTATAACAGAATACCATAGACTGGGTGGTTTATAAACAACAGACACTTATTTCTCACAGTTCTAGAGGCTGAAAAGTCTAAAACCAAGGTGGAGACAGATTCAGTGTCTGATGAGAGCCCATTTCCTAGTTTATAGCAGGCCAACTTCTTGCCACTGTGTCCTCACATGGAGGTAGGAGCAAGGGAGCTCTCTGTGGTCTACTTTTTAGGGACACAGATCCTGGGGCGCCTGGGTGGCTCAGTTGGTTGGGCGACTGCCTTGGGCTTGGGTCATGATCCTGGAGTCCCGGGATCGAGTCCCACATTGGGCTCCCTGCTCAGCAGGGAGTCTGCTTCTCCCTCTGACCCTCTTCCCTCTTGTGCTCTCTCTCTCTCTCATTCTCTCTCTCTCAAATAAATAAATAAAATATTTTTTTAAAAAAAGGACACAAATCCTATTCATGAGGGCTCCACCCTCATAACCAAAATACCTCCCAGAGGCCCCACCTCTAAGCATAATCACATTGGGAATTAAGATTTCATACGTGAATTGGAGTGGGGGGCACAGCCTATAGAAATGAAAAATGGGAAAACAAAGGGAAAACATTAGAAAATTAATCCAGGAGGCCAAGCATTCAGCTAATTAATAAGAATTGCAAAATGAGAGAATTAAGAAAAGAAGGAGAGAAAATTAAGGAAATAATAAAAGAGGGTGCCTGGGTGGCTCAGTCGGTTAAGCGTCTGCCTCAGGCTCAGGTCATGATCCAAGGTCTTGGGATCGAGTCCTGCATCAGGCTTCCTGCTCAGTTGAGAGTCTGCTTCTCCCTCTCTCTCTGCCTGCCTCTCTGCCTGCTTGTGCTCTCTCTCTGTCAAATAAATAAAATCTTAAAAAAAAAGAAAAGAAAAGAAACAATAAAAGAAATCCTCTCCAAACTGAAGAACAAGACTCTCTATATAAAAAATGTTTCACCTAGCACCTTGTCCAATAAATGAAGACTGAGGCAAATGCTTGAGACATTTTAGAACACTGGGTACGGGAAGAGTCAAAAAAAGGAGAAGTATACAATGTAACAGGAATCAGAATGGCTTCTGAATTTTTACATAAAATTAGATGCTAAAAAATAGAGAGGCTATACTTTCAAAATAGTTAAAGGAAACTATAGCCACTCTATTATTTTATATCCAGTCCCTGAAGGAAACAAAACAAATAATAAAAATTACAATTTAAAAAAAATCCTAAAATATATTTAAAATTATACATTAAGAGAGCACATAGGGTACCTGAAAGTATCCACCCATAACTAACACCACCAATACATAATCCAGTAAAATTCTGGGCTTGAAAGAAAAAAGAAATCCTGTAGGCATCTAGACAAAAGGAGTATATAACATATTAAGGGGAGAAAACAATTTTCTTTGAGAGAGGTGCTTTATTTCAGAAATAAATAATTAAGATTCTCAAAAAAATTAAAATGTGAGGCAAAGATTTTTACCCAATAAAATTTTCAATATAAAAGACCCAAACTGTTATCAACATGAAAGAACTCAGAGAATGTGGCTACTGTTTCCCCTTCTTGCAGAATCTACTAAAGAACAAATTTCAGACAAACAAAATGACTGGTGAGACATCAACAGGAGAACTTGTGTAGAGCATTAAATAAATAGTTACAGAACAAAGAGAAATGAAGATTAGAAGGAAGAACTTATTGTATGTTGCAGCTATCAACTGACAAAAAAAAAATGAAGGTTAATAGATGTACCATATTTGTTTTATTTTCAGTAATCAAAATTGATAATAATAGCCCTGGTATTATTAATCTGAGAATATTGTGTGTAATATGTGGGATAGAATAATTATGGAATATTCTAGCATCTTCTGTGTCCTTGAGAACTAAAGTGAAATAAAAAGATGAAGTAAAAACCCAGGGATCCAATATTTGAATTGGCAGTATCTGAATGAACTCCTAAGGCAATTTATCTTCAAAAATATATACTATTTCCTAGTTTTTCCAGTGAATAGGCCAAGAAATAATGATAGAAAATAGATGAAGGAATCTTGGAACAGGAGAAGAGAGTAAGAATAACAGAGGGAGCAGAAAATTAGGTGTATACAGTAGACTATACTCCTCATGAGTCTTATAAATCATATTTGATGATTAAAACAAAAATCACAGCACCATCTAATACTCAAGAAAATGATATTTATTTTTTCCCAGTTTTACCTAGGTACAACTGACATACAACTTTGTCTTTCTTTAAGGTATACAATGTATTGATTTGATACATTTATATACTGTAAAATGATTACTACTGTAGCCTTAGCTAACACCTCCCTGGGATCACGTAACTACCATATCTTTTTGTGGTGAGAACATTTAAGATCTATTATCTTAGCCACTTACAAGTATATACTACATTATTATTAACTATAATCACTATGCTATACATTAGATGCCCAGGCATACTCATTTCAAAACTGGAAGTCTGTACTATTTGACCAACATCTCCCCATTTCCCCCACCACCTGGGCCCTGGTAACCACCATGCTAGTCTCTGTATTGAGGAGTTTGGCTTTCTTAGATTCCACATATAAGTGATATCATACAGTATTTAGGACAATGACATTTAAAGATGGAAATGGTAAAGGGACCTAAATGGAAGGGAGGTTTCCATGCTTCATTTAACATAGTGAAATGCTCATACCAGTAGATGGTGATAAGTTACGTACGTATATTGTAAAACCAGAAGCAACCATTAAGAAAACTATGTAAAAAACATAAACACAGTATAAAGAAAGATGGATTCTTAATTTTATTTAATTGCTGTGAAATAAAACATAACAAATATGTTCAAATTAGTTCATGATGATTTTTTAAAATAGTAATTGGTCACTTTTAAAGGATGATAGCAAATGGAATTATTGCCTTTAAAATTGTAAAAATAATTGTATAATAAAGAAACATTTATCCTGACTTTCCGATATGAACTATACTTCTGGGTATAAAAATAAAAGAGGAAAAATAAAAGAAGAAAATTATTTTTATGAAATTATTTACATTAATGAAAAAGAATCATCATTTTGCAACTCTCAAGGAAGAATTAATAATTATTATAAGCCTTAGGTGTCAACAGCTACTAATATAAAAAGTTAAAACCAGACATGATGTGCCTCCTGATAAAAAGAACACACCACCAGAGGGATCTAACTGGAGTCTGATTATACGTCTGGACCCAATTGCTAAGTGCAGGAAATCTAGAACATGGAAGAACAGGTTGAATGCACTACAAGTCTCCAAATCAGCAAAATGTAGACTATGGTGAACTATTATCAGTTAAAGGGTACAAGTTCTTCCTCAGGGCGATTATAAGAGAAAGAAGGAGATTAAAGGGGAACCTGCAGATTAAGAGACTTCAAAGATAGATCACACTTCTTAATGGGCCAGACTAAACTATAGTGTCTAGGAATGCACTCATAGCTGATAAAGCAATGGAGAAAAGTGGTTATTACAAAAACCAGGATAGTGGAGAATGGGAAAGACCTCTGACAGGGGTGGGGCACAGAGACAGCTGCTGGGGCCAGGGGCAATGTTCTATTTCTTGACCTGGATGGTGGATACATCTTGTAATTTACTAAGCTATATATTTATTTTGTCTGGTTTCCCACCTTTGAGTTTTACTTTTATAATATTAAGGCCTAAAAAGACTGAACTTAGAGCAGGTGCATCAAGTTAGTACTGCATTATATTTATACATTGCTAGAGCAAAAGAGATTGATGTCAGACAGGTTAACACCTATTTTTCCAGCATAACTTTCTTAGTGTGTTCCTAGGATGACCAGCAAGAAACATTATTTGTCACAAGATCTTTTGTCACAGAGGTTTTTTTTTAGATTTTATTTATTTATTTATTTATTTATTTATTTATTTATTTGAGAGAGCGAGAGAGAAGGAGAGAGAGTATGAGCAGAGGGGGGGGGAAGGGCAGAGGGAGAGGGAGAAGCAGACTCCCCGATGAGCAGGGAGCTTGATGAGGGACTGGATCCTAGGACCCTGGGATCATGACCCAAGCCGAAGGCAGATGCTTAACTGACTGAGCCACCCAGGCGCCCCAATCACAGAGGCCTTTCTAACATGATCTATTTACTGAAGCTCAGTAACATGACAAAGCATGAGTCAGTCAGACATAAATTTTAATCCGAATCTCACTGTTTTTAATTTTGTGACTTAGCCTTTTTGATTTTCAGTTTTCTCATCTGCAAAATGGGAATAATGAGTGACACTGTTGTTTTTAACATTGGAAAATTTTTTTTACAAAGTGCCAGAAACAGTTTGGGCCCTCGAGAAATATCATCTATTATTTCGATTACAGAAATTCCTTGTAAAATCCTAATTTTCCCTTTAACAAAATAGCAAAGCCTAAAATACTGACTGTTCCATAACAAAGGAAAAACAGAATTTTGGTTCATTCCATCTCCCACTACTAGCTTCCATGTATTTTGAACCAGTAACAATACAGTTATCATTTTATTAAGGGATCCTGTGGCCATTGTGATAAACACATTAAAATGTATTAGATTCTGGAAAGCACTGGCAGGGGGATGAGGCCACCAGGAGACTGGCTAGAGGTGATCCCAGAGTCTGCTGGAATGAGATCAACCAATGGTACAAAGAAAGCACGTGGAATAGAGCAAGAAAACCTGTTCCTCTGTACCTTGCTTTTTCTTTTCAAGTGAACTTCTTTCTCACTGCCTTCAGCTCCCTGGGTCATTCTCTTAAAGCTGGACATGAGGTCTTTGTGTCTGATTTACAAGCACCACTTCTGTACCTTTTAAAAGACATCTGAATCATTACCTGACACAGAGGCTTCATCCTCTAACGTCTAGTTGCCAGAACTAGTGCAGTGTAAGTCACATATCAGAGGTTACAGAAATGATTTTCTGAAAACACCATGGTATTTTAAAAATTATTTCCTCTATGATAAAGCATGTCTCCCAGCAAGCATTCTGCACTTAAAGAGTGAGCATGAATGCCACCCTGAGAAGGAGGTGGATATGACCTAGGGGAATTTCCACCAAAACAGAAAGGAGAAATAAAAGGAGCTCATAGAAATTTAAAGGATAAAGAGCAGCAGCACAGGAGTCAGTCATCAAGAGTGTTGAAATAGCAAAGGATACAGGGGAGAGGAGCAGTTCAGGCACGCTGAAAGGAAAGCTGAATGCTGCAGGATCTAGAAAATTTAGGAGAAGAGTGCCAGTCCAGTGGACCTACTCCAATCTGGGGCCTCCACACCAGAATAAAAGGCCAGTTAGAACCCCCATGGGGTAAGGAAGGCATTCAGGATATTTCTCCATGCCCTGAGCAGGATACAAAGGTAGTTGATCATGCTGGATAAGATTTTCAAGGGAGTTACTGCAGTCAAAGTGATCCTGAAATTAAAAGCTGAAGGACAGACTGCCAAGACGGATAGATTGCCCATCTTGGGATTTTCAACAATAGTTGCATCAGCAGGCACATAGGTTCATCATCCCTGATTTCCCCAGTGAACACCAGCCAAGGAAACAGCATTGGGCACAAGTCCAGAATTTTCACCCCCAAGCAGACACCCCAGCAGTGAGAACCCTGGGACAGCACTCAGATCTGAGACTTCCTCTTCTGTAGGATGGCCACGTCACAAAACAGCCCTCCCTCCCGGCCCCCATGCACCCAGACAACATCTCAGGTAGTCTATGAGGAGAAACTGATCAGACAGAGAAGTGAACTTACTGAACAATTATGCAAAATGAAACTGAGGTAACTACTTGGTGCTTGAAGTACCCACCACCCTCCATCGACAGCACCACCAAGCATGCAAAGGAAGCTTGAAAAATAAGACACAGAAAAGAAAAATGCTAGGGTTTAGTTTTCAGTTTGGTTTCCAGGTTTTGGTTTGGGAGTTTGGGGGGGGGGGGTACATGCAGTACCATATGAACCTGTGAAGTCTTATACAAGAATTTGAGAAATTTCATATATTTAAATCTGCTTTAACATTCTAATCAGAAGCGGTAAACGTACCAGATAATGTTAAGTGTCTTAAAGTACAGTTGATAAGTACAGTATTGTATCTGACCAACACTTATGCTTTCACAGTTCTTTTCCATACATCAGACAGTTCAATGTCACAGTCTATTCCACAGTGCAGCAAAGTTTATTGTCTCAAAGCAAATTTAAATTTTCAAATCAATTCATACAAAACGGAAGGCTTTTTTCACAGTCAAGGGAACATAAACACATTACTGATTTTAATATATTTAAATGTATCATTAATGTATTAATGATTTTATAAGTATTACATATTTATAATTAATGTATATAAGCATATACATAATGATTTAATCATTATTAAATTATATGTGTTTTAAAATATTTTTCTGACAAGGGGCGCCTCAGTGACTCCATTGGATAAGCATCCGCCTCTTGATTTCAGCTCAGGTCATGATCTCGGGGTCCTGAGACCAAGCCTCACGTTAGGCTCTGTGCTGAACCTGTTTAAGATTCTCTCTCTCCCTTTCTCTCTACCCCTCCCCATTCATGCATGCTCTCATTCTCTCTATTAAAAAAATGTATTTTTTTTTTCTGACAAGTAATTCTAAAGTCCTGTAATCTGTTGTTATTAACAGACTGGGTGGCTCAGTCGTTAAGCGTCTGCCTTCAGCTCAGGTCATGATCCCAGGGTCCTGGGATCGAGCCCCGCATTGGGCTTCCTGCTCCGCAGGAAGCCTGCTTCTCCCTCTCCCACTCCCCCTGCTTGTGTTCCTTCTCTTGCTCTCTCTCTCTGTCAAATAAATAAATAAAATCTTTAAAAAAAATAATAACAGATTACAAATGTTTTAGAAAGTACAGGATAAAATCTGAACTGTGACTTCCCATTCTCAGTTCTCAGCCTCCATTTTTAGCCTCATGGCTGAGCTCTATCTTCCAAATTATGCAAGGTTCTTGCAGACCCTGATGAGCATCCCCAAGGTGAAAAGTTTATAAGTAATCTCTATTCATTAACCTGACCTTTTGTCTCAATGTCAACAGTTATACAGATAGAACTTTATAAAGATGATGAGAATCAGGGACAGGGAGTACTTTCTGTTAAGGATGCTCACTTTCTACCCACAAAAAGTATTGCAATTGAGAATGTCCCAGTATAAAGAAATAATCTGGAAGAGACGGTGATACAAGGAACAGGTTAAATAACAATTTCAGACTCACAAGCATAGGGTGGCATGTGGAAGTGCTGAAATAACAGTGCTTTAGATTCAAGAAAAGGAGGTAAGTGTGGGGGCAGGGGTGGATGGGATTCCCATGAACGTGGACTAAGAGGGAAATTCCTGATCTCAAATGTCTCCGGTGGTATTCTTTGCCTTTACTTCTCACCTCTTTTCACTGTAACCTTAGTGCTTCCCCAAGACTAGTTTCAGAGTAGGCGGAGGTAAGCGGTGTGTAATACTGGACTGCAAGTATCTCAAGACCTACTCCACAATGTCTAACCCTGGTCTGGCTTTTCCCACAAAGGTAAGTCCCAATTGGCACGTCCACTTACAGTCAAACTCTATCAGTCACTCTTCTCACATTCTTACTGATGAATTGAGGATAGTTTCTGCTTTCCTACTAAAAGCCATACAGGGGACTATATCCTCTGCTTCTCAATGATCCACCACCTGCAAAAAAACTTGTCTTTACCTCCGGCCACTTCCTTTTTGTAAGTGCAGTATCTCAGAATGAACTGCTGAATGGAGAAAAACCCCATGCAGAATACAAGGCTAGCCACTGCAGTCTCCAATATGGGCACTCGAATGCATTAACTTTGAAGGAAGAGAAAAATAAACTCAACAGAAACCTGTGTGAAAAAATGAAGCTTAGAAGAAGCTGAAAGATTAAATTAAGCTCAGAACTGAAAACTACCAAGTTACGATTCAAGATAACTTTTCTAAGTTATTAAAACATCTCTCTGCCATTCTTAATACTTTAGTCATGGACTACAGTGACTTGGCTTCACAATCTCAAGAAACATAACTATTCATTTGTATCAATAAATCCATGAAATAAATTATAAATGGTATTTTCTTTGTTGTCTTTTTTTTTTATTTTATTATGTTAGGTTAGTCACCATACAATACATCATTAGTTTTTGATGTGGTGATCCACAAATTAGTTGTCTTTCTTACCAGTTAAAGTCTTTAAATGTATTCACAACTAAAAAATGTCATCTATAAAATAAGGATAATAATTATCCTACTTCAAAGAGCTGCTGAAGAAAGAAATTATAAAGAGTACTTAGAACAATGTCTAGCACAGAAGAAACACTTGCTTAATTTGCATTCAGCATAAGATTGCATTCAGCAAACATAAACATTTACTGTTTTTATTATTATTTACTGATTTCCCAAATATAACTGGTGACATGCTATTCAAGATCACCTCACAGCCCCTATACTACTATATGCATATGTTTTTTTCTGGAGTGCCTACAGAGCTGAGAAACATATTTCCTTTTACATATTATTTCAACATTTGCATTTTTTAAGAATTTCTCAAGTATTAGAAAGCAAATAAGATGCAAAGAAAGTATTTGGGGTTCCACTTCTTCAAAATAAAGGATTTCATTTATCTAAGTGAATAATGACACAGAGAGAATTTATCTAAATTGCAGAAATTAGTTTGTGTTTACAAAAAGCATCTCTTTAAAGCAAGGGTCAGCGAACTTTAAGGTAGTAAATATTTTATTTTAGCCTTGGTGGGCCATAAATTCTCTGCTGCAACTATTTAACTCTGCTGTTGTAATACAAAGGCAGCCATAAGCCACGTGTAAATGAATGAGTGTGACTGTTTCAGCAAAACTATCTATTCTAGCTCTAAAGCATGCAATAAATAATTATTCATATGGAAAACAAAGTCTAATAGATGAGAAAAGAATATGCACCTATTGCATGATGAACAGTCTTTAAGAACTCAGAATATTTTAAATTTTCACAGATCACACTTAACGATTGCTCATCCATTAAGTCTTCATTATAGTCCCTCTGTTATTACCACTGGGGGGTCTATACATCTTGAAGGGGGACGTGTTGGCCTTGAACACATTTATTTGTACCTTCTCTCCCTCTTATCAACCCAATAAAAACAACGTGATTTCTGGGAGAATGCACCCGGGCCTTGATTTCTGAACAATCTCACTTAGTTCAATCCAGATTAAAAAGTATTGGCTTAATTTAGTGGCCAAATTAGCAAAGCTGTACTAATTCAACTCCAGCCAAGCTGGCTCTTTTCTGGGATATTTATTAGGTTAAGTGATGTTTTGACAAATTCATAATGAATTTTAATCATGATTTACATGAATTTTACATTCTGGTGGGGGAAAAAAAGATGTTGCCAAATATCCAACTACTTAGAATTTAATCATATAAACAGGGAACTAACTGACATCAAGGTTGGAAAAATACTTATTTGTGTTATGATATAATCTTTTACTTCTCAAATACTGTAAGACATTACTTCCTAAGTCCTGAGCAATGAACAGCAGATATTACCAGATTTATTTCCAGAAGGAGTTCAGAAATCAAGAAACAAAGTGTCACAGAGAGTCTACTGCTTGGCTGGAAATAGAAGACAGATTTCCTGAACGCTCAAGTCAATGTGATATCTACTACATAACTTCCTTTTATATCCAGATATTTCCAAAGGAAAGCAGCAGAAGAAGTTAGTCCATTTAAACTCGCTTCTCCTGAGAAAAGCCAGACTTGCTGAGGGAAAACTCACACAAAATTTGTCTACTTCTTTACAGACGATAGAAAGATGAATTTCCCTCAATACTCTTCATTTCCTTTTATGACATCATCTAAAGGAAGATACTGACTTTCATGGCTGCAAAAGAAAATTGAGTGTGATGGCGGCTTAAGCCCAGCAGAGAACCACTTGTTAGGAAATGCTGAGCAGGGTTTTGGTCACCCAAAGCCAAAAATCGGCACTGCCTGTTGTCAGTCTGTGCCAGAAGCCTTCACACCATTTCTGCCATCATGTTCTCTACTTGTTTAGGAGGGCTGAATGGAATGGCACTGTACTTGGTTCACCTGCGTTTGTGAACGAAATCAGCAGTTTTAATTACCCAAGTCCATTGCCCCAAGGGGGCTATTAAAATTGAAAATTATTTCAAAGGGGAAAAAAATCAGGCACTTTTTTTTAATTGGATTTGTTATTCCTGACTTTTCTGCACCACAAGCCACAACATTAGCAATGAAGCAGCAGAGAAGGCACAAGTTAAAACAAGTAGGAGAGCCGGGAGCCTGAGGGAATCCTCGGACTGGAATTGAGGCTGGCTGCACTTGGGAGGCACACACTGGAAATGAATGAATGGCTAAGGCGTAAGGACAAGGGAGACGTGGCAATGTTTACTTTTCGCGGCTCTAAGAGTCTTTTGGAAATTTTGATATTTTAAGACAAAACAAGAAGGGTATTTTTATGCAGGGATAATGTTCCAGCCATCCTGAAACTTATCAACATTAGAGAATATTCCAGGGCTCGTCATAATTCTAAGCCTTTGCTTATGCCATTCCTTTTGCCTGGAATGCCCTTCCTCCCCTTTGGGCAAATCCCTCCACTATCCCTCCAACAGTCGGTCAAATTCTACTTTCCTTCTGATGAGATTCTCCCAAACTCTCTTTACCTCCGGCAGCAGCTGTCCTCCCCTGTTCTGTAGAACTTTGATCACACTTTTGTTAGAATGCTCATCATGGTGCATGGTCACATCTGTTTACATGTCTGTCTCCCCAGTTAAATCACAGGCATTTAGAAATCAGAACCACATCTTCTGGTCTTCTGTACCATTTCACTCATAGAATCTAATATGTTATTTGACACAGAGGAGGTGCTCGTGTCAGGTTGAATAAATTGTTTAGCCAAACTATTTTAACTTTGTTGGACTAGGAGAAACCTTAGATCCTGTTCAGTTCTGATTTTGAGACACAAAAAAATGAAAAGAGTTTAAGCAACACGGTCAAGGTCATAGCTACCCAACAGGTCTCCTGACTCCCTTTTCACTATGTACAATACCACACCTTGGGAAATGATTTTGAAAAGGTTACATTAGTACAAAACAGAGAGAACCACTTAACTCTTCCCCTCACCAAGCTACACATAACTATTTAAGAAAGAGGAGTAGAAAAGGAAAGAAAGGAAAGGAAAAAGAGATAAGGAAGAAGCCAAATTGTAAATACTCCTAGATCAGGGTTTCTCAGCCTTGGCACTACTGACATTTTGAACTGGATAATCCTTTGTTATGGGGGGCTTTCCTGTGCTTTGTAGGATGTTTAGCAGCATCTCTGACCTTTACTTACTTAGATGCCAGTAGCAGCTCACCTTCCCAATCGTGACAACCAAAAATGTTTCCAGACATTGCCAAATGTCCCCTGGGGGCAAAATTGCTCCCGGTTGAGAATAACCACCCCTGGTGAACAATCTCAGAGGAGGTAATCTTCCACACTACTTCAAGCAAAATACCAATAAATTAGCATGTTTAGTATACTGGCTTCAAACCAATATTCTCATATTAAGCATAGAAGCCAGAACCTGAAATACTTAATCTTCTTACATTTCTATTAATCCATTTTATTAAAAACAATGATGTTGTCACTTGGTCTATAGCTGTTAATACAACTAGAGCAGAAGAAAGAGAAAGAAAGAAAGAGAAAGAAAGAAAGAAAAAGAAAGAAAGAAAGAAAGAAAGAAAGAAAGAAAGAAAGAGAAAGAAAGAGAGAGAGAGAGAGAGAGAAAGAAAGAAAGAAAGAAAGAAAGAAAGAAAGAAAGAAAGAAAAGAAAGAAAGAAAGAAAGAAAGAAAGACCTAGATAAAACTTCCAGTTCTAAAAGGAATTCAATGCACTTAACAAGTCCTAGAGATAACCTTAATAATTTTTACTTTAGTTTTACTTTAAACTTGCTTTAAAGTCCCTCTTCGGTACCAAACATTACAATCCCAAATTCAATATTCCTACAAAACATAGTCTAAGGAAAAAAAATTAGTAAAAGAGGAAGCAAATATCCTTGACTTGATTTTAATATATATCTCCCCAAAGCCATATCTTCCTCCATGCCCTAATTGAGATTTTAATGTACCTGTGTTTTTTTTCCTTTTGAAAGGAACTCCAGTATTTAGAATTCTGTTCTACTTTCTAAGTAGTATAACAACAAATTCACATTTCAAAACTGAAATATTAAACATGAATAGTCAATGGCCAGAGCTATTATCTTTTGGTTTTGATTAAAAAAAAAAAAGAATAACATAAACCTAGTTTACTCCATTCATCTAGTCCAATAAAACCTTATCATGACTTAGTAAGTAGAATCCCAAACCGTAGTTGTTCCATTGTATAAACCATGAGGTTCCATTATTGCAAAGTTAATGAAACAACAGTCAGGCAGTTAATGAAACAACAGCTGGCCGGGTGGGGTTCTTGGGGCTTGGCCTCCAGCTCCTGGCATTGACGTGGCACCACTGGGTAGCAGGGGTCCACTCCAGCTTAAAAATCCATGAAGACAGCCTACGGCGCTACCACCACCTGCAATGTCAAGGGCAAGAGCAAGAGTTCCTGAAACTCATGTGATTTCATCACTACACTGTGCAAATTGGATCCAAAAGATACTCAAGGTTCACCACTCTGCTTCTGCTTCCTGAGACAGAGTAGTCTCTCATTTCCCACCCCTTCTTACACACTCCTACATCCCTTGGGTCTTAGTGTCCCCTTAAAATAAGAATGTCAGACAGAGGAAAGGGCAAATTGCCAATCACATTATATACAAATTTGATTTCTCGTGAGGTTTTGTCTAGTCACTCATGTTTTAAATGCACTTAAGAGGATTATCAAAGTTCTAAGTATGAAGTTTTTAACGAGAAACTTTTCCCAGTCTGTTCACTATCTCCTCATTAAAATCTTAAAGCCTGAATTCATATGTTAAAAAAGTAGATATAAATGATTGATCTACACACACACACACACACACACAATATTTTACTTCTACTGCAATCACAGGCTCCCAAATTATCTGAGAATCTGGCCCAGGTGCTACCAAGACTAGCAAAAACCATCATTACTGCCACCCACGCTTTGAACTGTGATAATATTCAAAATTTAATCTCTCATTTAAATTTAAGTTTCACTTAAAAAAATTGCATTACTTTCCTACCCCAAAGCCTCATTAAATAGCATAGAAACAGTACTTACATTTCAAATTCACTTTTCAAATAATTAACATCATGACTATATTTAAAATAATACTTTACTTATTAAACTTTGAGAACTGATAGATAAAGTGTTGATAATCTGCTAATTCCAAAAGTCAGGAGTTTCTGATTATTGACAAAGAGTGAAAAAAAGTATTTGCTGTATTTTGGGGATCTGGTAATGTTTTAGGGAAAGTTTTCCATTTTCCCCATTGCCCTGTGGCTTGGAACCAGGGCTACTGCATATGATTCTACTATTTATACATGTGTAACAGATCTTGGGTGGCAAATGGGGGCCTGAACCCAGCCCAGTCTCAGTGCCAAGCTACACCTGAAAGGTAAAGTGTATTATTAGGATTCTTCTGCTCAGAGGGGGCACGTTCTTGTAATTTATCCAAAGACAAGTACAAGCTAGTTAACGATATCTGTACCTGAGACAGCTACGCTACAGTGACTCGCAAAACACTCCAATATGGAAGACCAGGCAAAGAAAAAAACCTCAAGTGACCAGAGATTGTCCCTCTAGAATCTTGTGCTGGCTACCAGATCCTAACCCTCAGAGGAGTAGGCTCTGTCTAAAGATCACATTCCAAAATTCCTAATTTTTACACATATATAAATTCTGAAAATCCTAAATCAATGCTAACAAATAGCCCAAATTATTGAAGTAATGCCCTGTTTTTTAACTTTTATGTCCTTATCAGCATCAGTCTCTAAGCAACAGGGAAAATTTAAAAATTCAATGTGGCACGTGAATCCCCCTTGAGCTGGTATTACTTATGATTATTATGCTTGAGAAAAAGACTTCTGAGGTGTCCCATGGTCAAGTTAGGGCATGTGTGTCTATAGAAATCATTCTAAAATCTTGGGACAGAGAATAGAGAATAAGGAAGGAGAGCAAGAGACATGGGAAGAAAGGCAGGGAAGGCAAAGGATGATTATAATAAAGAAACGAAGGGAACAACAGAGAAAAAGCAATCCCAATTTTCTGCCTTAGGGTAATTACAGAATGGTAAATGATATTCATGAAAATATTCAGCTTTCTAAACCACTCTTTCAACTACAGGTTTCAAAAACAAACAACCAGTAACAAAGAATCACAAGTATTTGATTCTAATAAGTTTATATAGTTTCAAAACAGATACTCCTCTTGATTTAAGATGTTTAAATTATGAATGCCAAGATAAATAAGTTCCCCTACCTCTTGTTACCCATTCATTTTTGGCCTCTTTGTCCCTTCCCAGTGCTCTTGGCCCAGGTCAACTGGTGTGTATTGTTTCCCAGAGCCCCAGTCAGCTATTCTGAAATCAGCCCTGACAAGCCACAGCAATCCTAGTAAAATGGGTTCTCTTTGTCTTTCTCTCTCATCCAAGAACCTTCCTCCCATCTCCAACCAAAAAATTCAGCTTTGGCTGTTGTTCTGTTTATGCAATTCAGATTTCTATGTGCTTCTTCTCAAACTCTGCTTACTTTTCCTTTTTAATGCATTACTTTTCTGTTTCTGTTCCTCCCTGAGTTTTCATTTTAAACATGTGGTGTGGTTTAAAAAAAAAAAATTTAAATTTTGAATGGTAGTGACAGATACAGCTAAAGAGTTTCAAATCACAGAAGAGCCTCACCTGAAGTGTGGCGAGACACACCTGTCAATGCTACCTGTGGTTTTATTACTCACTGGGGACCAAAGACTGCTCTCCTTTTTCTGGTTCAGCAGCTTAGAGCCTCACCCTGTCTTACTACTCAGCATCAAGGGAAAGATGTCAAAAACTTTATAAAAAACCTGTCAGGAAGTCTAAGTGACATAATATTGATAAGGAAGAGGGTCTACAGGGTACAAAACATAAGGTCAGGAGACAAGCAGGAAAGTCCCACCATCCTTGCAAAGTAGGGGAAAGGGAAGAACAGAATGGAAAAAGAGGAGTGGGGAAGTTAGAGAGAGGGCAGAGGAGGGAGCAGGAGGGCCCATGAGGACAGTCTGATCCAGGATATGTCCCATTAACTAAAGGTGCTTTTTGTAAACATTTTGATGCTGTGATTCCGCATATTTCGGCCTACTATGTATTTTAATTACTCTGTTTCTTGCTCTTTTGTTTTTAAATAGAAGTTATATAAAGAAGAAAATCTTCCTTAAGGTCTCTGAATAAAATACCCAGATTTGAAGTGTTTTGTTCTAAGTCGTGCACCCAAAAGATTAAAAAATTTTACAGCCTGTTACAGTGAACAAAGTAATTTTACATGTATCATCTCATGTGGTCCTCACAACAACCTAAAAGGGTAGGCCCTTGGAGAACTTAAATGACACTCTAGTAAACTGGGGACTGGGAATCTAAAATATACCTGGGACTTTCTGTTCTATATACCATGTTCTTTCCAGTATTCGCTATTTTAATATGTTATAGGATGGATTCAAGTAAGGAAGTAGAGATACATAAAACATTAATTTGTATGATATAAATTCAAAGTTGTTTATCAGAGTTAGATGCAAGCCATTGTATAGAAAAATAGAAACTAATTTGAATCTTTACTTACTGTAAAACCTTGTTTTCCCTTCTATATAATGAAGTATTATAATTTTAGGCCAAGAGCTCTAGAGTTCAACCATACAAGAGAAATTACCTCCTCATGATCTTCGAATACCATTACTTTATAACTTATCAACAGTTAGAAAAACTATTTGAAAAGGGATTTAGATACTCAGGACTTGATGAAAATAAAACTTGATGTAAATAATAATTTCTCCTCTTTGTTCGTGATGAAAATTTCATCTTAACACAAGCATCATAACTTCATTATTTTGCCCTAATGGACAAATCCAATCCCTGTAATTTATCACAAATGAACATTATTTCTACTATTTTTATTATCCATTCGTACAGATAGCAAGTATTTTCTGCCATAATTTACTGAGTTGTTACCTTTGGGCATTCCTACATGGTTGGGAATTCATGGAGTAACATCTTTGAAAAGAAATAAATCTGTACTGAGCAAAAATGCTCAACAATGCTCAAACTATAGCAAAATTAAAACTATTTTCAAAAGATATGTATTTGTAGCTTTGCCCACTTAAACATTTATGAGTCTATTTATGCTCAGCTTTAAAGTCCACGAAAATTTTTAATTAGACTCTAAGTTTTCCCTAAACTATAACTGATGCACATTTTCCAAGAAACTCTAATTTCCTCAAAGTAATATTTTCAAAGAATTGAACATATCAATGGGTAATCCTAAGGAAACAACAAAAATTGAATGCATCATATCTTTGAACTATGCTTTTCACCAGAGATTCATAAGAATTTATTTGAGAAACACTTCTGTAGTTTTATTTTAAGTCAGTGGCAATATTTGGGGGTATGATGACATAAAACACACACTGAAAATAATCACTTACATGGCTGACTTCATACAGACCTAAATCACTGAAGGGATTTAGCCCCCCAAATTAGGAAGTCACTTACATTGACTCTGACCTCCCATCATGAGAAGTCCAGGTGCTTCTTCTTGAACTTCAAGGGCTCGGGCAGCCCAGGCATTGCCCCAACACTGCTTAGAGCAGTGGTCAGTCTGGAAGTAAAGAAGCACAGTAGTATCCCAGAGTGAGTGTTTTAAACAAGGCCTTCAAGAGGCACTAACACTGCATCCATGTTTGGCCACATGCCATTTGAGACTATAACATTATCCCACCACAGCAAGAAATGGTGATGAAAACCTAGAATGAACTGTATTTATCCAGAGAATATATCATAAAAGGGTTATCAACACATTTTTCTGTATTGCCATTTATGGGAAATTAACTTTAATGGAATGATATTATACCTCTATATTTTAAAAAATTCTGGAACACACAGAAAGTCAATTAGTGATAGAGTACTTATGAATTATATTGTTGTTTATAAATAGCAAAATCATAAGAATATCATAGAATAGGTAAAATTATTTTAAATGAACTTTCATTACAGAATATGTCTGTTTTGTTTATTCTACCATCTTTAAAGTAATTTAATATATATCCCATAACTAATCTAATAAACATATATTCCATTATTACTGAATAAAGTACAATATAATTTAATTAATATATACTGCATATTAAAATCAGAGTGACCAACTAGAAATAGCACTGTACTTTATCCTGGCCAAGGAGAACTCTATGGAGCAGCCTGCCCAGTCCACTTCAGGGATATAGAAGCTATTCCAACATTTTCACTCACTCCCCAGTGTTTTAGGAAACACGAATGTATGATATCCCTAAGGCTCACCCACCAAAACAAGACCTGACTACACATGAGACATCTATTCCAAGGGTTTTGGGGACCACACAAACTCTAAAAATAACACAATCTGGAGTAGCTAAAAGAAAGCTGTGTAGGAGACTGGAAAAACCACTGGTTTAAGAGGAAACCAAGATTCTGTTCCAGTTCTGAAGGTAAATAGCTCCGTGACTTCACCAAGATCTAGAGCCATTCTGTTTCCTTTCTAAATGTTGGCAAAAACAACACACACACACACACACACACACACACACACACACACACACACACATAAATCCACACACACACCCAGATGGATGACTCTAACATTCATCACAAGGGGAGGTTTTGAAAAGTAGGGCTATACAGTCCCCATTCACAGAGACTCTAATTTAATGTAATTGGAGTATAATGAAACATAAGTATTCTTTAAAAACTTCCTGAAATAAAAATTAAAAATGACAAATCTAGAATTCCAGATGATCTCAAAGCTCCCAACCCACCAAATTTTATGATTCTGTACCAGAGCTCATTTTGTCACTCATAGAAACTATGAAATATCACATTATTTAAAAAAGAGGAATTCCAAATGATAGACAAAGAAAACATTACACAACTACTGAACAATAGTAAATATAACCTTGATTTTTTTCTCCTTCAAATGATATACTATTACATGTGTATGTATATATTTATTATGTATTAATATACATGTACTATATATATTATATCATGTGTATATATAATGTATTTATATATACATTATTTACACACACACCATGCACAGACATATGCATGTGTGGGGGGGATGGATAAAATATACGTATCCAACAACTTTCTAGCTAATATTTTCATTAGTCTGATATTGCACCTACAATTAACCCAATATTTTTATCCACTTACTATGAAAAATTAGCATTTTTACACTGCAATTTTTTAAGTTAATTTTTTAAATATTTTAGATGACTAAAATTTTAATGTCTCACTTTTTAAGAATCCTACCTTTCTTGAGTTGTACTAGCCTACAAGTCTAACATTTTGGAAATCTAAGAGGAAACTGAAAAGCAGTAATCAACACTAAAACCTGAGAGAGAGAAAAAATTTTTAAAGGACAACACAGTTATGAAATAAACCTAATCTTAACTAAAATGTGCTTTATAGATGACTCATGCTTTTGTACAAGCAACTGTAAGGATTACAGTGTGTATCTTTATTGACATGAAGTGAAGATGCAAATCCTATAAATACTCAGAAGCACAATCCCTTGTGAAAGTAAGTATAAGCTATAAATAAAAAGTAAAATGAATGAAACAAAATGTAAATATGAAATGTTGTAAATACATCAGTCATTCACTAGCATATTCTGAGGTTACCACTAATAAAAGTTGTCATAGCGAATGTTACTAAATACCACAATCTGTAGGGTACCATCATTATCCCCATTTTATTTCAAGGAATAAAGATCAGAGAAGTTGAGTAACTTTTCCAGGTTCTCACACTTAGAAATATCACAACTAGAATTTAAACCTAAGCCAATCTTGACTCCAGAGATTCTTACCCTCTAAGTGTTCTAGCAGAGTATTAGAATAAAGGAGAAGTCATTTTTAGGTAGTCCTTCATTTTCACTTATACCAAATACCAGAAGCAAAGCCAACTTTTTTCCCCCAGGAAAGGCTTTAGAAGAATCTATGTAAAGTTCATGGACCTTTACTAAAAATGTTAACTAATGTTTCCATACTTTCAAAGGAATACACTGATCGAGAAATACCATATGTGTTTATTTATATATGAATGAAAAACAAAATGGAGAGTTGGCCCAGAAATACCATAGAATATATAAGCCCACAATCAATTCTAGTGTATTGAACACTAGAGTAAGCCCAAAAATTGCCTTCATGAAAAATACATGAAGGAAAAGAAGATGAAGACGAAGAAGAATCAATCCTTCTAAAAGTAGGAGTTTCAATCATCCTGTAGAAGGCCTTTTTTCATCTTTGATAATACTCATGACTTTTCTGACATTTATGTGAAGAAATCTTGGGGCAAATGTTCAAATTGAATGTAAAGACAAGCAGCAGAACCTGTTCTTTGAAGATTTTTTGGTTCTTGTTCCTGTTTTGCCAATGACTAACCTTATTCTCCTTGAACCTTACTTTCTTCACTTACAAAAATGAGAGAGTTGAACTATATTGGTGAGTTTTCCCACAAATAATTTATTAAGGAAAATTTCAAACACGCAGCAAAGTTGAAAGAATCATATAATAAGCCCCATAAACCCTCCATCTACATTTTACTATTAACATGTTACTATCCTTGCTTCATTGTGTATCCAACTATCAATCTACCTCATTTCTGGTGTACTTCCAAGTAAATCACTGATATTAGTACATCACTCCCTAAATACTTTAACGTGCTATAATTGAGTTCAGTGGTTGTTTAGTTTTTTCCATAAAACACAAATATAATAAAACATAAGAGTGCATATTCACTTAGTTTTAATAAATGCATATAACCAAACTCCTTTCAAGATATAAAATATTACATTGGTTTTAGAGTTTGTTTTCTAAGTAACAGAAGCCAAGATATGGCAAAAGTAGAGAGGTTATATTAGAAATAAAAGTAAAGATCTTCATCCTCAGTGGTCCCTCTGCCCTGCCTCAGAGTTCCAAGATGCTTGGGCCCCTCAAAAGGTAGAAAATCATCCCAGCAGATGCTCTCTGAGACCCTTTCCAGTTCAGTAAGGCAAAGCCTCTTAGTACAGATGAAAACAGTTAAACCACTCTGACATTCTCTGCTTTTCACCATACATGAAAGAAGGTCAGTTTCTCAACACTTGGAAGTTTCACTAGTAAATTATAATTGGTTTAATTGTTTGTTTATTGTGCTTAGGGCGATCCTGTATTTGCATCTCAGATATTCATCTTTTTAAAGTGATTTTGAATGGCAGTTAATATTTTTCCACATTAGAGCCAAGCTCTAGTCATAAACTGAAATGCACCTTCAAACATTCTGGCCAGTTCCCAAATACAATACTAATTTGGGTTGATATTTACAGTGACAAGTGGAGTTTTCTCTACATAAGGATTATAATTCCTGCTAAGATCAGTGTCTCTCTCTCTCTCTCTCTTTCTGCTTCTTTCTCTCTCTCTCCCCTCTCATATTTTGACTTTAACATAATGTAAATCTTTTGAGTAAACAAATGCCCTACAGGGAGACATGAGATGTTAGTTCTGCTCCTCCCTCTTGTGTAACTTCAGGCAACTTTCCCAGACTTCCTGGGCCTCAGTTTTCTAGCTGGTGATATTGAAGGAGGTATGACTAAATAATCTTCAGCATTAAGAACCTCAATCATACGAGGAGTTAACACAAAATTCACTTCAAAAGAGCCATCTTCCTGCAGGCAATTAAGTATCTGGGAAAGAAAGATCCAAACCTGTAGTTCATCAGATCACTCAATCATCTTAAACATTAAATCCTAACCACAAGATTTAACTGTAGAAAGAGACTTAATCTGTTCTCAATAGTTATTAGTCCTGTCTGAATAGTTGATCCTTATTTCTCTTTTTTTTGTTTTGTTTTGTTTTTTTTTCCACAGACCATCTTCTTTAAATGGAAATTCCAGCTTGGGCTATTATTATTTGACATGTTTCCTAGAACATCATAAAAGGCCGATATTGCCTGCCATACAGTACATTTGAATGAAAGAGGGCCTGCCTGCTCTGTGAGGAGCTGTTTCATCTCTCCTCTGTACTTCTAGTTATTTATATTTTAGCTGGACTGTTAATCATCAATATTGCCTATCATAAAGATGATATAAAAATATATAGTCCAAGGTAAATTCAAGTAAAGCAGAATTAGTAGGTAGGGCAAAAAACCTCTGGTAAGAATCATTTAAACTATAAGCATATTCATTGCTCAGGATTCTTGGGAGACAGTTCTCCAAGGGGCTCTTGTGAGCACATTTTGTGAGCAGTATTGATGTCCTTTGTTCTAGACTGTCTTTTCAAGGATTTTGTATAGAGGACAGCCTATGCAGACAGGGCAGAGGGCAGATATGTTTGCTGAGCTGTATAACATCTCTCTCCAGGGCAAAGTTTGGGCAGGTTTGCTTGCAGTCTGTTATAAAAGAGTTCTCAAAACTCAGGCCTGTGGTTGTGATGTGAATCCTCTGCATTAACGCCATCCACCTGGCTCAGTCCATGGCACTCCTGAGGAACCTGGGGTACAAGAAGAATGCAAACCCGAAGTTCATAGTGTTTGATGTGCCAGATGCATTAAATGTCTTTGTCTCTAAAACAGAAGTTTCTGCCAACATCTGTGAAACTATGGCAGGCTATCCCGTTAGCCTGCAAGGAGCCTGCAAAACAGTCTGCAAGAATCTCGGACCATCCCCAGTTCTTCACAAGGGTGTTGGCATTGTCCACACTTTTAGACTTTTAGCCTGGTATAGCCCTCTGTCTCAACTGAGGGATCACTCAGTCTCTCCTTCTCAGGGAACTCTGAACTGGCTTGAACATCAGACCTCCAGATAGCTTTCCTGAAGTCAGAGTACTTGATGAGTTTGAATAGCAGTACAAATTGCATTTCACAGAATCAAAAAAAAAATCATTTAGGAAAGATAATCTAGGACAAATAACATGAGTAAATTCAAGACTTCTCCAAATCTGCATAAATATAACATTTTTAGTAAAACCTGCCGTCCTCTGGGGTAGGAATGAAAAAAAAAAACCTTACCTTTTACAAATGGTAAAAAATAAAAACTCAATACAAAACACTATCAAATGAAGGTAATGAATATAGAAAAATAAACATTCCTGAAAAGAGTTTAAACATCATTTCTTATTGGTGCTCTAAGCAACTAAAGAAGGTGAAGAATGAGAGGATTATGGAGATTTACTGCACTGACTTCTTATAGTTTTGGAACTTCCCCCAGTGTATGCTGTAAATAATTATAAACTAAAATATAAGTATTTTACATAGTACCTCAGTTTAAATGGCTACTATGGGACAGCTGTTATTTTGCCCAACTGCAAATTAAGGGTAAGAGGCAGGAGGGAAGTCTCAGTAACATGGGATTCTGTTTTGGAACACAGTATTAACATATTTTCAACTAGACTTTCATACCTAAGCAGGATCAGCTTTGCCCTGAATTTTTCAGGTGAATAAATTATATATCATTTTATTTGCTTTAGGCAGTTCTCTGTAATTAAGCCATAGTTCAAAAAGTAATCTGCATGTGTTGTTCTTAGGAAAATAACATGAGGTGCAGAACAAGAACACTCAGCTCTGAAAAGGCTCTCTTTACACAAAAAAATAGACAATGGTCAGCAACATGAGGACATAAACTGTTTTGTTTGTCTCTAGCACATAATAACATTCTTACCATTATGTAGATATTTATTAGTCGCTCATTAAATTAACATAAATAACTATATTTTCATTGAGTATTTTAATCATAAGAAACTCATCATGTATTAAAGGGAATAAAAAAATTCAATGATCTGGACTTATTATTCAAATAAGAAAAATATTGGGAAGTTGGCTGAAATGTCTTATTTCAAAAACTGGAATAAATATGTAACTACTTCACAGTTAATGTGGTACAAGGATGATTTTCTAAAAAGATTTGCTTGTCAACCCCAATGCATAAAATGGTTTATATCTGTTTAAAGAGGGAAAAAGATAAAAGAACTCAACCCCCCAATTTTCCTTTTCATCATATGGTGAAATGAGCCCTCTATGGGGATTATAATTCTAAATCTAATTTACTATGAAGTGCTTACACAACTCTAAGTGTAAACAGACATGTGTTCCTGGAGATTAGAATGTCTTCTCTAATAATTCTCAATAATAAAGTTTCTAATCAAGATGCCATGACAGAATGATATCCCATTCTCTAACTTCCCATGGCAGATGAAGAACCCAGACCATTGAGAAAATCTACATAGACACCTGCTTCCAGGAAAGGTATCACATGGGCAGAAATTCTTGGTCTGGCAGTGCATGAAAGCAACGTGTTTCAGCATAGATTTCCGGGTTCCAATTCAAGCAACTGATTCTGCACTTCTGATCTGTACTTCACAATCTGTCATTTAAAAAAAAAATGTCTTCAGGTGATTCTGATACTTTGACAAGTTTGGGAGCTGTTCACGTGGGTCACAGAAACTGAGTAGGAAACCAGAACAGTGGACAAACCAAATCAAATTCTGGAATGAGAATAAGAAGGCAGCAAAGGAGGAGGTTGTACCAGGGAGAGGGGGGCGGGGGGGTCCATGTCTGACAATTGAGAAACGGATGTCAGAGACTCAAACTGGAGATCTCAATAAGACAGTGTGTTATGACCAGGAAGACACTCAAGGAAACTGGATGTATGGGCCGCTAAACTGTTAAAGGCAACGGTGCTGTCAACAGAAAGTCTAATGCCTTATTGTCAGGATTCAGAAATAATATTGTTAAGAACACCTTCGATTCTAATTTTTCTGTAGAAAATTCAACATTCAACATTCAGCAGACCCACAAATTATAAGATTTGTGTTTCAGAAATATTAAAATCTGGGCAATGCATTTTAGGACTAAAGAGCTTTAGAACATGTGAGGCACAGGAAGGAAAAGTGAGCCCTTAATTTAGTTAACTTGGAAAGTTAACTTGAGAAGAAATAAGAGGGTGGGAATTTAGAAATGAGGCACTTGACAAAAATCAAGCAAACCCTGGTTTTCCCACTTTGTAAGCTGAAATAAAGCAATGTTTCCCCACATCAAGGAAGGTGTACCCCCCAAAAAGACTGAGTGTTTGAGATTTCAGGCTCAGAACTCCGGTTTGGGTTTCATCACTTAGTAGCCGTGTGATCACAGGCATGTCAGTTAATCTTAATAAGCCCCAATGTCCTCATATGTAAAACTGGATGATGGATGGGTGATAACAACAGTAACTGTTTCAAGTGATTATTATGGTTATGTGAAATAGTGTATTATTTTACTAAATTACTTAGATACACATTATAAGTTCAGCATTACAATGTACCAGGTACTTCAGTTACCTGATTTTCTTGAACACATTAGTCCAAAGGTTCCCTTTTATAAAGTAGTGAGGAAAGGGCCCCACATCTTGACATGCGTGGCCTTCCATGGGATCGCAGAATGCTACAGTTGGAACTGGTTTTAGGGACTCTAGTCAAACTCCCTAATTTTACAGTAGAACTGTTGTCTTGGAGATTAAATGGATATGAACTACATCTTTCGGCTGATATCTAGAAATGGTTTAATTGAACTTTTTCTTATAGTTTTCCTCATTTTTATCTTTTTCATGAAACTAAAGAAACTAACACATGTTCATTATAAACAAACCAGACAATACTGAAGGGGAAAGTAAAAGTCTTCTTTAGTTGCCCCTCTAAGTCCAACCTGCCCCCCAGAAGTTAATTCCTTGATATCTGTGTCCCCCAGACCTCTTTAATGTGTTTACAAATCCTTTTCTACATGAAAGCTGTGCTCTCAACAACACACCGAGCTTGAGAAACTGGTTTCAAGGCTTTCAGAAAGTTAAGCAGCCAGGACTGGTACCCAAATTTCCTGATTCTCAGTCCAGTCATTTCTTCAGCACACCGAGATTCCTCATGTCCTGGTAGACTGTTTCACTGTGTTCAAACGTTCTTCTGTTATTTTCCTTAACATCAATTACTTTTCTTTACTTTATTCTGATCTTTAATTGGTTTCTCCTTATAAATACACTTCTAGAAATTTAGCAAGATCTTTGACATCAGGGACTATAGGAGGTATTGAAAATTCACTTGACATTAGTAACAACAACACAACAAAAAAGGCTACTATAAATTGTAAAACCACTCACCTTCTCTGGTCCCGGTTTCCTCATTTCAAAAATGAGGATACTGACTCCCTATTACTTACTTCTCACTCTGTTATTGTGATAGCCATAAACATTGTTTCACCCAATAAATAAAAATATTTAATCACTACAGTGTTTTATGATGGACTTTCTTGAACTACTCCATGCCTAACATACTATTATGTCCATAGCATGGTCTAGAAAAAAAAAATCTCTCCAACTTGCTTTCAAGTTGCGTTTCAACATGCCTTCACAGCTTTCCCATACTTGGCAGCCTCATTTCAGCTTATTCTAAAGCAACTGCATCAGTTTCAAGCGCCTTGTTTGTTCTTCCTCATCTTCAAGATTTCAGAATGCTGGAGTGCGCCAGAACCATGTTATCAGACTTCATCTCTTCTTTATCTGCAATCAGTCTTCTAATGATTCACCACCCAATCTCACCTCTATAAAAACCACCTACATTCTGATGACTTCTAACTTCATATCTCTAGCCCAGACTCTACTCTGAACTCTAAACTCATGTGTCCAGCTGCCTATTTGATATCACCACTTGGTCGTCCCATTGACGTCTCAAATCCACACATCTAAAACTCAACTCTGACCTGCTCATCTCTCTGTGTTCCCCATAATTTTATTCCTCCAGTTGCTCAAGTTTTAAATTTTGGATCCATCTTGACTCTCTCTCTCAAGACACCCCATTGTGTTCATCAACATATCCAGTTGGCTCTGTCTTCAGAATGTATCCAGAATCTAAACACTTCCCTCCAACCTCATTACCCATACCCTGGTCTGTGCCACAGTCTTGTTTTGCCTGGATTATTGCAATGGTCTACTCATCTCCTCTTGCCTCACTCCCACCTCAAATCTTTTCTCAGGCATTTAAGGAGCTTCAGAGTCTAAACGCTCCCTAAATCTCAGCCTAATTTCCAACCTCCTTTTCCTGAGTTCCAGGTAGAATGAGTCTAGCTTAATGCTTTCCATTCTCTTCTTTAAAGGGTGGTACAGGGGCGCCTGCGTGGCTCAGTCATTAAGCATCTGCCTTCAGCTCAGGTCATGATCCCAGGGTCCTGGGATGGAGCCCCGCATCGGGCTCTGAATGGGGAGCCTGTTTCTCCCTCTCCCACTCCCCCTGCTTGTGTTCCCTCTCTCACTGTGTCTCTCTCTGTCAAAGAAGAAAGAAAGGAAGAAAAGAAAGAAAGAAGAAAGAAAGAAAAAGAAAGAAAGAAAAAGAAAGAAAGAAAGAAAAAGAAAGAAAGAAAAAGAAAGAAAGAAAGAAAGAAAGAAAGAAAGAAAGAAAGAGAAAGAAAGGGTGGTACAATATAAAACTTAGAAGATTCAGAGTTGGAAGACCCTGAAGAACAATGCCACCACTTATCATTTGTATACGCCCAAGACATTTAACCTCTCATCTCAAATTATTTTTCAAATGAAAATAACAATGTTACTTGTTCTATTAGGTTATTGTAAAATCAGATTAGATTTTTGAAAGTGTTTGAAAAAAACAAGTGCTATAGAAATATTTAGTATTTATTATAATCTAATCCTTCCTATCTACTCAAAACCCAGTCCACATCTTTTTGTAAAACATTCCAAGGTGAACTAGTAAAAGAATGTCTTTTCCTTTTTAAGTCCTATAGCAAATGTTTGTTGCAAATGTTTACTATATTTTATATCAATTTATAGCATTGTCCTAAACAGGTAATTCAATAATGCAATGCTGTTTAACTTATCATAAGTGTATAAAGTGTCTTAAGTGAAACTGACCTTACTCTGCATTTTTTTATTACCATCATCTGTATATTTATTCTCTTCTATAATCTGCACTCTTGACCAGATTATAATCTCTTTTTAGGACAAGACACTCTCTTTGAGATACTCTAATTTCTCACATATTCCACAGGTGCCTAGTAAAGAAAATGTACACATTTTTTATAGCTGATGTGGCTATTTGGGTACAATGAAGAGGTATTACTTTAATGCCTCATGATGAACAAAACTCATGCTTTCTACCTTGAAAGAAATATCTAGTATGGCCCTAAAAGAGAAAGGACATTACGGCTTTAGTCCAAAAATAAATACAGCTATGGCATGATGGTCTTTTACTAAAAGCATAACCATGACATACTCTTAAATATCAGTTCATGCTGAGCTCTAGTCACAACTATAGTCTCCATAAGGAGAAAATTGCATGTTTATAATTTTTAAACTTTTTTAGACCACTGTGTCAAAAATCCAAACCCAAATAATTTCAAGAAAAATAAGCAAGCTGTCAGAATCTCTTGAGCCTGTTTTATTTCACATTTTAGTTACAAACAATTAGCAAAATAAATGCTTACCAATTACTCTACTACAATGATGTAGAAAATATAAAACAGGTTTAAGTAAAACTCAAAGTTATGGAACTAAAATTTTGGAAATGATTTTGATTTCTCAGTGGAACAGCTCCATGGATATAACATTGAACCAAACAGAAAAGAAAAAGTAAAACAGAGAAATGGAGAAGCTGACAAAAGGAGCCTGAATCTACTATCCTATAGAATTACTACCCTGACATACAGGTCTAATTCAAAGAAGTAATTCACTAAGGGTAAATAAAACTAAATAAAAAAAAACCAAAAACTTGGCTAGTCATATAATTATTCTTTTGTGGATAAGTCTGAAGAAACTGCAATAATTAATCTAAAACTAATTAAATATATCTTATCTTCTTTCTTGTAATTTAAATAATTCTCTGCTTTTCACATAAGTTGGTTGGCTGTCCACCATAAATTAACCATGTATTCCATGTGCTGGATTTTTTTTTCTTAATTCTGTATTTCCTTTATTTCTTCAACTGCAGCAGCAGTATGAGACAGCTGTTAAAAGCCCAGACTCTGGAAACAAGCCACCTTTGTTTGAATCCTGGCCCTACCACTTATTAAATTTGTGACTTAGGACAAAAGCTCTGTGCCTCAGTTTCCTCAGTTAAATAAGTATTGTAACAGTATCTACTCCATATGGGTTTTATGAGTTTTAAAATTAATATTTGTACTTAATATATTTTTTAAAACTTAGAACATAGGGGCGCCTGGGTGACTCAGTCAGTTAAGCATCTGACTCTTGATTTCAGCTCCAGTCATGATCTCAGGGTTGTGAGATGGAACCTGCATGGGACTCTGCACTGGGTGTGGAGACTGCTTAAGATTCTCTCTCTCCCTCTCCTTCTGCCCCTCCCCACTCCACGCATACACACTCGCACTTTCTCTCTCTCTAAAAAAAAAAACAAAAACAAAAAAGCAAAAAACCCTAGTACACAGTAAGTGCTCTATTTGCTATTATTAATTTTAAGTAACTATAGGGGCCAGTGAACATTTTCTTAAAGAGCCAAAAAGTAAACAATTTACTCTTGCAAGAGGTCCATACTAACTCTAGTGGTTGCAACTATTCAACTCTGCTATTGTAGGATGAAAGCAGCCATAGACAATATAGAAAAGAAGGGACATGGCTGTGTTTCAATAAAGCTTTTTTTTAATAAAACTTTTATTATAAAAATAAGTCAGCAGTTGCTGACTCCTGAACCATAAAGTATAGAAAATTGCTCCTATCTTGAAATGAACTGAGGCATTATTACTCTAAAAAGACAAGCAGTCATTTCTAGAATATAATGAGTATCTGCCCCACGGACATTTGTGGGGTCTCTCATTGGTGAGCAACTAGAGACTGAGTCAGATATGCAACTGATTATGCTTTTAGAAAACAGATTAGAAATCATAACATTGGTTTTAACATATTCAGACACTCTTTTCATTTTTGCCCTTAACCCTAAACATTTCCAGTATTCACTACTCTATTCTAGGACCTCTTCAAAGTTGTATCTGATGCTATTTTAACCAAATTGCACCTCTACAAAAGTAGGTATGTGTGTGCACATGTGTGCATGAGTGCATCTGTGTGTGTGTGTGTGTGTAAGTTCAGGGAGGGAAAGAGTGTAAGCAGGGTAGGCCAGCAACCAGGAAAATAGTAGGGAGAGGAAGATAACAAGGTAAATATGGCTCAGGAGATAAGAACTAAATGGCCATATGGAAAGTCACAATAAGTAGGGAGAATGTAGAACACCAAATCCTTTGTGAAATGAGACACATTAAGACAGGGCAGAAGGAAAGTTTTAAACAACATAAGAGATTTAAACAATGAAAGAAAAGTTTCTCTTTACTGATGTAGTTATCATTCCCCACGTTCTTCATTCCTTTGAGTAGATTCAGATTGTCATCTGTTGCCATTTGCCCTCCACTTGAAGGGCTTCTTTTGACATTTCTTGTAGGGTAAGTTGGATAGTTACAAATTCGTTCAGCTTTTGTATGTCTGAAATAGTATTTTACCTTCATTTCTGAAAAGTATCTTCACTGGGTAAAGGATTCTAAACTGACATTTTCTTTCAATACTTTGAAGATGTTGTTCCACTGTCCACTAGTTTGCCTTGCTTACAATAAGAAACCAGCTGTCATTCTCATATTTGCTCCTCCATATACAATTCCTTTTCACGTCCCTCTGTAATGTGCTCTTTTCTCTGGTTTCTTTAATATTTTCTTTATCACTGGATTTAAAAAATAAAATTATGCCGTGACATCGTGCAGTTTCTTCATGTTTCTTATACTTAGGGTTTATGGAGATTATTCCATCTACGGATTGATTGTTTTCATCAAAGTTAGAGATTTTCAGTCATTTATTATTCAAATAGTTTTCTAGGCTGTGTTCCACCATCACATTTATCTTTTCCTTCAAGAATTCCAATTACGTGTGGAGCACCGGGGTGACTCAGTTAAGTGACTGACTTGCTTTCGGGTCAGGTCATGATCTCAGGGTCATGGGATCAAGCCCCACATCGGGCTCTGTGGTTAGCACAGAGTCAACTTGGGACTTTCCCTCCCTCTGCTCTGTCTCTCTAAAATAAATAAATATTTTTTAAAAATTCCAATTACTTGCATATTAAGTCACTTGACCTTGTGCTCACTGATGCTCTACTCATAACTTCAAAGTCTTTTTTTTCTCTTTGTGTTCCATTTTGCATAGCTTCTTGTATAGTGTTCAAGTTTACTAATCCTTTCTTCTGCAATATGTAATCTGTTGGTAATACCATCTAGTGTATTTTTAATCTCAGTCACTGGATATTTCTTCTCTACAAATTAGATCTGAGTCTTTTTTATATACTTCATATCTCCACATAACATGTTAAAAATTTCTTCTAGTTTCTTAAACATATAAAATACCATTGTAATTATTTTAATGTCTTTGCCTATTAGTCCTATCATCTGTATCATTTCTGAGATGCTTTATTTTATTGATTTTTCTCCTCATTGTAAATCATATTTTTGTGGTTGTTTGCGAGCCCTGTTGGGTTTTGAGTTACTTTTTATTATAAAGACAGTACAATGTTACATAAAGTTTGGGGAAATAAAAACACAAAATGATTCATAACCTGCCATCCTAACACTTCATTTTTACATTTTCTAATCTACACTTTGTCCACATGCATCTATATTTTACATACTTTACATCAGAGAACTATCATTATTGCCCCCAAATATTCAGATATAAAAGAGGGGCATATATATAAATACATCTAGCACTCTTTAAAAAAACTCTGAAGTTCTTACTGGTTTTTATCCACATCCATATCTCATTTTTACAGTTGTAAAATCAAAGCATATAGTCAAATTAATATTTCTATGCTGTCATTTTATATCATAATGGTCTTTAATATCCTCATATAGTCTGTCATTTTTTCTCTTAAATATTTTAAAGATTAAAAAATTATGAGATAATTTATGCTTATTTTACAAGTGAAATAATTAAATTATATGAAAGAGGGCGCCTGGGTGGCTCAGTTGGTTAGGCGACTGCCTTCGGCTCAGGTCATGATCCTGGAGTCCCGGGATCGAGTCCCACATCGGGCTCCCTGCTCGGCAGGGAGTCTGCTTCTCCCTCTGACTCTCTTTCCTCTGGTGCTCTCTATCTCTCATTCTCTCTCTCAAATAAATAAATAAAATCTTAAAAAAAAAGAAAAAAAATTATATGAAAGAAAAAATTGGCAGACTTCAGAGGTATTGCAGGTTCTGTTCCAGACCATGTCAATAAAGCAAATATTGCAATAAAATGAGTCCAATGAATGTTTTGATTTCCCAGTGCATATAAAAGTTGGTTAATGCTATAATACAAAGTGTATAATAGCATTATGTCAAAAAAAGAAAAACAATGTATATACCTTAATTTAAAAATATTTTATTGCTAAAAATTGCTAACCACCATCTGAGCTGAAGCAAATCATAATCACTGCTCACAGATCATCATAACAAATATAATAATAAAAAATTTTGTAATGTTGTGAGAAATTACCAAAATGTGACACAGAGACATGAAATAAGCATAAGCTATTGGAAAAATGGCATTAACAGACAGACTTGCTTAATGCAGAGTTTCCACAAACCTTTAATTTATAAAAAAAAAACAAAAACAAACACAATATCTGCAAAGTTCAATAAAGTACAATAAAGTCAAGTATGCCTATAAAGGTCTCCATACCCTACTTCAGTTCCATTTCCTCAGCTAACAAATACTATCACTCTGATGTGTATCCTTCCTTATCTTTTTCTATTTCTTTATCTTTCATATGTAAGCAATATATAGACAAATATATAATTTTTGTTTGTGCATTTTTTGGAGTTTTTACTTATTATACCATGAATATCTCTCTAGGTCAAGAGATACATGCTTAACTAATTTTTTCAATTGCTTCATTTTATTCTCTACTAACCATATAACATATTTTAATCAACCATTTTCTTAATGATAGACACTCCCATTGTTTCCAGTGTTTTCTTTTTGTTTGGCGGGGAGGGGCTTTTTTGGTTTTTTTGGTTTTTTTTTGTTTTGTTTTGCCTCTTAAAGCAATGCTGCAATACTGATTGCATGCCAGAAGCAATACTGATTGAATTTTAACTTGCTGGTTGCTGTATATTTTTATATTCCTATAAATATTCTTGAGTTTTGTTCTGGGAAACAGTGAAGTTACTTGGATCCTTTCTGGTCTTTTTTTCAAGCTTTGTTAGAAAGGACCAGAGTAGTGTTTAGTCTACAGCTAAGTTTTTCCCAATACTCTGGAAAAACACTTCTCAGGATATCTACCTGATATCCAGTAAATTATGGAGTTTTTCCTTTCTGCTAGGTGAGAACAGAACACTATTACCAGCTCTGTGTGAGCTCCAAGGATTTTTCTGTCTTATCTTTTTAGGGTAGTTATTTTCTGAGCCTTGGGTAGTCTTCTTACATGCATACACTAATCAGTAGTCAGCTAACTATTCCGTTAGATTAGGACAATCTGCTGAATAAAACAAAATAAGCTGAGCAAGAAAAACTGAGCACAATGCAGAGGCACCAATAAAAAGAATGCAAAAGTTTAAGGGCAAGAGAGTCACTGGTGTACCCAGACTAGGAACTGCCCAAAAGCAAGGTGAAGTAGGATAGGATTATCCTTAGAGCTTCATTCTCCACCTTCTTATTTTCTGTTCCTAGAACATTTATAAAATTGACCTAATCTTCCATGTTAATGATTTTCATGTTAATGACTTGATACTTACCAAGCAAAGAGCATCTGTGTTTTAAAAGAGGCATAGAGAGAGCAATGCTTATTTGAAAGAAATCATTAATAGCATGTTATCAGGAAACCACACTGAATCAGTAAATGACACATTCACTAACTCACCTCCATTCATACATAATAAAATCACCACCTCCAACTCTACCTGTTTGCATAATCTGTTTCAACATAGGTTAAGCATGATAATTGGGATTGGTTAGGACTTTAAAACAGCATTGTAGTGCCTCTAATATGAGGCGTTTCGGGTTATAATCTCTAAGGGTACCTTCAGAGGTATATTTTTACAAATTAGAATAGTATTTCCTTTGAGGACTTATAACTAAAGGGTAACAGGAAATTTTGAATGAGTTGTTAATTGAGGTTAAAGTCATATTAGTAAAAGTTTTAATAACCATGTGAGAAGAGGTTAAAGAAATTCTGCTTATTTTAAATAAAAAAAGAAAAACCTTATTAATTTTAAAAAATTAAAGAGATTAAATAATGTTGGGTTGCTTCTCTATGTTTTCAAAATCAGTAAAACAGAATACATTAAATATCAAAATATGCTAAAACACATTCCTGATCTACATCACAGTAATTTAAAGAAAAATATAATACTAGCTTTTTTAAAAAAGGTTAAAGAGTAATCACATTTGCCTTAAGGCAGCAAGTCAGTACAGGTAACTTGTATACTGCTTCCTTCAAGCAGTGTCTTTCCCTTGCAAATCACAACGGCTAGTTTGAGTTACATAGGGATTTTCTTTCCCCGTGAAATCTGAATTTAATTCTTTCAAGTGAGGGGCATGAAAATGTTTACATTTACAATGATATCTTCACACAAAATTCATGAAACTTCTGGAGTTCTTGTGCATACCTAGGACTGAATGAATGTACTGAAAAGTCAGCTAAAACAAATGGTGGCTTGATCATTATGAACCAAACTAAACATATGGTATAATCTCATAGAAGACCTTATGGTTATATTTATATAAAATGATAAATTAGTTTTAAATAAAGCCATTTAATCATCATAATTTGCAAATTCTAAAAAGGAATTCCTTGATGATGCTTAACATTAGAAAGATCTTTTTAGTATTTAAAATCCTGGGCGCCTAGGTGGCTCAGTTGGTTAAGGGGGGAGTCTGCTTCTCCCTCTGACCCTCCCCCCCTCATGTGCTCTCTCTCTCATTCTCTCTCTCTCTCAAATAAATAAATAAAATCTTTGAAAAAAAAATAAAATCCTTTATAAAGACTGCTATTTCTACCAACATGGCAGACTAGGTACTGGAGCCTCCTGCATAACTAAAATTGGGAGATAAAATATTTTAAAAATCTCCCCGAATGTAGGACAGGATGAGTGAACATTTTCATGGTTGAGTGAAGAAGGGAACACCGAAAAATAGGCAAAAGACTAAAGCCAGCTCTCAAGTGAGGGGATTTACCAAGCTTGGTTGACCTGACTATTGAGTTTTGTTATCAACCAGGGCTCAGGAGAAAGAAGACAGTTCAAGGACCAGCAAAGCTGGAAAGTATAATAGGCAACTCCCCAAAAATCCAAGACTCCCAAATCTGGCCTGCCTGTGTATAAGAATAAAAATTAAATTCATACCACCCCAGGTAACTACACAAAATCTCATTATCTGGAAGCTTAAAACTAAATAGGAGAGAGAAAAGCAAATATCCTCTCAAATGTCATAGGCAAAAATCATCTCCAAAGTAGGTTTGCATTCCAAATTTATACTACCATGGTAGCCTAATAAACTCAAGCAGATAATTTAGTTTAAACTTGTCCTGAACTGGGGGCGCCTGGGTGGCTCAGTCGTTAAGTGTCTGCCTTCAGCTCAGATCATGATCCCAGGGTCCTGGAATCAAGCCCCTTACCGGGGTCCCTGCTGCATGTGAAGCCTGCTTCTCCCTTCCCACTCTCCCTGCTTGTGTTCCTTCTCTCGCTGTCTCTCTCTCTGTCAAATAAATAAATAAAATCTTTAAAAAAAATAAAAATTGAAAAAATAAACTTGTCCTGAACTGTTAGTAATGCCATACACTGGACACAAACAAAGAATAATCCTTTCAATTCACTAAAGGAACAAATAAATCCAATCTTCCACAAAATATTCCAGAGTATTTATGAGGCTAACACAACCTTGACACCAAAACCCAACAAGAACAGTAAAAGTAAGGCCAACTTAACTAATGAACACAGAACAAAAATTCTGAAGTACATATCAATAAACAGAATACAAGGATGTAAAAAGAATAATGGATTATGTTCAAATTGGGTTCATCCCAGAAATGCAAAGTGGGTTAATATCAGTCCATCAATTATTCTAATATACCATACTAACTGGTAAAATAAAAATAATCATATCATCTCAGTAAAAGCAGAATTCTTTAATCTGATAAAAATTATCTATTTTTAAGGACACCAAATAGCATAGCTGATAAATAATTTAAAGCATTCTACTTAAAATTGAGAACTGAGTAATCTAGCCCTCAGTCATCATTTCCAAATAACACTGGAAGACTATCAGCACATAAGGCAAGAAAATTAAATTAAATTAAAAGCATAGGAATTATAAAGGAAGAAACAAAGTTACAGGTTTACTGCAGATGAGCTGATTGCCTTGTGAAGAATATACAGATAAGTTATTAATATGAGTGACAGACTGGCAAGGATTTGCAGTAAAAAGTAAACATATTAAAAATCAAATACATTTCTACACAACAGCAGTAAATGGCTTAAAAGAAATTTCATAAAATGGTACACTGATGTCATCAGAAAATAGGAAATATATGAATAAATGTGTCAAAACATGCAGAACAAAACTTTATAGTTAAAAATACTAAAAATGTGTTAAACCATATTAAAGAAAGCCTAAACAAATGCAGATACATACCATGTTCATGGATTAGAAGACTCAATATCATAAAAATAATTCTCTCTAAATTAATCCATAGGTTCAAGGCATTTCGAATCTAAACAGTGGAACAGGACAGTTGATTTCAAAGTTAATAAAGAATACAAAAGTCCAAATATAACCAATATAGCCCTGAAGAATAACAACATGAGGGGACCTATGATAACAAACATCAGGTATGTGCAACTCAAAGGGATCTTAAAACTTTTTTGCTTTACAAAAGACAAACTGTTTTTTTAAATTATTATTATTATTCTGTGTTTCTTACCTTGCTTTGTTATATCCCTGTTTCTCTAGTCACTCAAGTGTACAGCCATGGAGACATCATCTTTGAGTCCTCCTTTTTTTCTCCCTCTGACCCTCACCCCCAAGGTTAACCAGTTGGTGACTGGTCTCTTAAACTTAATCCCTCTTTTCTATAACTACTGCCACAGTACAAATGCAACACTTGCCACTATTTTTACCATAGCTGTAACAAGTCTCCCTGCTCCCACATGCTTCTTACTTCCTAGAGCTACCATATCAGACCATTCTTTACATCCCCACTTATCTCTAAAAAATAAGGTTGTTATAAGCCAGTAATCTGATCTAAATTTCCAGTAAATTCCCATCCTGATGCAAAGGGGATCAGGATCACCTCCACACCCTGGGCATTAAAAATTCTTTACACTGCACTTTCCCAAATCATTTCTTGCCAAAGCACAAACCCTTACATACCCTCTGCACTACCCACATTAGACTATTTACCACCTCCTTTACTACCTCCTCTTTCATAAAATTCCATGAATCTTCACACTTCAGTTTTTAATCTTATTTAACTCTATAAGGTTTTGCACCACCTTTTGTCCAGGAGAAAAACTTACAAGACTGAGATTCAACTCAAATGCACCTTCCCTGAGAAGCCTTCCCCATCCCAAACATAATTAATGCATTCCTTCCTCCATGTTACCACAATATTTTGTTTACTGCACTTTCACATTGATAATTGAAATATTTGTTGCCTTTTTTCTGATAGCTTTTGAAATCATTATAAGAAGGGACACATCTTATTTGTATCGCCCCATCTTCCTGAAACACACCAGGTGCAAAATATTGGTTGTATTAATTTACATCTGTACAGTGCATCACACTTATGCATTTAATCCTTACTTGTTTCACAGATGAGGTAACACTATCCCAATATTACAAATGAGAGAATTTAAGTTCAGCACCATTAAGTAAACCAAAATAATAGAATTAAACACAGAAGACCTGAGACTTGCACCTAAGTCACCTGACACACTATCCAATGCTGTTTAAGTACAACAACACTATTTAGATTCATGATACTAATATCTCTCGGAGTTCATTCTTTACTATTATAAAGCTCAAAAACGAAAACTTCCTTTGGCAATGATTTGTTTGAGAATTTGAGATTCTTCATTAAAAACAAAAAGACTATAAATACATAAGATAAATTAACTTATGATGAAAAAAAGTAGTTCTTTACTAGACAATTCAGATAAATTGAAAGTTTATGAAACTGAATTTTATAGAGATAATTAACAATTACACTTGTACCAAATAGAAGAATGTTTTCAGGATAGATATGTGATTAATTGATATAAGAATATATATTTTAATATATTGTACATTTCATAAAATACTTTAAGCCAGAAAAACTTTCCCATAGATCCTTTGCCTATAGCTCTTCTTCTCTCCATTATGAATATTGACCTCCAACTTGAAAGAACTGATTTCTCTCCATCCAATGGCCATTTTCTGCCCATCTGACAAGCAATCATCTCTCCAGTGAAACAAATAGAGCAACGTTTGATTTTAATGGTAATGTGAAACTAACAAGTTCTGAAAAGCACATAGGTGATGTCTGCATACCTGGTCACTGTCTTGACAAATTTTTTACTGATGGACTGAGGCTGGAAAAGAGGAATGGGAAATGATGCATAAATGCTTTCAACGATAATTTTGGCAAAGTCAAGTCAAGGAGCTCCACAGTGATTGCAGCTGCAGTCTGTTGGTTGCCAAGATTTGGCTGGAGCCATGAGAAACCTGAGGGGGTACTTAACAAAAGTGCCCACTGGAGAGGTGTAAGCATCTTCCCTTCCCTCTCAATGAACAGTATAAGTCATTGGCCCTGCAACTTCCTGATACCACTTCAGAAGAGCTCTTACTTCTGATGTCAGGGATATCAGGTTCAGAAAGCTTTGTAGCTTGGACAGTCTTAGAGATTTCTAAACCTCAGAAACTGAGGTCCCAGAAAATCAAGGGACATCCCCAAGGTTACACACAACTACAAGAGCAGAGGCAGTAGTGGAAATTACATTTCTTACTATCAACCCAGTTTGTTTTCCAGTTGCCATACCACTACCCACACCAAATTATTTAAAGAAAGCAAAACTTATATTTGCTTTTCAAAACCACAGTAGAATAGTGCAAGTGAAAAGACTAGACTTTTTTTTTCATTTACCATTTTTTTTTTGCTTCTCTTGGACCTGTAAACAAAGAAAAAGCCAACCATGTACATTTAAATATATTTAAGGATAAAGATACTGTGTGAAGGACAGAAATGTACTCTAGTAGATAATGTAGGAAAATATGACAAAAATTAATTGAAATCTCTGAATCAAGCTATCTGAGAACAATAAATGGAAATCATATTACCAATACAGACTTCTTCCAAATAATTTCATAAGTAATTATTAGTTATATCCCATCCCAATCCACTGCCAAATAACAAAGTCTGCAAAGTACTTTCTTAAAAGTTTTTATGCTCTCCACAAAGCTTTACTCTTCATATATCATGAGTAAAGAAAATTCCAGAAAAAAATTTATAAGAATATATATCTCGATTGTCACAATTTATAATAGTACCCATTTTCGGGGCGCCTGGGTGGCTCAGTCGTTAAGCGTCTGCCTTCGGCTCAGGTCATGATCCCAGGGTCCTGGGATCGAGCCCCGCATCGGGCTCCCTTCTCCGCAGGAAGCCTGCTTCTCCCTCTCCCACTCCCCCTGCTTGTGTTCCCTCTCTCGCTGTGTCTCTCTCTGTCAGGTAAATAAATAAAATCTTTAAAAAAAATAAAAAATAAAATAAAATATATATATATATAATAGTACCCATTTTCAAATGCATAAATTGAAATAACTTTAGCATACAGTTAAGTGATTAGTATATAAGCAACTATTTATACAGAAAATATTATCTACCTAAAAATGATAAAGTTAAAACTTTATACCAGGTCAGGCATTGTATCATATTTCATACTTCTGGAATTCCAATAAATCCCTGTTTCATCCACAGTAAGTGTTCAATAAAGGTTTGATGAATTTATGAATATTTGTAGCTTAGAGCCATGTGCTTAAACTTAGCTCTGTGTAAACATAGGATTTTGAGTATGTAAGCTCTTCAAGTTAATCCAGATGGCAAATAAAATCTGTACCAGAAATTACTGAAAGACTATATAGCCAAGATTCTATTCACACATTAGTCAATGTGAATTGAAAATTGTCAATATATTTTGGGTCTATTAAGCATCGGAGGAAATAGCCAAGAGAACACCACCAAGAAATGTGTATATTGGTTATCCCTGTTACCTTTCCAAACCTCCCTTACCTTTCCAGTTGGAGATTTAACCTCTCAAATCCAAGATTTAGAGGACTTGAGAGGACTTGAGATATGAATGCATTTTTATATATGACAAGAAAAAAGAACCTTTATCTACATATGTTTTTATAAAGATCATCTTCCCACAAATAAGTAGTTGCAATTTAAAAAAAAACTTCTACCTCCTATTTTTAGTACTACGAGTAAAAATTATACAGTGTTTACTATGTTCCAGACAGAGTGATTTTTACTTTACATTCATGTAATAACACCATGAGGATCATAACTTTATCTCCATTTTATAGATGAGAAAACTGAAGCATAAGAGGAGCTACAAAAAGCCACACACAGTCACCATATGGTGGGTCTGGTATTAGAAGCCATGCCCATCTCACTCCAGACCCCAAGTTTTTAACAGATACACTATTCAGTCTCCCTGAAATCATAAAAAATAATTTTTGAGGGGCACCTGGGTGGCTCAGTCAGTTAAGCGGCTGCCTTGGGCTCAGGTCATGGTCCCAGGGTTCTGGGATCGAGCTCCGCATCGGGCTCCCTGCTCTGTGGAGAGCCTGCTTCTCCCTCTCCCTCTGCTGCTCCCCCTGCTTGTGCACGTGCTCTCTGTCAAATAAATAAATAAAACCTTAAAAAAATAATAATTTTTGAAACCAACCCCAATTCTCAAAAATATACCTATCCAAAAGAGAGAGGGAGAGAGAGAAAAGAAAGATGAAGCTGCAGCAGCAGCAACATGGCAACACATGGAATCCAGAGTTCTGGATTCAAATTCTGATTCTGTCACTGGGTGCCATATGATAAGTTATCTTAAAACACTAAGCTACGGGTACCATTCAATATAGAAATAAAATATGTTATGGGGTAATTTCTTCATGCTGCATACAGTTTTGTATATGAAGCCCCTTCCACCATTACACGCACTGGAAGTCTCTTCTTATTGTAAATTTTTTTAATCCTGGACACACTGGAGGTGTATCTTATACTCAGTATCTTTTTTTCTGTAATTTAACTCCTGGTCACGAGTTCACCCAGCAAATCTCACAAATCTCTTTCCCCACAGAAACAGAAGGCAACACAAACCCCTGATTTAGGTCATTACTTCCGTTACCCATTCCAAATGGCAAATCCTAATTATTCCTCCTTTGGTTGCTGCCTGCAGGCCACAGTCAACCCAGGTCCAAATATATACTATTTCTTCCCCTGGTACTTTTCAGTGCTTCTTTTAGTTTTAAAAGAAAAACATCCCCTTGGTTCTTAGGTTTAGAAAAGAAGAAAATAGAAAAGGGAAGCCTGTTTCACCAGATTCTGTTCTTACCCATTTGTTTGAGAAAAAATACAAGCAGGAACTCTTCCTCCTAGAACACATGATAATTTGCTAAAAGTAGCATGTTTTCTTCAAAGAAATTGTAATTTAGTAAATATTACATAAAGTATATATTTTGAACATGCCAGACTTCCTAGTCTTAGGAAACCACACTGGAGTTCCAAGAAGTTTAGTTAACCCTATGATCCCCCAAGGCTTTCAAGTTTTTGACCTTAGGGCTTTTAGACAAGTTAGGATTGAAAAGATGAAGTTATTTAAGAACCTTCTCACGGCATATTTGTTTTCTCAAAGGCATTCACACATCATTTACATACATAATGTACACAATAAACCACTTTCCTGCATCGCCTGCATTTGAAAGGATGTTCTTCACACTCTTTATGGGCTCATAATCATGCACTGAATGAATACTCAGACAGCAAATCTAAAGTGTGAAACAATTTAACACATACCACACAAAACGTCAGAGCCTGTGCCAAGAATGGGACACTCATGACGGAATTCTGCTTAAATCCAACTCAGCCGCTGCCTTAACAGACATGAAAAGCCTGCTGTCACAATTAAATGCTTGGGGCAACGGGAAGCAGTGTCTCCCTGACACTATTTAGCACTCACATATTTCTCTAACTCTATTAAAATTAATCATATGCATTTTTGTTTGTCCCATACATAACTGGGCATTTCATTTGCAACTCCCCACACTAAGGTAATACTCTTTTGAAAGGGACTAGGATCTGCCCTGTATCATATTCCATGCAATTAAAACTACTGGCCTTACTCTGACATTACAGTAGTGGGTCATAAAATGCAAGAGTGTTGAAGGCAAGGTGTATTCTCACTAAAGAAAGTCATTTGCCACAATGGATAGGTGCCCATGATACAAATACCATCACTTCAATTGCCAGTCTTAACACATTTGTACTGGCTGAAGAGCCAGCGCAGGGGATTCAAAAAAAGAAGGGGATCTGAAATACAGAACCTGGGTTCAAGTTCTCACCACTTAGCAACTGTCATGACGGCCCCGCCGCTGAACCTTTCTGAGTCTGTTTCCTCATATATCCAAAAGGGGTAACAATAATATTAACTGATGGAGATATGTTGAAGATAGGAGACAATTTAAAATGTTTAATGTGAAAATAGGAATTATGTGATTTTGACATGAGTCACAAAGGCAATTCCTAGATATGTGAGGCATATGGGGTCCAAGAATTCATTCTCTAGAAAGTTCTCCGTGTGGCTGTTTTCTAGTTATGCATGATATTCTTCCCTGGGGTATTTCAAAAGTTTAACTTCTACATATGAGGTATGCTTAATAACACAATAATCTGAATACAAAACACAAAATATTATAAACTCTCATCTACTAGGTATTTGCCTAGAGGAATGGAGCACCATCCTTTCAGTATCACTAGTCCACAGAACTGAGGCCAAGGGGGTTCCCAATGCTGCTCAAGAGTAGAGATTATCCTAATAAACACTGCAAATCCACGCATGGCCAAAGAAGAGAGCTCGGAGATGTTGAGACCAGCTACCAGGCCAGGGGCCATTCGGGGAGACCCTGTGGTACACAATCCATGTGCTGACAGTTTAACACAGATGAGAAATGTAAAGAATGAAAAAGCTATTCTACCCTCCTACACCTCCACCTCTGCCTCCCCCAACACATGAATTAAATATCATCAATAGGAAGTTAACAACACAGGAAAGACATCAAATGCCGATAGTAAATATATACCTTGTGACTCCATCCCCATGGAACTCCCCTGATTTGTAAAATCAGTGTGTTAAAAACTGTTGAAATGTCTTTTTTAAACATTAAGGTGTATGCTTTGAGTAGGATACTAATACATAACATTAGATTTTGTTTGGGAAAAATAATATATGTGGAAGCACTTCTGACCTTCTTAATGTATGGTTTCAACTTTTTAGAACTATTATCATTCAAGAAAGTGTTTTGTTTTGTTTTGTTTTGTTTTGTTTTGTTTTGTTTTGTTTTAATATGGTCCGTAGCAAATAGTTTAGCTCAAACTCTAAATGTAAACTGCAAGGGAAGAGCTGAGTAAGACAAATGCCTCCTTGGTTCACTTTCTGGATTTCAATTAACACCTAATTTACAATACTTCTTAATACAAATATATAGCTGAGCTCCTTAAAACAGCTTGACAGGATTAGCACACATTTTGTAAAGAGCTGACAAAACAAGCATTCCATTAGCCAACCCACAATGTCTCAAATCTAATAGTCAATATCCCATTTTCAGGGCTGACAATGGCAAGAACTAAATAAATAAGCAAGGGATTCCCTCCCTCCAGCTTTCTGGGAAAGAACACATTCTATACAATTCATTCCATAGCTTTAAGGCTATAATTTTTTTTTTAATGTTCCTCCCTAAGCATCATTATTCAATAGATAACTAAAAGAAATAAACCACTAAAGCCATATTGCTAAATCATTCTACTGAATCCAGGGTTGCAGAGAGGACTCTTCACCCCTTCATTTAGGAAGGATAAGTCCAGGATTAACTCCAGATCTCAGAATATGAAAGAACTGTAAGAAGCCTCAAAACTCCCCCAGTAGAGGATATCCTACATCCCCAGAAACCTTGCCAGGCACCTGAGCCTTGGCCTGGCCCAGGCCTAGCTATGGGCTCAAGATGCTGCAGGGGGCTCTCCTACAGTTCAGGGGAGCAGCATGGCCCCCTTCCCCCACCTCCCCAGACACCAGATGGTCCCAGCAGGATGTGCAAGGCCTCATTTTAAATGGATTATTTACCTCTATCTTTTCCAAGCATTCTTAGAAAAGCTTAGGGAGGTCCTAGTTTTAAATATTTTAAGCAGACGGGTCTAAGGTACTATTAAACAATAGATAATATTCTAAAAAGACAAAAAGTAATGATGGTAAATCACTAGCACTTGATACCATCTACCTGAGTTCTAGAAAAATTTAAAGGCTAACCTCTGTCCAATACACTTGCTGATGAAGAGGCCTAAGAGATCATTAATGTGACTAATATTCTTAAGGTTTAGAAAGAATGCTATGGTAACTACAGACAAGTGAGACTAAATTTTAAATCAGGGGAAGCTGCTAAGATGTACAAAAATAGGATTCTTACGTATACCATAGGGAAAGACAATATGGTTTCTGTAGAAGAAGCTGTACATGGCATACATTAGGTTTTCCTAGAAAAGTGAGCCATCATGATGGCAAGAGGAAAAGTGTGGAATTATACACTAACTTTCTCAAAAAGCCGTTTCAAGGCTCTTACACACTTTTAACTGTCCCACTATAGACTAAGGAGGCCTAAACAGGGAAGGGAGGACTCAAACAGCATCTACTGAGCCAGAAATCATAAAGATTCCAGTAATTACTACCCAAACTGCCTCAGTGAAGGGATTCCAGCTAGATTTTGAACTGGCAGATGACAGTACCCTCATCAGGGGCAAAAAAATGGGAAGATCTCAGGAGACTACTTACAAACAAACAAAAAGGAGCTTCAAAGCTGGCTGACTCTGTGGGGATATATGTAAAAAAAAAAAAAATAGTCTATCCGATTCATACCTAGGAACAGGAACTGCCATTTATGGGCCAAAAATGGATGTGGACCCTCACAACAAGGGATACAGAATCACTACTGGCAAATGATGAACAGAATTCAAGTATATAGAATATAATATCTATCCATCCCTTTTGCAAAAATTATACTTTGGCTACTTCTGAGTTGGCATCAGAAACAGCAGGAGGAAAAAGAAAAAAATTAAAAACAAGATCTGAGGAATGAAAACTAAAAGAGAAGAGAGGCTGGTGAAGCAAAGCCACTCTATGAAATGCATTTTTAACATGAGGGTTTGGCAACCGACAGAGGTGCTGACCAAGAAATATACGCTTCAATATTTAATATTATGAAAGAATAAAGTTGACACAGGGCTGAACATCAAATTCTAAAACATCATACCTAGGAGGCTAACTCTGAAGCTAGAAAGTACAGCACTGGGGATGAAAAGAATGAGAAGATCTTACCAAGAGATTATAAATTTATGAAAATAATCCCAAAAATTAGTATACCAGGACACTGGGACACTGATTACAAAGAACAGCAGAAAGAAGAATCCTTTAGGAGGCCAAAAGCCTATCTCTATATAAACAGGCTTGCATATGCCACTCCAAAGGCAAATTTAACCTTGCAAGTCACTGACCTTTAACCATGTTTGGATTTTTTCCAGGAAAAGGAGACATTTACTCAGAAGATTCAAGATAGAAAGTCTTTTTTTTTTTTTCCGGGTGTTCACACTTGTCCAAAAGGATAAGGACAAGCTTCTGAACAAATATTCTACATCATCATTCTTCTTAGCCTCTACCCATCATTCAAAACACTAAATTCTTCAATCTCCCTTATTACATATTATATTTTTAATTGCCTGAGCTTTCCTGATATCCCCTTAAATACAAAAAGAGAAAAGAAGGGAGGGAGGAAGGCAGGGAATACAGAGTTGGTCTATCGGGTCTCCAGGTAATCTCCAGACAAATCTGGAAGATTAACTTGCACACTGAGTTTTACAGATATTAATACTCTGATTAACACCTATTGGAACAGTACAACACTGAAACAGGATACCTTAGTCTCTGTTCTGGAATGACTTCCTGCAGCATCAGCTTCCTAGTGTCCCTTAGGAACCTTCTGAACTAGAGAGAGTAAGATTGCAAACTCAGATGACTATGTACTATGTTGAAGAAAGACAATCAGATATCCCTTTGAATTATATGCATCTTTGTGTTTATCTATATATAGAGATCAATTACCTATATCCTGTCTTAATGGATTCGACTATATAAATATATCTTTAGTTATGCTGCACTAACTCACCTAATTTCACTTATACCAAAATGTCTTTCTAAGTGAAAGTTCAATTAAATTAACACAAGGCTTCCTTTCTGTCCAGTAGTTCCATGAACTTGAAATTAGAGTTCTCATAGGTATAAAAATTACAGCGTTTCACAAATATATTAAGAATGGCGCAATTTTAACAAGTTGTATTAAGAATATTTCTTCTTGGGTAACATTACTGGTTAGAATAGAAGTTTGTAGATAAGGGATGAAGATCAATATTTATAGTCTATAGATATTGAGAAGGAATTGAGAACTTACCAGATAACAACAGTGGTAATCTATTCTTGGGATAAATATTAAAAATCAGGTATGACCTCTGTCTTCAAAGACTTTATATTATAATTGGGTTTGGAAAAGATGAAACTATGTTCTTAGTCATTTCATGCTTATCAGATATGAAAGTAACTGCACTTCTATTAGTCTAGACTCTAGGTAAACCTGGACAAATTTCTATTGTTTGCATTTCTAGGGAGGCCTCCAAAAGGCCAGCTAAGGATGCAGTGTAATTATTTCAGCTATCTATCTATCTATCTACCTACCTACCTACCTAATTGCATGCCAGGTTTTGCAGCCAGGAGACTTCAAATCAAGTTCTGGATAATCTTAACAACCATTTGACCTTGTGGAACATCTGTTTTCCTATCTGTGTAATGGAAAGACTAACAAGTTCCACCACATTGGACTGTTGTGTTGAGCTGAAATAATGTACTTAAGAGTGCTTTGAAACTATAAAGCTATGTTAGTCATTATGACATCAAGCCGCTATATAGTTTGAGGAAAATTAGTATTTTGTTAGAAAAGTGCAGAAAGGACACTTTTATTTTATAGTCCATGCCCTCCACTCTGCTCTTTGGAAAGGACAGATTAAAGGTGCCCCAGAATCTGGAGGGCACCCTGTCTGGCTTTTGTGTGGCCTTCTTTCACATATCTGTCATCATCTTTCTATTTTAGTGACCTTTTTTTGACTCTTGTTTGGGAGTTCAATGTGCTATTAAATTTTTTTCTTGTTATTATAACTTTTACTTGTCTTACACCATGCCAAAGGGTGTAGGACACTCTTAGCCAAGACTTTGCCACTCTTTAGCCAAGATGGTAAATTAAAGCCTTTCATGTCACTAAATTTAAAAAGCAGGGTTGATCATTTAAAAAGTGATCTCAGATTTTGGATATACTTCTCAGCCTTCCACTTGGGCCATTCTTCTCTTTTCATTATACATATACAATATACACATAGACACAGGTATGCTTCTTGTACTCAAAGGTTATGCTCTAAAATAAACCAGTATTAAAGGAAAAACAAAAGTAAATGCTCTTGAAGTTTTTTTTCTTGCCCTAGATGTTTATTTGCTGAGGATAATAAACATTTATGCTTGAGGCAGATTTCAATACACATGGTGCAACCACTTAAATTTTAAAATTGAAAACATTCTGAAATAGAAAAAAAAACAGTTATGTTCACAGAACCTTATTCTGGACAATTTCTAACATAAGATAAGCCTAAACAACATAATTTCTGAAAATAGTATTAGCTCATTTTTGACACTTCTTATATTCATATTTGAAATTAATGATTTTTAAAAGGCATAAACTTTCACTTGAATCTGTATAGAAAACTATATTTTCCTGAAATCAGGTCAATGTATATATATGCACTGGTTTTTTCATATTAATAGCTGGTCGAATCTTTCATACATCAGAGCATCAGAATAGATGTTTTTCCTAGACAATCTTTAGAAATAACACTTCATTTCTATATGATCTAAAACAAGAAAGTACACAATTTTCACCCAGTTGCAAACATGATTCAAAATTAATTTCTCAATAAAATTGGGGACTTGTATGTTTGGGGAGTTGTATGGTATTGAATTCTGGTTGTCCAGCCACTAGTCACCCATCAGAGCAGAATGGTGTCTTGCTCCCCAAGCCATCAGGGAAGGCCCAAGAAACTTCTGGTGGGATAGACTGAGTGTTAAAGGTGGTAGGAGGAAACTTACAAACAAAACAGAATTAAAACAGAAATCTGAGTTCCAGACTGACAAGTTTCTATTAAGCTACTCCAAGTTTTGAATAACCATCTCCAGTAAGCGCGAACGAAGATCTGATAACATGCACAGAACACACATACGCTCCTTGTCAGAGCAATGTGTCAACAGTACAAATTAACAAGGGAATTTCCAGCATTTTCCTTCACTGTGTGTACTTCTCCTTCCTTCAGGACCAAGAAAGGTTGAATAAGGTTTACCTTGCTATGAAAAGGAAAGAAATCGCAGTCACATACCGACCAAGCCCGCACAGAATCCGCAGAAGCAGAGGTACTTTGGGCACTTTGCCCACTCCCTTCCTCTTTGCTTCGCCAAAGCCCACACCTCTAGAGATGGGACAGAACGTGCCTTCAGCCTACAAACAACTCTACGAAGCCGGCCCCAACAACCCTTGTAACCTTCCTCCCGAAGTTAGTCGTGAGTCCACAATGAATTCCGGTCACCTCAACCTCAACTCCGCAGGGTCAGGGACCTGGAGCGCCCCGGGAGTCCCGGAACGCTGCGCTCACGTGGTCGCCGGCCGCGGCACGTGCGGCTCCGACCTGAGGCGGTGGGAGTGAAGCACCGCCCGGAGCGGGAGGCGAGACCCGCAGAGGCGCTGGACGCGTTAGGGAGAGGGGAAGGACCCGGGGCGCTCCGGGGCGCGCGAGGAGAAGCTGAGCTTCAGGCAGTGCAGGTCAAACTGCAGTTCCCCGGGGTGTACACAGGAAGGAAGGCGCAAGTTTGAATGGGGTAACAACTTGGACTTTTTTTTTTTAAGGTTTATTTTAAATGGGCAAATGCATTTAAATTCCATCTAGCTTGAGAGCTTCCAAGATCGTCACAATCCCCTTCTCGCCTGGATCCCACACTTGAAATCCCTGGCAAAAGAGGAAGCAAAGGTGTCCCGAGGTAGCAATTCCATCCCCACCCATCTTTTGGGGAACTCTGACCAACTCGGTCTCAGGCGAACACTGGGGAACCACACCCTGGAACAAAGAGGAGGTGTAGTCCCCTCCAGATGCATATAGCCCGCTGAGGGCTGGTATTTAAAACCCTCGGCAGGCCAGCTGTGTTTACGGCTTGTTTCGTTTTGCTGGGGGAGGGGAAGGGAATCCGAACTCTGGACTTTTTTCCCAAACTGGGAGCCGGGAGCTTGGCATTCGATCCCACTAGCACAGAACTCCAGTCAACTCGGGCCGTGGCGACTGTCACTTGGGGGGGTGGGGAGGGGAAGGAAAGGAGCGCAAGAGACAGAGCGACGGAGGGGCTGGCGAGAGAGGGAAGGAAACAGGTGAGCTCCCACCACCGCCCCTCGGAAATCCAGCGCGGCGGCCCCCCGCACGCCACCGTCCCGACCTGGAGAGGCACTTACCGGCTTTACAAGGGTCCTTGTAATCTATCGTCTCCGCTTTATCCTCTTCGTTCCCATCAAAAGTGTAATCATAATCGAGGCCAGCGCAGACCCAAAGCTCCCCGTAGAAAACAATCCCCGAGGCCACCAGCCACACGAGCATCCTCGGGGGAAGCTTTTGCAACCCCATCCTCCTCCCCTGGAGGAAAAGGAAGGGACGGGACCGGGAGGTGAGGCGTCCGCGGTCCGCGCTGATGTGCGGTGCGAGGGGAACCGGTGCTCCTCTCCCTACCGGGAGGCTCCTCGGCGACACTGGGGTGTTCAGGTGTCCGGAGACATACGGATGCCGTCGGGACAGTAGAGAGGGCAAGAAGTGCCTGTTACCCCCAGTTGCAGGGAGAAGTTGGCTAGGGGCCCGCGGGTGGGCGGAGGGCAGGTAAGGAGCTCGGCTCCCGGAGACGGGGAGGGGCAGCTGCGGGCAAACTCTGCTCTGGCGGAGCGGGCGCTCGCTGCCTGCCAGGTCGTCCTTCTGGCCGCCGAACTTCCCGCGGCCGCGGCTGGGCGAGCGGCGCCCCGCGGGCTCAGCTGCCACCGAAGCTCGGGCTCCCGCGCCGCGCCCCCGCCGCTGCCAGGACCCCGCCGTAGAGCGCGAGCTGCCGCCGCCGCCGCCGCCTGAGCCCGCCGCCGCCGCCGCCGTCGCTCGGGGAAGATGAATCCGGTCTGCACATCAGCACATCTGAACTGAAAGGGGAGACCGAGGAAGGGGGTGGGGGGCAGGCATTTCTACGCCGCGAGACCTTAAAAGCCTGCAGAAGCCAGCAAAGCAACTGACTGAAAAGAGCAAAAGTGTGAGGATTTGGGGATACACCGTTTGCCTCCCCCGCCCCCCCCACCCAGGCTGTCTTTTTACCCTCTTCCTAACTTGAAAAAAAAAAAAAAATCTTCGCAGCATCTAACCCAATCACTTGCATCCTGCTTACTTATTCATACAATCAGGGTCAGGATCCGGGCCACAGCCTCCTCTCTGACTTCTTTTGATAGCCTTGTACAAACAAACAGACACGAGCGCTCTGACAATCCATTTATATTTTACTAAAGATAAAAATGAATATATTATGTATCTGCGTCCGCGAACAGCAATTAATAGATGATGTACGTGTCAGCCAAGAGTGCCAGACCGGGGGTGGCGCGAAGGATCGTGATAACTTAGCTGCAAACCTCTACTTCCCCTCCCCCCCCCCCAAATAAACAGCGGGTGTGTGTTTCTTTCCTTTGCTGCGGTTTAACCTTAGTGCAGCCCGGGAATGGAGGAAAAGTGTCTGAGCCTTCGCGACTTGGGTAAGGAAGAAGACTGCTTTAAAAGTCCCCCAACCAACAAAGTTTTGCTAAGAACTAAGATCCCCAGAACTGCAATTAAAAAAAAAAAAAATCCAAAATCAAGTTACAGATTGCAGCAGCAGGAAACGCTAAGACCTTGCTGATGGGCTGGCGCTATGGCTCACGTGGGCGCAGGAAGGGAAGTTGGAAGGAATACTCGGGAAGCAAATTTTCTGTGACAGTTCTGGCGCCCATACCCGGAGTTGCTCAGTATCCTTCGGCTTCAGTTGTTTTACTTCTGAGGAGAGTGTGTAAAACCTGGCAGCAGGATCAGCGAGGTAAACCACATGTCAGCCTAGCAGACGCAAGACAAACACAGGTTGTGGGAAATTGGGGAGGAAAAAAAAATCAGAGGAAATCTCTGCAAAACCCCTGTTGTGAGCAATTCAGTGGTTTCCCCACATCTGCAAGTAGTTTCCAAAATAGGTGAGAGGACTTCTCCTCCCCCAGACTGGTGATTGGGAGCCTTGCCTTTTCCAACTAAATCTTGAACTGTCACTTTAGCAAGGACTTGTAAAAAATCTTCTGTTGCCTTTACATCTTTATTTAACATTTAAATGTCCCCCTTTTCCAAGTTGCCATCAATATACAGTGTTATCTAGAGGAAAATGTGAAAGTAACTACCCTCCAACCCACACACATACTTTTGACAGGTAAACCCAGTTAGGTTAGGGGATTTGACCAGGTTTTATGGTTGTTAAAGAAAAATTGGAGGCTAAACTTGAAGAAGTATCATCTATTTCCCTCTTAAACTAAGACTAAAAGGATGCGAGGACTAGGGAGAACTGATTTGATATTCCTGGCAAAACTGGGGCTTTCTCAGAGGCCAATGCAGTAATGGAGACTTCCTTCTGTAGATCTCAAACTTTTAACCCCAGGTCACAGAACAGAGAGCAGATCTGAAAAGAACATGTTCAATAAGTAGGTAGAGGTATTTGGTTTTGAAATCTCTTGCTGAGTCATTCTCAAATTCTTTTACCCATCCAAAAAAAGGTTTGCATAATTAATAATGGTGTTGCTCTTGTGCAGGGCCAAACAAGAATGTATTGTGCTTAGCCCATCTGAAAGCCCAGAAAAATGCAACTTTCCTTTAGAGGATCCTTGCTCTTGAGCTGCTGAAACTGTCCCTGCTTGCTATCCCCAAACCTTGAAAATGTCCCTTGTTAATCTACATACTGCAAATATCTCCTTAGGTTATTTTACCATAGGTAAGTTGGCAAGAGTTTGTACCTGGAGATTACCTAAAATATCACTTACTTTGCAGGAATTAGTATGTTCATTCATTTTTCCTGAAAAAAAAAGTAACATACAGGGACATCTGCCTCATTATATAATGATGCCTATTATGGATTCCTTCAGAATTTATCATTGCTTAGTTTCACAATTTTATAAATTTACATTCTACATTTAGAATGACTGACATAGTAAAACCTCAAACCAAAATATAGAAATGTTTCTTTATGGCTAAAATAGCTGTGGAGAATAGTTATTTACACCACAATATCCTAGGCCTCAATCCCTGATTTAATTATATTACTTTAAAATATTTATTAAATCTAACTCTACAGTGATAAAATAACTACTTTTTAAATTTTATTACTATAGTTGCTATGATTGCAAACTAACAAAAGATTTTGCCCTGTCCATTAAAAAAACATAAATTTGCAAGAACTTGAAGAAAACAGATAATAAGAATATGCATGTGAGAAAAGAGTTGAATCCTCAGTCAGAATATAGCCACAAACATGTGCAGTATGTGAATACAATCTCCTCAGGAAGATAAAAAGAGGTGATTGATTCCGTTAGTAAGACATGTGCTGAAGTAACTTTGGCTTCTAGCTGGCAACTGCCCCTGACCACCATCACCACCTGCAGCAGGACCCCATCAGCCGCCAGCAACCTTAGGGAATAAAGCCACCCAAGAGAGCTGAAGCAAGAGGTAACTCTATGCCAATTGGTATATACTGTTTGCTATCACAGTAATTAAAATAAACTTGCCCTGTGGATAATGTGAATTAGAAATGTGTATTTTGCGGGCACCTACGTGGCGTAGTGGTTAAGTGTCTGACTCTTGGTTTTGGCTCAGGTCAGGATCTCAGGGTCCTGAGCTGGAGCCCTGGGTCTAACTCCGCACTCAGGCAGAGTCAGCTTGAGATTCTCTCTCCCTCTCCCTCTCCCTCTGTCCCTTCCCCCCACCCTGGGATCTCTCCCTCTCCCACCTCCCTCCCCCATGCTCTCTCCCTCTCTCTCCCTCTGCCCTTCCCCCATGCTCTCCCCCTCTCTCTCTCTCCGTCTGCCCCTACCCTTCTCTCCCTCTCTCCCACTCTCTCCCTCTCCCACTCCCTCTGCCACTCCTACTCATGCTCTCTCTCTCTCTCAAATAAATAAAAACAGATTTATTTATTTGTTTGAGAGAGAGCGAGCGCATGCAGGAGCACAAGCAGGCGGAGGGGCAGAGGGAGAAGCAGGCTCCCTACTGAGCAGGGAGCCAGATGAGGGGCTTGATCCCAGGACCTGAACCAAAGGCAGACACCTAACCAACTGAGCCACCCAGGTGCCCCACTTTTAAATAAACAAATCTTTTAAAAAAAAGTCTATTTTCTTATCGAGCCATTTTGTGAAAAGCTAGTTATTATTGTTTTTTGTTATGAAACCAAGTAATACGTGAATATACCCTTCTCATGTCCCTTGTTTGAAAACAGATAATTCAGGGCGCCTGGGTGGCTCAGATGGTTAAGCGTCTGCCTTCGGCTCAGGTCATGATCCCAGGGTCCTGGGATTGAGTCCCGCATCTGGCTCCCTGCTCCTTGGGAGCCTGCTTCTCCCTCTGCTTCTCTCTCTCTCTCTCTGTCTCTCATGAATAAATAAATAAAATCTTTAAAAAATAAAATAAAAACTAAAATAAAAAAGATAATTCAGATGAGAATGGAATAAAATGTGTTTCCCTCTCTCTCAGTCTTGCTCCCGTTGTCTGAAGTAGAAACTCTTGACCTGTTAACCAAATAGTATATACAGAGAGACTGACTTCTATGAAATTGTCTTATCAGCAGATTAAAAACAGCAAATACTAGCAATTTCATATGGTTCAAACTATTATTTCAAGGCTTAAAAAAATCCTGCTTTGTACTAATGCTACTGTTCTTTTGAATTAAATTATATGCATCTCAGTTAAATATTTTTAAATGAGAAGATGATTCTCTGGACCTAAATGGCCTCTGACTTCCACATTTTTAAATCTCAGATTCTATGATTTTTTGATATCACATTATTTCATATGTCACTATGGCAGGATGCTCCCAACTCTTGATAATTAGGATGACACTACATTCAATCAAAATCTGTCTTTATTGCTGTTTCCTAGTAACAAATATAGTTTCAGAGACAGAATGAAAAAGTGAACAGAAAGCAGTATTTGCTTCACAATAATGCTTCACAAGTGTTACAGAAGGTGTTTGTTTGTTAAGAAAAAGACATACACCTCCCCCAGGAAATGAAGAAAAATAAAATAAAATAAAGAACCTTCCTCCTGCAGTGGAGTCTGGTCTGAGTAGAGCCCACTGCCCTAGGAGTCTCTGGCTATCCCTTGGGACTTGCTAGTTTGCAGTATTACCTTCTTCTCTAGCATATCCTCGGTGTGGGGGATGGAGATCCTCTTTGTTTTTATGGCTTTTAGCTACTCCAGACCTTTTAACTCTCCCTTTCACCCCATTCTTTTTTTTAAGATTTTATTTATTTATTCATGAGAGACAGAGAGAGAGAGAGAGAGAGAGAGAGAGAGAGGCAGAGGGAGAAGCATGCTTCCAAGGAGCATAGAGCCCGATGCGGGACTCGATCCCAGGACTCTGGGATCATGACCTGAGCCAAAGGCAGACGCTTAACGACTGAGCCACCCAAGCGCCCCCTTTCACCCCATTCTTATGTGACCGTCTACAGCACACTTATGTTGTATCTTACCTTCTTTCCTCTTAGGGTCTCTCTCTCTCTCAGCCCTGAGCAAATCAACATAGCATCTCTTAATTCTATGTCAGTGTCCCAAGGTGTGGTAAAACCCTGATACCACATGAGATCATTTTAGGTAACATAGTGATAAACTTCTAAAAAAAAAGAAAAAAGAATAGTTACATATGTGTGTATATTATATATCCATATATGTTATAAAAAATTAATTAACAAATTTGCAATTGCATATGTTTCTCATGCCACTTAGATTAAAAAAACAAGTTAGTTGCTTTATGAAATTAAGTCGATAATAAAGGTGGCATGTGAAGGTTAACTGATGTTTGGTAAACACTGATCTAATTTAATTCCTAAGTCCCCTTAAAACCTCACACTCTCTGTGGACAACAACCTTTTTGCCCCTTCCACACACCAAACCTCAGTCTATTCTTTCTCTTGCTTACTTATCACTCATTCTCATTTCCAGTAGCGCAAGGCGGAAAGGCTATGTTTGGACACAAGAGCTGCATGTATTTACCGTTAGCACTTTTGGTTAGTTCGCTTGTTTAAGTATGATTTGCTGTTTAAGTCTCAAGAAGAGCCACTGACTTGTTTGTTCAGAAACCATGTATTATTGCCTAATGACATCTGGAAATGATTGTAGTCTTCATTCAGGCATCAGCTTGCCAAAGGGAAATGTAGGGCATGGGATAAAATAAGAAGAAAGTCATCTCATTTCTCACCTGATGGGACGCTAAGTTCGAGTCCGCCAACAGATATTCAATTGTGTGACCTCTAGGCCTACACTGAATCCTCACTGTTTTCCCCTGAACACCTAGCTAGAGAGGCACAAAAGTATGGAGCTCAGAAATCGTCCCCCAATCAAAATTCCAGCACTCTGCTTACTAGCTCGGTAATGGTAATTTTGAACCCACTTTTTTAACCTCGTCTGCCCTCACTTTCTTCATCCATAAAACAGGGATAATCTTAAGGGTAATAACATTTCACAGAGTTGTTACAAGGATTAAGTTGGTTAATATATGTGGTGCGCTTTACAGTTCCTATATGTAGTGCATTTTTGATATGTGTTTGCTATTATTATCATCTTAAGTGAGTTCTTAAAAGTCAAACTATTTCCAGCCCCTCTAAATATATTATTTGAAGAGAGCCTTCTCCTCCTTCACTTTGAACTAAATGGTATAACTCTAAGGTAGCCTAACTCGTTCAAGGCTGGAGAGAGGCAAGGGACAGACTGGTTAAGAGCATAGGTTTCATTAGCAGAAAAAGTCTGACTTTGTCATTTAGTAGCTGTTTTGCTTCTGACAAAAATTACTTCCCTAGTTTTACTCTCCTGGTTTTTGAAACAAGAATAAAATACCTCATAGGGTTGAAATAAGAATTAAGTAAGATTATGCATGCAGTGTACTTTTTAGTAGGTGTAAGCATATTTTAAAAAGTGGTTATTATTATTATTTTTAAAGAGTATTTCTTTGCCTAGTATTTATTTTTTTAAGATTTTTTATTTATTTATTGAGAGAGAGAGAATGATAAAGAGCATGAGAAGGGGGAGAGTCAGAGGGAGAAGCAGACTCCCTGCTGAGCAGGGAGCCCGATGTGGGACTCGATCCCGGGACTCCAGGATCATGACCTGAGCCGAAGGCAGTCGCTTAACCAACTGAGCCACCCAGGCGCCCAAAAGGTGGTTATTATTATTAATTGGCATTCTTCTAGTGATCTATGGGAAAAATTTGTATGCTGTGAGCTTTTCCACTATTAGGCAAGAAATTCTCTCTCTCTCTCTCTCTCTCACACACACACACACACACATACACACACACCAGTGTACAAATTAAATAAAGCTAGAACAGTTTTATTTGAAAAATCCCACTAATACAAAACATATCAAATTGAAGTAAAGATGTAGGTTACATTGCTGGTGTTGCTTATAAATTCCCCAATAATATACACCTGTGACCAGAATCTAGAATGCTCTTCACCTGGCCACTATCTGTCCCCTTAGTTTCATATTTTCATATTATGAACATGAGGTGAGTCTCCCAATTTTTCCTACCTATTAATTTCCCTATCAAATAAAATGTGTACTTCATTTCATTCTACTTTCCTCACGAATATTAAAAAATAGGCACGGAAGTCTTCAGTAAGACATACCATATACTTCCAATGCAATGAGAATAACTTAATTTAAAAATAAAATAATTAAGTAGAACCAGCTTCTTGTGAGAAAGAAATGCCCAAACTTCATAAGAGCCTTATCCAAGTCAAGGATCCTCTGATCTTATGCTATTTTAAAGATAAGGGATAAGAGAATGAGTGCGTCGTTCATGAACACAGTACTGTCACCTCCTAACCTCTGACCCTCCACTGGCTCCTTCAGCTGTCTGCTCTTTGGGGGCCTACAGTTCTGCTAATCCTGACAACCAGTGATGGGCAGGGAGAACCGCATGTGTGACAGTAGCCAAGAGCCTCTGGCCCCAGCTAAAGCCCCCAGCCTTTCTTCAAGCCCCTGGTGAAGCCTCATTTTGCATTGTATCCCTCCTGACTCCCCAGATTATATTCTAGACAGAAGCACCTCTACTCTGCCTTGCATTCAAGTCATGCCAACTTGAGGCCATGCCTTTTCCACGCACATCTTTTCCATGACAGAGGCCTGTATTTTCTGGGCATGAACCCCAGAAGATACATATTTTGCATGTATGAGTGCAAGGTAATTTTTTAAATGACAAAAATAGAACTGAGTTTATTACAACAATCTAAGTAATATTCTAATATTCCATCACTGGAAACATTTAATACTAGAATAAGAGTGAAGATTAATTTTAAAAATCTATATATTTAATACAAATGCAACATTTGGAATCAGAAAATGTCTTTGAATCCTTGCTCTACTTATTAGATGTCTTTGGACACTTATTCTTTCTCAGCTCGATTTTTCTCACCTTTAAAATAAAATGCTTACTTCATAAGGTTATCTTGCAACGCGCACACACCAGGTACATAAATCACTTAGCATGGAGCCTGGCATTTGAGAGTAGCTCAGGGGCTAGGAAGTCCTTGCCTTTTCTCCTGCCCACAACTAACAACTATCCATGAGAGCATCAATAATCAGATCAGAGACTCAGAAAGGAGGCTTGTAGCATTTATAGAATGGTTGGGGAAAACAAGATTTTCCGTTACAGCTAGAAAGAGAATCTGAAGGGAGACCAAAAGAGGAGAATGCCTTTCCTCAGCACAGGACTTGTTTACTTCAGGTTTTCGTCTCTCCTTTCCATTCCCTACCTGGAAACAACTAAATGTCCGAATAGCAGTTATATCCCATAACTAACTTTATTAATTTACCTTCTTAAATTTCTGGCAGCCTGTATTTATCAAAACAAACCCCTTTCGGTAATTAGCAAATAAGAACATAGTATGCCAAAACTGAGTCAACTTGAAAAAGCTGACATTGTCTACCACCCTCTAGAATAAGTTGCTGGGTAATTGGTTGGTATATATTTACAATGTGAATGACTTCATTTTTTATGATGCATTGTAAAATCACCAGGTTATTTTATAACTTATTTAACTCTGTTCATCATAGGCAGCTGCAGTTGCACACTAGTTTTTCTGTATTTCTAAACTCTCCTTTATGCTCTGGGTCTGACTTCGGGGCCAGGCCAGATTTATTCTGTAAGCTGCACTGAACTTTCAGGTGGCAATAATTAATGACCTGGGCCTTCATCTCAGGCATTATAACTCACTTTACGTCACTTTTCCAACCACTAAAGTAGTGGTTTTGTACTGTAAAACCAACTTCCAATCAATATGAAGCATCTGAGGTGTGTTTATTTATCTATGTATTGCTTTGCATCTTCAGAGCACTTTCACAACATTAACTAATGGTCCCTAAAATAGGTGAGCATGGTTTGTTCAAGGTTGGCAACACCAACTCTAAAAATCCTGAGATGCTGCAGTGGGGAACGGCGTCCCTTCAGGATTCAGAAGGGACAATTTCCTTCATGTTATTTCTCTTCCTCACTTCCTGGGGAAAGTTTTCATTCAGATTTACTCTGTGTCTGACACCCAAAAGAAAAAAAAAAAAATCTTGTCAACAGAAGGGAGCACAACCGGGGCAGGGATATCAACTGTCTGAACAGTGGATTCCGATTGTCTCACAGGTCAGTAGAGCACTAGAATATCCACATTACTTTTGCCAGGGTACACAGGAGAGCTGGGTTATCAAAAGCTAATTACTCAGACAAGGTTTTGAAAGCACCCCTCATCCTCAATTATCTAGCTATTTCAGAGGAAAATGGGTGTGGTGCTTTAATTTTTTGCTAGAGGGAAAGTGCTGACATTTCCGGATAATTTCCTCCGTTTTCTACTTTAGTTAGCATGTATTAGATAGGAGATTATACCCAGTGCTTTCCAAATTATTACCACTCCTCTAAAAACACCACCATCTGTGAGTGGAGGTCACAGTTCACTTGTAAGGCTGTGCTTAGTATCACACTCCTCACTATTAAGTATTCTGGTTGTAACAGAGACAGACTGGGTTGCTATCCCTTTTTTTCTCTTCAGAAAGACTGAAAAAGTCTGCTCATTCATATGGGTTCCAACATTGACATAAAAAGCAATTAAATCATATTGCTAGACCAATTTCTAAATACAGCCCCCTTTTAAAATAAAACACTTTAGTAATTCCAAAAAAGAATAACAAAAGATTTAAACATTTCTAGATAACTTATAAAAATGAGTTGGTTCTCCTTTGTTTTCTTCCTCTATAATAACAATTGCTGTGAGAAATGGAAATTGTCATGTATTTGGCTTTAAAATCAGTGCAAAGTTTATGACTTACACTTTTGAAATCATCAGACCACATGCAAAGAACCTAAAGCTGTTTGCTTTTAATTACTAGTAAAACAGGAAAGAAATTAGTAGAGCAATTAATTCAATATGTAGTAGGACTTTTTATTAGCCATTTTTATTATAATAACCCAACATATAAATGCCACAGTTCACATGCCGTGCTACCAAAGAATAAAATTATCATGAAACAAGAAGCTTTTCATAAAAACAGAGGGCCAGCTAGTGATCTTCACTATACAAAAAACATCAGAGTAGACAAGTTACTAACTTGTGTTCTTCTCACCCCCCAAAACTAACTTTCTCCTAACTAAATCAATATTTACTGCTTTGATCTCAGTATCTGAGTTATTTTTAATAATTTCCCCAATAATAAACATCAAAGTGAATAAAGTGATGATAAATTTTAATTTAGCTCAAAAGAACTTATTTTATTGCAGAATTAGTTGTTTCTTCTCTCACACATCAAATACTATATGCTGAAGTGAGGACAACTTTTTTGATCTGTAAGATTTCCTGTGGCTTTTGAATTTCCCTCAAAGATGAAATCTATTTTTTCCCCAATTGTCATATTTTTCCGTAAGACTAATCCTTTAACTATGTCACTCATTTCAGGAGAAGTTTTCAGAATGATTGCTCCATTTAAAAGTTCTCCTGAGGATTTATAATTGGTACTTTTGCACCACAATTGTGAGAGATTTTTGGATATATTTTAATCATTGTTTTGATTTGTTAAAGTTCTAGTTACTGTGATGGGCAGACAAATCAAAAGTATGAGAACCATATCAGAGCTTGAATATTGAAAGTGCTGTTATAATAAAACCTGACAATTGAAATTGCCAGAGGAATATTTGCATGTAAAACCTACTAACGTGTGCTAAGAAAGAGATAGGACAATATTACCTCTTTTTCTAGCAATGTGATTAATTAAAACTTTTAAAGAAATAATGATTTTTGTAAGAGTTGAATATATAATATTCATTGTGATACTAATTAAATATGTATATCACTTCACAAATGAGAGAAAATAGACTCATAACCCTGGTCATCAACTGACCTGAACTATATTGAAGCATTTACTCTGGGGAGTGTTATACCAAGCCTTCAGATCCAATTCTTCTAGGTCTTTAAAGGCCACGTAGCATTGAAGCTCTTAGTTTCAAAGACAAAAACAGTGCAGGAGGTGGACGCTAATTAACCTTAATGTGTTTTCAAGTCTCGTGTTCTAATTGGCTCACTGTCTGAGGCATTGCCTGGACTGTACAAAGAGGATGCTTTGTGGAGACTACCTTTGGCAACTGTGTTCTTGTTTGCCGGTCAGTTTTTTGACATCCTGCGACCTCTAGTGAGAACCAGAAGTTGTCAGCCAACATAAATTTCCTCGCCTAGTCTGAGTCCCTATAGGAACCACAGAGAAAGACAGAAAGAACTTCAGCAAGTCTCATAGAATATTCTTTTCTTTTTTCAGATCACAGCATTGATTCAGGTTGGAGGGAGTGAAAATATTTAAAAATATGTACCTTAAGAAATTTTTCCTCAGGTTTTCTAGAAATTACATTGCAGTCATTAAAGTACCTTCAAATACTACACTGAAAAAAATTAAAATGTATGCAAATGAAAGGGAAAATGGTGAAAAGTCCAGTAACAATATAAGCCGAGTACCAAAGGAAAAAAGAAAATAATGTGCCTTTTCTATATATTACAAATAATTTAAAGTGGACAGCTATTTGCTATTTGTTTTTCAGTAAGTTTTTGCAAATTATATGTTTATGGAGTATATAATTATACCATATTTTAATTAATCCTATAAAGCATAGTATTATTGCCTGAAATTAAGATATCAAATAAGTAAGTGCATTTCCTTTTTTTTTTTTTTTTAGATTTAATTTATTTATTTGACAGAGAGAGACACAGTGAGAGAGGGAACACAAGCAGGGGGAGTGGCAGAGGGAGAAGCAGGCTTCTTGTGGAGCAGGGAGCCTGACGTGGGGCTCAATCCCAGGAGCCTGAGATCATGACCTGAGCCAAAGGCAGATGCTTAATGCCTGAGCCACCCAGGTGCCCAGTAAGTGCATTTCAATGTATAACATAAATGCATAAACGAGTATATGAGGTATGAGTGAGAATATATCATGGCCCTAATTCTCAAAGCACAGAGTGTACCAGCATGCTGCTCATTCTAAAAAGTTTAGTTGTGGTAACTAATAACTTTTATAATGACACATAGTTGTTTGAGGTCAAATGTATTTATTAAGAGTATAGTGTAGGCACAGAAGGATGAATGACACATGGTTGCCACTCTGAATGTACAATCTAATAGGATGAAGGACAGGTATAACTTGATAGAATGTGGTAAGTACCTTATATGATGAACAACTGAAAAATTACAGATGTTCTCTGAAAGGTGATCACTTTCGCTTTAGGAAATAAGGGAAGAATGTTTATAGGGTTGTTGGACATTAATAGGGAATATGAGAGAGAATGAAAAAGGAACAAGCAAGCACCTTTCAGCTTCCTTTGATGCCATATAAATTCTGTTCTTCTTCCTCAGCCTTATTTTAGCCTTTACTTAATCTGTTATATAAAGATGAATAATACTATTTCTTTGATCTTACCTTGGGTAATACTCTTATATTTCTTCCCAAATTTCACATATATTCTATAACTTTCTGTATTATAACTTTCTATTACTGATAACGGTAAACATATTAATACATCGTTTACATAAGGACATTCAGTATAACTAATACAGTTAAAATGGGTTTTACACCTAAACATTTATATATGGTTTTTCAGTTTTTCAGGACTATAGCTGCTATGGGAATTATAAAATTTATCCACACTTAAAAAATTAGAACACTCCATACCTTTTTAATGCTATAACAGATAAGGATGTTTCAAGAAACATGAGTTCAATCTAAAATTCTTCCTGAAAAACAGGTAAGGTTTTTGATCAAATAAATACTTTCTTGGAAATACATTTTATGAATAATCTATGTTATATTTTATTTATTTTATAAAATACTTCATATCCCCAGACTAAGTTAATGTATTTAATTTAACTGAATCCCAAGATGTAATTGAGAGAAAATAAAGTATACATATCTTAAATGTACAGTTTGATACATTTTGACATATGCACACACCCATGAAACCATCACTACCATCAAGATTGTAAGTATATGGATCACCACCCAAAGTTCCCTCATGTTCTTTGTATTCCTTCCTTTTCCCACTTTTCTGTGCTTCTCCACCAGGCTTGTCTGCATTTTCTAGAGTTTTCTAGAAATGGAACAATATAGTATAAACTTTTTAGATTGGCTTTTTTCACTTAGCATGATTAGGGAGTCATCTTTGTTGTTGATAATCTCAAACTTTTTTTGACAATCTCTTAAGACTTCTGTTCCAGGGTCATTTTTTGAGAAATATGCCTATAAGTACTTATTCACAGCAATATATTGTGCTCACATACATATATAATATGTATAATGTTGAACTATGATTACAGAACCCTAAATTAGATATGTATATGTACATAGTTATTACTGCAAATGTAATTTTTCTGAGATTTGAGTGTGAGAGTGATTCTCATTATGTCCTAAAGATTCCATTGGATCAGTTCTACTCATAATGATAAAATATTTTCTTATTTGTCAATTAATAGGGAACACAATTAATGGATTAAATTTGGCCATATTATAACTTGTTTGTTCTGATCATCTTTTCTTTCTCTCTTCCTTTTTTAGATAGGGAATTTAGTCTAAATAGTCCTAAAACTATTTTTATAGATCTAGCTTCCTAAAATTCTTATAAATTGTTTTTTTTAAATTGAAGTATAATTGGCACACAATGTTACATTAGTTTCAGGTGTACAACAATGATTGGACAAATCTGTATGTCATAAATTCATCTTTAAACTAAAGAATACTATAAGAAAAAAATAGGGATTTACATGATTTTTTCCTCCATTATATCTGTCAATAAAGGGCGAGTTTCAATTTTTTTTCATTAGTAGTTTTTGCAAATGTAATTTCAATTAATCAACCAATATAATTCACTAAACAAATATATGGGATAAGGTGACATACAGGCAAATTTTTTTATTAATTTTTAAAACATCAGCTATTTGAGTCCTTTAATGATACTTGGTTAGCATGGATCATCAGAAGCATAGCAACTGAAATGATCACAGATGATGTCCAACTCCTTCATTTCTAGCATAATTGAAACTTCCATTGCCTTGGAGATCCACCTGAGTGCCAGGTAACCAATAAGAATCTTAGCCGTAGTCACTTTCTTTGAGTTTAGCCTGAATTTTCTCTTTACATTTTTAATTGAGGATCTGAGCTGGATGACTGAATCTTTAGTTGTCACAAGTTGTTTATAATATATGTGAGCACTTTAGAAAGTACTCGAGGTACATTGCAGCCAGCCATTGGGAGCAGCACTGCTTAGCTTTGTCTCCTTATACAGAAGAATATGGATAAAGGCATTTTCTTCTACATAATGAGTGGAGGGGAACTGGCCAACGTCCAGATTGCTCTCCTGATCTTCACTTGGCTGTCATCTTTCCTCATAAACAGGCTTGATCACTCAGAAGTTCTCTAATTACTCAGATAGAAATTAGTATTGAGTTTAATGATATTCAAAGATTATATGGTAGAATTTGTTCTTGGTATTGGCGTTGTTTTATTGCTCTCTGAAGAAACTGACACACAAAGTAAACCAACCGGGGAGATAAATTCAATTTTATTTTATTTCCAACTCAATTCAACCATCATTCTGTTATATACTCTAGGAAATCAAATGCAAAAGACATGATTTCTTACCTGAAGCAAAGTATGCTTTTACTATGTAAAAATAGTGACCCAGGAGCTGATTATTTGGCTGCTAAGGAAATTCAAAGTCGGTACATCATCATAAGATGATGACTAAAGAAATAACTATAAATCTTTTGAACATGATACAATATTTTCTTTTTCTGTCTTATTCAACCTTTCACAAACACAATGCTGGATAAAATAGGCTCTGTACGACTTCTTTAGTAATTAAAAATAGTGAGTAAATACTAATTTATAATTCACAAATTCCATGCTAGATACCTGTCTCTCTTCATGAGTAATTGTATCATCTGTTTTGTTGGTTAGCTGAATTGAAAGGTGTGCTCAACTTGACAATGCCAGTAAGTTGGAGAAAGATTTTGCTCCTTTTAAACTGTTGAGAGAGTGACTTTTCAATCAGTGGAAGTTCCTTTGTAGAAAGATGATATTCTATCTTCTGAGATGCTTGAGTCTTTCATGGTTATTGAAGTTTTTACTTTATCTTGAATCAAATTTGATAATTTCATTTGTTTTAGGAAGTTGTAGTCTCCATTTCATTTGTTTGGTCAAGATTTTCAACTTGACAGTGTCAAACATTGATGTAAATATAATGTTTTATAATGTTTAGTTTTGTTATTGAATAACTCATGCTCTTTTCATTTCCAATTATATGCATTTCCAATTTCGCTTTCACTTATTTTTTAGGCTAGTCAAAAAGATTTTCTTTTTTTTTAATTTATCTTTTTCTTTATTAATTACTTCTTCATTTTTTGTTCATTTTGCTGAAATTCTTTTAAAAAAATCATTTTTAAATCCTCAGTGTATTTTTATCCCTTTAAACATGAAAAGATTTATGATGATGTCATAAATTCCACACCTGGAATTCACCTGTAGGAGGAAAAACCATTCTATCTATTTTAAACAGAAAGAAATTCGGTGGAACTGTACACTTAGAGAGATGTTAGAAGGCCTGAAGAATCAGGCTTGATTATAACCCAGTAGGAATGACCCCAGAAAAAGACCACAAAACTAGCCTGCCAAGACAGGAGACCACATTTGATACAATCAGAAAGCAAGAAATCGGAAAGTCTTTCCTGGAAATGTTGACTTCAGGAAGACGTCCTGTTAGCTTTGATCCAGAAATTAAAGTCAAGGTCACTACCACACCTATTTCTGATGCGACACTGAAACGCTGCTGCAGGAAACCCAACTTGCCTACTGCAGTGCCTCCTAAGAGAAACTGCCTCCACAGCAGAAAAAAATCTTCCATGTTCATCTTTTGGAGCACTGCTACCCAACATGGTAGCCACTGGCTACATGTGGCTAATGAGCCTTTGAAATAGTCCAAATGGCAATGTATTCTAAGTTTAAAATACACACCAGACTCCAAAGACTCAATGGGGAAAACGGAATGTAAAATAGCCCAATATTTAAATATTGATTACATGTTATAATGATAATATATTGAATATATTGGGTAAAATAAAATGCATTTCAAAAAATTAATTTCATTGTTTTCTTTTTACCTTTTGTAATGGAGTTACTAGAAGATTTAAAATTTCATCTGTGGCTTACATTAAATTTCTTTTGGATGGGGCTGTTCTAGAACTCATAAGAGTGCATCTTTTAGAAGAGCTGATTTCACATCCAAAAATTTAGTTGCGAGGAAATCAAGTAAAAGTAGGCTTTAGCTTTCTAGTTCCCGTCACTCAGAAAGGCCTCCTAATCAGCTGCAATGAATACTGAGCAAGCTAAGTCACTGTATCTTCTACATGAAGTATTTTTTAGTAAAAAGCTCAGGCAATATCTCACAAGGTTACTTTTCTCTTTGTAATGATTTTTGATAGAATGTGTTTTATCCTAATTTTATTATATTCACTCACAAATTATTTAGAAGATTTATTTTTTTAATTTCAAAGTACCTGAGTTGTTTTCTCTTTTTATCAACTTAATACTAATTTTCATTTGCTTTTTTTTTTTTTTTGCATTGTTAACACAGAAGGTGGTGGTATACATTTTTGCCATTTGAAATGTATTAAGATTTTTTGTGGCCAAAGTACAGCCAGCTTTGCTAAAGCCCCATTGACATGGAAAAGAAATAGGTTTTCTCTGCTGTAACATTAAGAAACTTAGTTTGTGGGGTGCCTGGGTGGCTCAATCGTTAAGCATCTGCCTTTGGCTCAGGTCATGATCCCAGGGTCCTGGGATCAAGCCCCACATTGGGCTCCTTGCTCCACGGGAAGCGTGCTTCTCCCTCTCCCACTCCCCCTGATTGTGTTCCCTCTCTGGCTGTCTTTTTCTCTGTGAAAAAAATAAAATCTTTAAAAAAAAAAAAAGAAACTTAGCTTGTATGTGTTAATGTCTTTATTTATATTAATCATACTGTCACTACGTTTGCTTTTTGTTTTTTGTTGTCGTTACATTTTGTTTTGTTTTTGGTCACACAGATCTGCTAAAATAGATTTATAGACTGTTTAAAAGTCTGCAACTTGCTACAAATAACTTAAAATGAGGAGATGAAGTAAAACATTTAACAAATTATCAAAATATGGGCTGGTAAGTATAATCTAAAAGGTAAACATAGGGTTTGTCTGCCTGGCTCGGTTACTAGACCGTGCGACTCTTGATCTCAGGGTTGTGAGTCTGAGCCCCATGCTAGGTGTAGAGATTCCTTAAAAAAAAAAAGTAAAATGAGAACCATGAAAAGTTCTGTGTGATGAAACATTCTGTCTGAGGGGATTGGAATAAGACACCATATAGGATGAGACATTTTGTGATTCTTCAAATATGAATAAGATTTGGGGTTATAGAAGAGGAAAAGAGCTTATAGCCCATGAGAACAAATAATCCAAGGTTGGTCTTGTGACAACACAAATGTTTGCTAAAGCTAATGATACAGATTGTCTGGAATGTGAGCTACATCCTGGGAAGAAGAGTTACATATTGAGGAACGATTCACAATTTTGAGAAAGAGAGAAATTTAATAGAGTTGGAGGTTTTGGAAGGTTTAATCTGGTGACGTTTCCAGGAATTATTCAAAAGTGGAAGGTGTGGAGGAATATATTGCCACAGTTCATGTCACAGTCATGACAGTGAAAATGTCAGTTCATTGAATGGAGTACTAAGTACTGCATTAAGGAAATAAATTACTATGAAGGAGTAATTCATAGAACTTGATAAACTAGATTAACTTTAGTTTTCCAGTGGAAAGGGGCAGCAAGGGAAAAAGAACAGTCAACACGCACAGAGTTCTAACTAGAATGACCAGAGATGCTAAAAACAAATAAAAAAGTCATGGGGCACCTGGGTTAAGCGTCTGACTCTTGATTTTGGCTCAGGTCATGATCTCAAGGTCATGAGATGGAGCCCCACATCAGGCTCCGCAATGGGTGTGGAGCTTGCTTAAGATTCTCTCTCCCTCTCCTACTGCCCCTCCCCACCTAAAAAACAAAAAAGAAATAAAGTTCAGGGAAATTTAACTCCCCAATTTACATTTCCTCTGTGCTGAAGTTGCATATATTCAATTGCCAGTCTCTATTTGGATATTTCTTATACATCTCAAAGTTAGCATGTTCAAACTAAGTTCTTAAACCCAAACAGATCTCCCCAACCCTGACTCTACCCCCAAGGTAGCCATATTTCTTATTTCAATAAATTTTCTTTCTTACATATTAAAATTTCTTTGAAAGTATTTTCTTAATAGCTACATAAGATTTTACCTTGTGGAAGCAGTAAAATCACCTTCACCAGGGGCGCCTGGATGGATCAGTTGGTTAAGCAACTGCCTTCGGCTCAGGTCATGATCCTGGAGTCCCGGGATTGAGTCCCACATCGGGCTCCCTGCTCTGCTTCTCCCTCTGACCCTCACCCCTCTCATTCTCTCTCTCTCTCTGTCATTCTCTCTCCCTCAATATTAAATAATTTTTTTTTTAAAAAATCACCTTCACCATTTCTCAATAGTTGGACCTTTAGACTTATCCCCAGTTTTGTGGTGCTTCAATGAATAGTCTTACTTTTACTTAGATCTTAAGATACTTTCATTATTTCCTTAGAATATATTTTTCAGGATTACTTAATAGAATAAAAGCATATAGTATGATCATCATTTAAGCCCATATATTATCTTTTCAGAAGGTTTTACCATGTTAATATTCTATCAGCTGTATATAAGAGTGTATATTCTCACCATATACCTACCCAATAGTGAATATAATCTACTTTAAATCTTTGACAATTTTAATGTGCAAAAAAGTATTATCATATTTACTAGAATTTGATTAAATACTAGTGGTGTTGAGCAATTTTTTCTTATATTTATTAAACATTTCTATTAGTTTTTCAGGGAATAAACTTTTATATTCCTTGCTTAGTTTTCGATTGGACTTTTTGGGGGGTAATTTCCTCATGTATATTTTTTTGTAATCATTGTAAATATTTTCCCCAAGTTTGTCATCTTCTTTTGAATTTATGTGACATATTAGTGATACAGAAATCTCTACTTATTAAGGTCTTAATTCAATCACTCTTTACTTTGTGGTTTTATTTTACTTTATGATCTCTTTATTCATATCTAAAGATCAGATAATATATTTAATTTACTTTCTGTACTTTTTATTTATATTTTTGCTAATTTAATCAACTGAGAAATCAATTTTCCTAACACTACTTTATTGACTAATTCTTGCTTTCACAATAATTTGTGATACCAACATCTATTTATAAACTATGGATTCTGTCCTTTCCAAATGTCCATCTATAAAATGTTGGATCTACATTGTTCTAATTATTTGGTTCCATAGTATATACACATAATATGGCATATAATATATATTATGGAATATACATTTTACTAGGCATATAGTTATTTGCTAACACTGTTCTCTAATTAGTCTTCTTGTTCAAAATTCTCTTACCTAATTCTGCCCGTGAACTTTTGTGAGAGTTAATTTTATTGACTGGGCCAGGCTGCCCAGACATTTGATTAAACATTATGGGACATTGTGTCTGTGAGGCTGTCTCTAAATGAAATTAACATTTGAATTGATAGACTGAGTAAAGCAGATTGCCTTCCCCAATGCCAGTGGGCCTAGGTTCTGTTTTTCTGGAAAACTCTGACTTATACAACTTCTAAAAAATTTAAACAAGTAAAAGTCCAGTGAAGAGCTTTTAGGATTTTCTTTTTGAAATCATATAAAATCTACAAATAATCTGCAAATTAATTAAGAGATAATTGACATCTCTATATTGATCTATGTTTTTATTCACAAACATGTTTCTTGTTTTATTTAAGTCAGCTTTATTGTCTCTCAGTAAAATTTTGTACTTTTTCTCTATAAGGCTACTGAACTTTCATTATTAAAGTTATTCTTAGGTATTTTTTATTGCAAATAAATAGAATGTTGTCAATCAGAATAGCTCGTAGGCTATTAGGCTTAGTTGGTATCAGTGGACTCTGTTCATCATTATAGGAACCTGATTTCTTCCCATGACAACTAAGCACTCAAATATTTGTTTAATAAAGGATATGGCTTTTGCCTTCCTTTAGCTAATGCTCATTAAAGAGGTTAGTGAGTTTTACTTACATAAAAAATATTCTTTGGGCCAAGTTCACGTCATGGTTTAATTTGGGGGGAACAGTTCTTCTAAAACATGGAGTTGAACAGCCAGTAGAGAAAATACTGGCCTCCAGTAATATATTTGGGAACTCTCTATCTTAGCTCTCTCAGAAAGAGGAAGATAGCTCTCCTTCCTCCCTAGAAATACTGCACAAATACAGGAGGTAAAAGAGTAAACATGTTTGTTTGTTATTGTCAGCATGTTTCACACATGTCATCAGTTAACATCAGCAGATGAATCCACATAATGAGGCTGGTATGATCGGTTCCACCCTTGACTATTAAGATACTCAAGTCATTCTGATTTGCCACTCACATAATACTGTTGCAACAGCAGAGTTTATTGAAAGAAGAATAAAAGAATTTTTTTATTATAAATTAAATATCCTTTCTAAATGCAGCACATCAAACTTGGTTTTTTGCATATAATAAGAAGTGGAATTTAAGTTCTAATACCAATCAATAAAGTATATACCAATTAAATTTGGATATTTGCATACATTCTCTATAGGTGTCAGCATTGCTTTGTAATAGTTCTGTGTACAGAACTGTATTCATCATGTCATAAGATATGACTTTTATTTTTAATTCAGACTTAAAAATTAGAAGAGCCAATTTAAGACCTTAAGACATCTCTTGGACTATTCATTTTTTAACATAACAAGTTGTGACTGAATGATTAAATTCCAGTTGGTAAGAAAATGTATATTTATGTTTCTGCCTTAGGCATGAATAAGTACTTCCAAGGTTTTGCATGGCATTCTCTGGGTTTAAAAATAAGATGCTTTGAAATATATGCTATAACATTCTTAGAACGTCATTCTATTTGGCATCTGTAGAAATGATATTCCATTATTTGTAGTTGAGAGAAAAAGTTAACAGCATTCTATGGTTTGATTCAAATCGCAGACACCCCTGCATCACTGTGTGCATTCCACTGTTCTTAAGGTTCCCAGAAAGAAAGGTCTAGATTATGATGTGCGAGATATACAAAACCATGTAGCCAGTTTTACAATTGGTATTGTAAAAATAGCTACAACTAAAAACAAACAAACAAAAATACATACGATTACATAGCAGAAAATAGTTTGAACTAATTATGTTCCGATTTTTTTTTTACTGGATTGAGTTATTAGAGAGCATTTATTTAAAATGGAGAGATGTATATAAAATTTATGTTCATACCAAGAGTGTATCTATTCTTGGGACAATTTCTCATTCCCTGAAATTTCAATAGAGATTTTATTAATACTATGTTCAAGGCTCCGAGGATTTGTGATTACTAAGCTCCTGAAGTTGTGGAATAGATTTAATAAATGCTTTATGCATCTGACTCTGTACCCATCAGCAGCCTCTGCCCCTAGGTACTTACTTAGCGCTGACACAGTTCTCATTCTCCACAGGATCGTGGATAAGAGGAGCATGTTAAAAGTATTATGGACATGATAACCCTTACAAGAGACCCAGTCACTTGACTTATGTTCAAGTTTGTCATTACAAAATCAAGATTACATATGTTTATAGTTATAAATGACTATCTACTGTGAATTGTAAATGACTATTATAATTGTAAATGTTACAAAGAAAAATCAGAGTCTTCGAAAACATACAGGCAGGGGTAACTATTCAGTGTGGAAGTCACTTGAAGCAAGACAAAGAGACCTGAAACTTTTTGTTCACTCAGTTGCTTTATTTTTTATTTATTTTTTTCTTTTAGAGAGAGAGAGACAGTGCTAGCCAGTGAGAGGGGGAGGGACAGAGAGAATCTTAAGCAAGCTCCCTCTCCAGCCTGGACCCTGAAGCGGAGGGGGGGCTCCATCTCAGACCCTGAGATCACGACCTGAGCCCAAATGAAGAATTGGGTGCTTAACCTGGTGCTTACCCAACTGAGCCACCCAAGCACCCGTACTCAGTTGCTTTAAATGGTACTCTAGTAACTAGCAAAGTTACTAGCTTCCTTCTTTTATATGTGATGGTGTGATAATATGTTAGTAAATACTATTCATTTTTTCTTCAGTGAATGATGCCAGAATAATTTTATAATCTATCTTGCAACTCCCTTTTAGGTAGACATTCTTTGGAACATCTGAAATAAGGTAGTTCAGGTGTGAAAAAAATCAAGAGCAGTTTCTCTTTAAATACCACACAACATATGGAATCTCACTTGTAGCTGGCAGCGATTTTGGGGGGAAAAAAATCAGAAATTTCCTCCGTATATCTCCAGAAATTGAATCCTTATGAGCCAACTTTGATTATTTTCTCATGTAAAAGTGAAATAAAAATGCAGCTGAAACACACTATTTATAGAATGCCACTTTGTGCAACTGATTGCCAACATGACGATATTTAGGGGGAAACTCTATAAAGACACACTCCTTACAGGTCAAATTCTTTTTTTTTTAGGTGTGGCCAGAGAGATGAGTCCCTTTTAATTGCTGAGGAATTAACTTTGGAAATAACCTTCCCACTCCCTGCCCCTCCTCCCCACCCACGCTCCTCCCCCAAGGCATGTCCCATCCAGTTTGGGCAGGAAGCCACTTTTCCCCCGGAACAGCCGGAAGAGCCCAAGCAGGGACGGTGCGGAGAGCCACTCCCTGGGGACTGGAGGACTGCATCACTGGCAGCCAGAACAGCAGCAGGGAACCTCAGAGGACGCTGATGTGCTTGGCCAACCCCTGCATCCTGTAGTCCTGCAGCAGGGGGGACCATCCAAACCAAAATCAAATCCAAACCAAAATCTTTCCTACCACTATTCATTTAAATACAGTTAATTTTTGACGCATCTCAATGAAAGCCATTCTCCGATACATAAATACTCACAATGCCAAGAGGATAACCTTCTAAAGATTAATGGCCAAAAGACAGCAACATGGTTTCGGTGGTTTGAGTCAGTAGGACACAAGTATCTGGCGTCAGAGCTGGAAAGGACCCATTTGTACAACCTAATTCAGTACTTTCATTTCTATACGTTAGGAAAACTAAAGTCTAGAAAGGCTTAACCATGAACTGGCAGTTGTTCAGGACTAGTTCCACCAAGTTAGGACTCCTCTATGTGATGTCAGTGTTCCTCCTACATGAAATCTATAGATGGATTTTGGATTTGGAATATCCAAATAGAGTCAGATTGTGCCACTACCTACAATTGGTTCACCTTTTTAAGTTCATTTATTTAATTAAAACTCAAATGTGTGTATTTACTAGTTGTCTCAGATCAAATAAGCTAACTTTGGGAAAAATTTTACATTTTAGTGAAATATAACATTTTTACCTAAAAACAGCCTTAAAAATTAAGCTGGGTAACTGGGAGAAATTACTAAATTTAGCCCAATCCTTTGTGTTTATGTATATTGTAGTACTATTTTCAACACAGACTTATTTTTTCTTAAAGAATTTTTCAGCATTTTTAGTTGTAACTACTTCAGTCTTTGGGCGAGATGTTAATTGTAAACATCCTTCCACAAAATAGAAACATAATGGAATTTCTGTGTGATGACCCATATATTTGATAGAAATTTCCACAATGTTCTGCTGGTACTTAAAACAAAAACCACATCCTAGGAATATTTCACTAATAGACCTATGTTTAGACCAATGTTTCATACCATATTTGCAATTCATACACGAGATTTCATTTCTGATATTTACTAGACCATATTTTTATTGTCTATTGAACACAACTTTTGAAGTGTTGTGATTAAAATTTGGGTAAAACTCAGTCATTTTTCCTCCTGGCTACAAATCTCAGTTGAACTGGTTTATTTTTAGATTGCCTCAAATAATTAGACACTACTAGCGAGGTTCTGTAAGGTATATACTAATGCATATCCTGTGATAATAAAATCTTTTCTCTACCACAAGCACCATGTGGTACTTACAGGGACCATGCGTCTTTGTTTCCCCCAGTTAGTCCCAGTTTTTTCCTATTCCTCTAGAATAGTCCTATCCCTGTCACTCTTGAAAGCATCTCAGTTTAGATGGTAACTGATATGATTACTATAGCAATATTGCAGTCAAAAATATAGTATTTATAATCCTCCTATACAAAAAAGGTACTATACAAAAAAGATAAAATATGGATGAAACCCTGTTTAGAGTTTGCTGTGTGAGTCTGATATTGCTGCTGTAATTTAAAACTGAATCCTTTGTCACCTCTACCTAGCTACATCATTATTATTCATAGTCACAATGAGGTTATTTTGAGGGTCAACACGTTATTTGTTCCACAAAGGTTTCAATTTAGCATTAGGAATGGTTACATGGGACTGCAAGGTCAATGTTGCTAATAATCTTTATCTTTTCTCTTTAAAAAGTTCTGACTTGTTTCCAAAAATCTATATGCTGTGGTTTCTGACCTTCCTTCATTACCACAGAATACAAAGCTGTTCTGCTTTCTCCTTTTTTCCTTATCATAAAAGAACATCTGAGGGAGTTCTGAGTTGAAAGAGCTTTCAAACATTGGCCAGAGTCTTCAGACAGTTGGCAGAACTGTAAAAATAGCTCGTTTACATCAGCCTCTGTGTCAGGAATATTTAAAAATTAGTAATATATTAATTTTTACATATCATATTACGTGAGCTTATAATCTTGAATTATTTAACTTGTGGTTTGGGCATGATCAAAGTTGATTGTAAGGGTAATTCACAGAGCCATATGCAATTACACACTGTTCTGACAATGTAAGAGAGAAAAATGATGTCTCTATTGTCGCTGGATATTATACGACTACTGATAATAGTTATAGTACTAATTTGCTAACTGAGCTCTGGCAAAGGAGCATTTTTTTTTTCCTATATGACCGTGGTGCACATCTTAGTAGTTACAGACGTCTTGGCACGAATGTTCTTTAACGAAAAATGCACTTTCCTGTGGGCAGTCCAAAGACTCTTCCACCTAGAATTCCCCTGGATTGCTACAGATTAATAATGTTTCTCAGTGCATGCGTATGTGATGTGTGGTGTGTGTGTGTACACAGTAAGTGGTGTGTGTGTTGTTTGTGGCTGTATGTGGCTGTGTGCATGTGGGAAAGAAAGAGAAAGAAAAACAAGTTTTAACCATATCCATATCTGGAATGGCTCTTGCCAACCTAACCACCATGGCAGCTCACAGGGCAAGAAATGATTTAAGAGGAAAAAAAAAGTTCTTTGAACTAAAAGATAAAAGTTTATGACAGAGAAAATGAATCCAGTTAGAATGTTAAAGTATAATAATATTCTTGGTATAATATATTTTTAGATAAGAAGAAGAATATAAGTATAATTTTTCATGTTAAGAAAAGTCATGGTCAAAATGTTTCATTTGAAGGGCACCATGTTAACACAAAAAACTCAATTAGAGGCCTACATGATTTTCAGAGTTCAGTTGGAAACATAAAAAAATTAAATGTCTTAGAGTCAAAATTGTGTTCTACACAAATTATCAACTCTTTATCAAGCCATAGCAAACTTAATCATGTCAAACATTAGAGACCATATGAGTAAATGAAAATTAGAGATGAAGTGAGGAGATAAGCTTGCGGAACTTCACAGCTCAAAGAGATGATGAGACTCGGGCCCCCTAAATTCAAAGAGGATAAACAAGAAGGTTAAAAATGAACAAACAAAAATATGCCATTGAATGGCCTGTGATATTACCTTCATTTTTTTTGGCTCAGAAAATAAGGCATCAGACAAATGCACTGACATCTCCAAAGTGTACTGTTTTTTGAGATTGTTGCCCAACATTGGTCTGCACCCCTTTCAGTGTTCTTTAATTCTTATAACATTTTTAAAACTCTAAACTGAACTATGAAGATGAACACTAATATGAAAGAGCAGACCCTAATCTGGCCAAGTGTCAAGATTAGGTAAGGCACAAAAAAACTAAGACAAGATTATTATAGAATTATCTAAGAGATTCTTGAGTAGGAACTATATAGTTATCTTGATAATTTCATTAATATCATAATTATTATGATTTTAAAATATTTAAAATACATAAACACATTTGGCCTTCCCTTGAGCTCCATATGGTCTTCTTGTAAGTCCTGACATACTTGGGAATGACCAACATCAGGCTCTGTCTTAAATTCCTGAGACTCACACAGGTGTAGCTTCTCCCAGGAGTTACCCTTCTGCTCTCATCTTTCTGCTCCCATCAATGGAAACCAGGTTCCCACCAGGTCACAGAGAGAAGGCCTGGCTTCATTTTTTTTTTTTTTTTCCTTTCTGGGGTTTTCTCAGAGACTCCAATGGCTCTTAATTATCCAAAGCCCTTGAGGATAAGTCATTGGTTAGGTTAGGAGAGATAGATGCTATTAACTGAGAGCTAAGAAGGTGACACTATTTCCAGAATTCTCCTCCAAGCAAGGCACTTTAAGCCTACATTTTCTAGACACTTAGATAATCATTTGTTGTATGTATCCCATATGTCTATTGGCATCATGTAAGTCTGCTGCAAGTATACTGAATAATGCCTTGCTCTTAATAGGTTGATAAAAGATTGGAAATCTCCTCTGACATTTTGAAGAAGCAGGAATTTTTCTCATCATATTGGCCGTGATTATGTCAATATGCATACCAACATTTATAATATTAATTGTATCACATGTTGTATTCATATGTATATCAATACAGCATTTTTTTCTGTGTATATATTTTAAAAAATAATGTCTCAAAGTTTGTTGTAACTTAGTAGCCTGATAAAAGAAAAGCAATTTTGTTTTAATTTAATAAACACAGAAAAAACTATTTTTTAATTAATTAAATTTTTTATTTATTTGACAGATAGATGAGAGACAGCGAGAGAGGGAACACAAGCAGGGCGAGTGGGAGAGGGAGAAGCAGGCTTCCTGCTGAGCAGGGAGCCTGGTGCGGGGCTGATCCCAGGACCCTGGAATCATGACCTGAGCTGAAAGCAGACGCTTAACGACTGCGCCACCCAGGCACCCCAGACCTATTTTCTTCTATGTAAGAAAAAAGCACAAGAATTTTCAACATGGTAAGTTGTTGTTTTCTCTCTGTTTTTGTTTCATTTAATCCATTTTGAAAAGCTGGGGCCTCTTCAAATTACTGTACTCAACTTCTACATACATGGCTAAGTTCTTGCTAAGAAAAAGCTTTCTGTCTAATTAATATGAATATCTAATAGCAAATTCCAGTTCATCTTCACAATTTATGAAATTTTTTAGATTATGGTAGAAATACATTGTTTTTCCGTTAATGAAAACTGACTATCTGTTAGAAGAACAGATCCTAATGATTGCTCCAAAGCTGGCAAATTTGAAGCCAGGAGCTTCTCACCTTGTTATTGAAAATGACTAATTCATTGTAAGTAGGTATGTGTATGTGAAAAGAGAGACAGAGAGAGACACAAAGACACTGATAGAGGAAGTTTTGGTGTAACAGAAACACATTTTCAAAACTGACTTTTTTATTTGTATGTGAAAAAAAGATGTATAAATTGATTTAAAAACATTTGCAATTTTTGAAAAAGTATACGGAATTTCAATTCTAAATTAACTGAAATTTTTCTGGCAAAGGTTTTCTCAAGACTCATCACTAATTAAAATTTTTTGAGTGAATATTATTTAGTTTATTTTTTGTATTGTTTATTAAACTTTTAAGGGTCATCTTTAGGAACCACAACCTGGAGAAAAATAATTCGTAATAATGCCACATAATTTGGTAGGCATGCAGTAAATACTAACAGATCATGAATCCACACCATATGATTCTAGGCTCTGGCATCTCACACTACATTTGGTTAAATTATTGAAAGAAGAATGTCAAGTATACTTCTTCCTTAATTCATTCTGTTATCTAACCTAGATAATTTATAGGCCTTTTAAAGAATAATAGCAAACTGGGGCACCTGGGTGGCTCAGTTGGTTTAGAGTCTGCCTTCGGGTTGTGCTCCCAAGGTCCTGGGATCGAGCCCCAAGTCGGCCTCCCTGCTCCCTGCTCGGTAGGGAGCCTGCTTGTCCCTCTCCCTCTGCCTCTCCCCCTGCTTTGTGCTTGCTCTCTCTCTCTATCAAATGAATTTAAAAAAAAAAAAAAAAGGAATGATAGCAATCCTAATTTTTCTTTCTTTCTAAGAAAGCAGATTTTTTTTTGTGATCTATAGAACAGAGAACAGACAGATTCACATGGCTACTCATCCCTACAGATTTGAAAGTGCATGTGTTCGTGTATGTTCATATGTGTGTGTGTGTGTGTGTGTGTGTGTGTGTGTGTGTGTGTGTTGCAAAAAGACTTGTCAAGAGGAGTTGTATGGTTGACATAGAGAAGACAGCACTTATTCTTCAGGCAATTTTCACTAACTTCCCTAACTCCTCTAGAGTTTTCAAGAGGATATTTTTGTTCTGAGATCAATGGTTACATTTTGGTCCAGGAAGATCTGTTAACAAAACAGGATCCAAATAAATGTAGATCCCATAAAAAAAAAAAAAAAAGAATGCTGTGCAAAAGCATATTGAATTCATTTCTTTATTTTTTTTCTCCTCAAGTAGTCAAAACCCACCAATGATTTAAGCCAGCAGATAAAATCCTAGAGCATATTTGGCCCCGGAAATAAAGTCCTCATGTATATTTGGCCCCAGATAACTTGAACACACTGAGTTTATCCTGTGGACACAGCCAGTGATAACAAACCATTCATGAAGCAGACCCAGGTCAGGCATGAGAAGCAAATAAGAGGTATCACAGACTCTGACACTTGAAAAATCTTTTGTACCAGTTATGTCCACTCTTCCCACCTCCAATTACAAAAACCATTTTTTAAAATTGGACTTTATCTAATATTATTTAGGACTGATCATCACTGCAACAGGAAAACTTGAGTTATCTTTCTTTCTTTTTTTTTTTTTTAATTAATGGGCTTGGAAGCCTAAAGCCCAAATGGAGGTGACACCACAGAGTACAATTTCCTGATGCTATTGGAAAGAAAAGCAATTAATTTTTTATTTATTTATTTGAGAGAGAGAATGAGATAGAGAGAGAGCATGAGAGGGGGGAGGGTCAGAGGGAGAAGCAGACTCCCTGCTGAGCAGGAAGCCCGAAGCGGGACTTGATCCCAGGACTCCAGGATCATGACCTGAGCCGAAGGCAGTCGCTTAAGCAACTGAACCACCCAGGTGCCCCGAAAAGTAATTAATTTAAAAGTACTTTTTTATCTTAGTATCTATGGCAAAATGTCAAGCTTTAGCAAATGTTAAATGCCATTTCTTTTAGCCTATGGTCTTGAATTGTTACTGTTTTATTAGAGGTTATCAGAGACCTAGATTAGTGGTATGAATGATTTGACAACTACTTCTATGTCTTATTACTTAAGAAAAAAATATACATTGCTTAAAAATCTCATTTACTAAAATAAAAAAATGTTAAATAGTAGTGGGAGTAATTCAAGAGAGTATGTTTTATTGATCAGTAGGTTTTTATTTTAAGTGCAAGCCATTTCCCTTTAGGTTGAAAGTCTTGACTTTGTATGTATTTATTTTTGATAAAACCTAGTGCTTTATTTGTTTTATTTTTTATTGCTTTTTGTAAATGACCATCCCTGAGTTAACAGTTTATATATCGATGTGCTATTTAGATTTTAGAGGTATTGAATTAGGGGCACCTGGGTGGCACTGTCAGTTAAGTGCCTGACTTGATTTTGGCTCAGGTCATGATCTCAGGGTCATGAAATCGAACCCAGTGTCAGTCTCCATGCTCAGCACGAAGTCTGTTTAAGACTCTCTCCCTCTCTCTCTGCCTCTCCCCTCTGCTCTCTCCCTCTCTCGGTCTCTCTCAAATAAACAAATAAATCTTAAAAAAGAAGAGAGAGAGATTGAATTGAAGTTATGAAAGATAGAATTTGGAATTCCTAGCAGTCCTGTAATTTGAATACAATTTTAATATACCTCTTTTCTTGATTGTACTTATGTTTTAGAACTCTGGCTGACAGGTAAGAAAGCAGGGAGAAAGAAGTAAATTAGTAGAAAATTCTGTTGCTTAAGATTTCTAGATAACTTTTTGTTACATTTCGAAAATGCTTAAATACTGAAATCTAAGATAAACTTACAGTCAGGTCCTTCTCTTTTTGCCCTACTGCATGTTCTTAAAATAGAGCAAGTTATTTTTACCATTTTATAATCAAGTGATATGATATTTTTGCTATTCCAAAACCTCAAATTAGACACTTCAGAGACAGAAGTATTTTTACATACAAGCTGAATATAAATAAAGAAGAATAAGTCTCAGATCTTTGCCTTAAGAGAAAGCAATTTCCAAAGCATTTAGTTCCATCTGATCATGTTTGAGTGTTCCCTAGGGAAGAGAAATCAATAAAATTGTCTATCTCAGAAGTCTCCATATATATTTTAATACTTTTACCTGTTGGTAGAGCGTTTCAATTTCAAAGTTTTATGCACCAGACTATATTAAACTCTTGCAAGCCCCAATATTCTGTGCTATTCTATCTGCAAACATGTTACCTAAATTCAGTGTCTTTGGCAGCTTTTAGAGCTGCAAGTTTGCTTGTTTGCCTCTGTTGCTACAGAAACATTATTCCATAAGGTTACCTAAGACATTTTCCCCCAAGGACCTATAGTATCTTTGGGTTCTAATTCAAAATAATGTTATCTACTAAAGCCCTGCATTTATTTGTAATCTTTCCAATACTTTTTTATTTCAGCTTAAAGAGAAAATGTTTTACCTTGTAAAATAATATTTAAATATTTTTATTCCTAGACAGAACATAGTCTTTTTCGAACTTAAATAAAAAAGAATCCCAGGGTATGGTGTCTGTCAGAGACATATTGAGCTTTGCTTCCATCTATTATAAAGCCTGGATAGAATTTCCCTTTGCTGCTATAAATATTTCAGAGCTTCTGGAAGCTAAAATATCCCCAAGTCAGATGAGACTGTTGATCAATTTTAACCAAGTTAAAACAGATCACGCTTAATTATAGCCTTAGTCTTCACTGTGGAGAAAATTCTAATAATTTAAATGATAGTAATAGCAACCATTTAGACACTATGCTAGATCTCATTTAATCTATACAACAGCACCATTAAGTAGGTACTAAAATTTCCCCATTTTCTAAATAAGAAAACTGAGATTGACAGAGGTTGAGCAATAGTCCTAGTCACACAGTTATAGATGGTTGAGCCACGATCCAATCTTGTCCATTCCAGAGACTGTAGTCTTTACCGCCATCCTATATTTCCCATGTTCCCCATTGTAGATGGCTTTAAATTAATTTACAGTCCAGAATTATTTACTTTTAAATATCTGGAAAAGTGAGAGGAGATACACCGAGAGTTGTCAGTATCTCGTGATTGGCCATGGAAGCTCAAGACAAAGTAAGAAAGTTTTTATGCCTAAATGTAATTTAAAGTGGCAGTTTTGGAGAGAAGGAGAGAAGAAATTTCCATTTGCAATGAAGCTGTTCCGGAAGGACCACCTTAAACTTCCATTGCTGATGCCTTGAGTATGTGTGTGCATGCGTGTTTAGGCTACTCAGTGAGCGACCAACCTCAGAAATTTGGCTCTGATCCATCCTGTGCTGCCAATAGAGACCTGGCCGGAAAATGAACTCCATTAATTAAAGTGCAGAGTCAAACAAAACATGGTTTTATTCAGAGGACCAGACACAAGTCAGAAAACATGCATGATATCTTTCACATTAGATAAAAAGGATGCACAGAAGCTAAAATCTGACATTTAGACGATTAAGTTTTATTGAGAAATGTTCCAAACTGTCTAATCTTGAAGGAAAGTGTTACTCCAGCAGTGTTTGTATAATACAAATAAATTAGTATCTAATACAATTAAATCATTCTATTTTAATTAGCTACAATACAGTGTAAATCCAAAAAAAAGAGGGGGCAATAAAGGGATGCAAGAAGGCCATAGGAAGGGAATCCAATGGGGTTTACACAAAAAGGTGGGACAATCTCAATAGGTAAGAACTTGAGGTTGAAGTAACAGGATATGTATTTCTCTGGCATTCAAGGGCAGGAGAAAGGTGGGTTAAAGAGCTAGAAATACTAATTATTAACACTAAACCAGAAACAAGTTATAAGTATATTCATCATAGTTCTTAAGTTTCTAAAGAAGAAATTTTGATTTCTTTTTGAAATAGCAAGTACCAAATTTAAAAAAAAAGTACCTATATTTTGCTTTTGCTCCTAGCATAGCAGTGTTTTTTGCATAATCCAGAACAATGCAGCTCTAGGTAAGGGAGCTCCCAAGATACAGAATGTCCTGGAGGATAGTGTGCACCCTGTTAGTGGTACAGACATCACGTTACCCAGGAGAGGAGTTTGCCCATAATAGGGGGATGTTGCTTCTGTGAGAAAAAAAAAATGGGATAGTCTGTGAATTATTTGATTTTAACTGAGAAGGTGTTTGGTACTGGTTCACAATAAGGCAGATGAAGATATGGAAGAGGGTGTATTTGTATATCTAAGTAGTTCTGAGGATATTAGGATGAATCAAACCATAATTCAAAACATACACTATGAGTTGCTTCTACATATCTTTTCTTTTCTTTTTAAAGATTTTTTTAAATTTATTTATTTGAGAGAGAGAGAATGAGAGATAGAGAGCACGAGAGGGAAGAGGGTCAGAGAGAGAAGCAGACTCCCTGCTGAGCAGGGAGTCCGATGTGGGACTCGATCCTGAGACCCCAGGATCATGACCTGAGCTAAGGCAGATGCTTAACCAACTGAGCCACCCAGGCCCCCCTCTACATATCTTTTCAATACTAACTTCCATTCTTAATATAGTAATATTTCTTGTGACTCTTGTTTCCCAACTTGGTTTGTTAAAATGTAGTTTAGTCAGCCAAAACCAAGCATTTTCTTTCTTAAAATAATTTATAAAGTCATTTCACCCACCATGAGTCACACTTGAAAAAATACATAGGAAAAAACTGTTAATTTAATAGCAGTTTCAGTATGAATATTGTTACCATAATTGATTTTTAATTATAAACTTGTACATAAATAAAAAGAGAGGTTTGATTTTTACAGGGAAACTTGATCCAATGGACAGCCATATTTTGAGTTTAGTTCCTCTTAAAATGGTGACTAACCGAAACTCTAAAACATTATCAATAAAACATTTACCATTACATGGTCTGCGGTAGAGAGAAATTTAATACCCTCTTTCTGTCCTAGAGATAATTGAATTTAGAATAAAAACACCTCAAGACAGCTAAAATGTCACCCTCCATGAAGATACTTATTCTCCTTTTTTAACAGTGTTGGGAGAGTGTTCTGAGATTGAGGGCATCCTTGTGCTACATTAACCTCTTGACAATTCGTGTAAATCATCTAGGCTGAAATAATAGTGAGAAATAAAATAAATCTTAGGAAAATATTAGCTGAGTTGGCTCCTTTTTTTCTCTTGTTCTACTGGGGAGTAGAGATAAGGGAGGAGTCAAAATTTTGTGAAATGTCTATTTATTATTTATTTAATTTTTGAAATGTCCATTTAAAAGGGAAACTACATAAATAGGACCTGAATCTATTTTTAGGGCTTCATGATCAAGATTTTACAAAGAATGAACAATAAGCCAACATAAGCCTATATATTTAGAATATTTTTTATTTAGAAAGGGAGGTAAGGGAGGGCATTGGGGTTATCATTTATTTTGTCTTTTTACTTTTATTTGTTTTCCCTCTGCCTTCTCGTTCCTTACGCTGATTGGTGCATTAATCCAGGGACAAGATGTCTCATTCGCAAAGAAGACTGCATCAGTGTCTAATGATTTCAGAATTGTCTAGAGAAATAATCTAAGGATTTACTCAGCATCAAGTTAATTGTATATTAGGCGGTGATTTTTCTAGCACCAGGAAAAAAATTAAATTACCTTAAATATTGAAGTATATTTCTCCAGCCCAAATTTACTAGATAACCCAATTTCCTGTCTTTTTTTTTTTTTTTTTTTTTGGTTTTTGGTTTTTGGTTTTTTTCCCTCCCTGAGGGGCAAAAGAAAATATCAGGTCTTAGATTGGGCAGGCAAGAGGAAAGGGGATTTACACTTGAACATAGCCTGTGTATACCAGGTGTTATGTTAGATGCTTTATGTATCTATTCTGATTTACTTCTCAAAAAGAAAACCTATAAGCATTATAATCTCCATTTAATGGATAAATAAATGAAGACTTACAGAGAAATTTATTTGTTCAAGATTACACTGTTTTAAATTTAAAAAGCTTCTAGTAGAATCCATTCTGACGGATCTCAAAAGTTCTCTCCACTGGATCACATTGTACAAACCCATAAAAACAACTGTTTGCTCCTCCCAGGCCACCATGAAGTGAGATGGCACAGCTCTGACTCCACAAAATGATACTTAATGCGAATAAGGGTTTCTGCATCCTGAGCCTAGATGTGAGCTACACTTGTGACTCACAATGATGCATTCAGTCTTTTTTGGCTAAATGAGAATTTAAATAACACTGATTTGATGGCAGTGTTAGAGTGCTTCGTTTTATAATATTGTTGTATTAATAAGCAGAAATGAGATGTCTCTCAAATACGATTTTTTGTCATTGCTCGTTTCTGGCACTGATTCCATCGTATAAATTAAAAATCAGATGCCTCTAAGGCTCTGTTTTGCTTATACTATTTTTTTCTCCTTTTTTTTAAATTTTTTATTGTTATGTTAATCACCACACATTACATCATTAGGTTTTTTTTTTTTAACATATAATGTATTATTTGTTTCAGAAGTACAGATCTGTGGTTCAACAGTCTTGCACAATTCACAGCGCTCACCATAGCACATACCCTCCCCAATGTCTATCACCCAGCCACCCCATCCCTCCCACCCCCCACCACTCCAGCAACCCTCAGTTTGTTTCCTGAGATTAAGAATTCCTCTTATCAGTGAGGTCATATGATACATGTCTTTCTCTGATTGACTTATTTCACTCAGCATAACACCCTCCAGTTCCATCCACGTCGTTGCAAATGGCAAGATCTCATTCCTTTTGATGGCTGCATAATATTCTATTGTGTATATATACCACATCTTCTTTATCCATTCTTTTTTCTCCTTTTTTAATGCAGTGTAATTACACCTACTTTTAATATATTGTTACACCAGTTCCTTCCAGCCTCAAAGGACCTATCATGCCTCACTCGACTGACTCATTAAATGTTTCCTAATGCAGAAATATACTAACAAATGAAACAAATTCCTCACTGAGGGATTCTGTTAAAATTAAGTTCTCCTTTCTTTCTTCGTCCACCTCCTCCCCCCTCCTTCCTTCTTCTCCTCTTTCCTTTCCTCCCCTTCCCTGTCTCTCCCTCTCATCTGCTTTTATCTCTCTCTCTCCCCCTTCTTTCTGTCATTTCTCCCTCCCTCCAGTGAGGTAAATTTTTACAACCCTGCCTTTTTCCAGTTAACACCTATAATGGGCCAGGCATTGTCCTTGGTGCTAAGCACACAGACTACTGACTCAGTCAATGTTTCCCTCTTTCTCATTCCTGTAAACTTCCTCTCTTCCTGAATCCAAGCTAAAAGCCCTCTATGAGGGCTTCCCCAATTTCCTCCAGACAGAAAAAAATCCCTTTGTATTTCTGTTGAAGGCATATAATGATAGTATTTAGTTACAGTGGAATAATATCACTATTAATAAAGTTGGAGGTGGCATGATGTGTGCTCCATTGTAAAGAAAACTAGCAGAGGGGCGCCTGGGTGGCTCAGTTGGTTAAGCGTCTGTCTTCAGCTCAGGTCATGATCCTGGAGTCCCAGGATTGAGTCCCACGTCGGGCTCCCTGCTCAGCGGGGAGTCTGCTTCTCCCTCTGACCCTCTTCCCTCTCGTGCTCTCTGTCTCTCATTCTCTCTCTCAAATAAATAAATAAAATCTTTTTAAAAAAAGAAAGAAAACTAGCAGAAGATTACGTTTTTGTGGTAGAAAATTTAGAAATAGGGTATGTTACATGTGGATAAGCAAAAGTTGACTGTAATCAAATCTATAGCTACTCAGACTTTCTATCACCTACTGTGATGAGTAATACGTAAGCATGTAGTACATGTTAGTCGGAAAATCCAGAAGTCCTCGTCCACAACTTGATTCTCTCCCTAACTAGCTATTTAACATGGGGCAATGGATTTATTCTCTTTGATTCTGAATTGCTGTACACTTGTATTCTGAACATGTGTAAAATCAATAAATTGTCTCTAAATCAGGCAACTCCTAATGTCCTTCCCACCTACAAATTCTATGATTTGAGGAAGTTTAAATGCCCTCAAGGAAGTAAATCTTAGTGGTTGATCAACTGCCATCTTAAAAACTACCTTATATCCAAATACCACAATCATTTAAGTATACCTAATTTTGTAAAGTTATCTTCTCTTAGACTTTTTAGCTGTTTGGCTGTGGTAGGTAAGGTTTTGTTTTGCTTGAGTTTTCTTCCTGCTGCTTCATACTGTGCCTTGAAAACAATACAGTAGTTTCAATGAAGTGAGATGAGAATAAATATTGTCCTCACAGCAATGGTAGCCAAAGTTCAGCAAGTAGAGAGCGGGATAATGGCCCATTTCCTCTTTTGTATAAGCATGGGTAGTAGCCAAAGGTACTCTGTTGAATTTTGCTTCCTGTATACACTGTGTATCATTGTGTGTGCTACTCGGGCCAAATTTTAGAAAGTATGCCAAGTGGAATTTCACACCAGGTTTGGAGGAAGGGAAAGACAACAAAGGGAACGTACTTCCCCTCTCTTCACCTTATTCCCACCCTTTACCAAACAACAAAGAAGACTTATATATAACAAACTTTTCAATGGAATAAAACTCTGGCTTCCCAAGAAGGTGAATCAAATATCAAGTTATTAAGAGGTCTAAACGGTTAGAATCGACTCTAATCCACATGACAGAGGGAGTATGCTTTCCTGCCCTCTACTGACAGAAACACTCATTAATGACCAATTTCCCAGCTCCTAGTTACCTTGCCATCAAAGAACACACCTGTAAACAGGGCCTTGAGTACTCCCAGATTTACTGCTGACTCTCAGATTATGCCTAGGGATTTATGAGGTGAAAAAGAACTCGCAATTGAAATGGAAAGGCGATCGGGAAGGAACTTAGCCGAACTACAGAGTCATGTCAGGAAAAGCCAGTGCAGGAAAAAGATAGAGGGGAGCCAGCAAAGGAAAACAGACAGCTGCAGAAGTTAAGGGTCATTGTTTAAGAGAGAGCTTTGGCATAAGTTGAGCCAATGAATAGGTGAACCGGAGAGTAACTGAAAATGTGGGGTGGATTAATTTTGCTGTGGGCCTCAATTTCCTCATCTTTAAAATGGTACCCAAATGAAAGGGTTGTTGCTAAGATTGAGTGAAACAATGCAAAGCACTTAGCATTATACCTATTACGTGTTCCAGAAATACAAGTTATTGATATTAAAGTGATAATAATAAAGGATGGATAGTTATGTTGTGAACAGTTTTTTTAAAAAGTATAGTTATTTGGGATTAGAAAGGGGCAGAATGTGTAAATTAAGGAATATAAACCATCTTAAACTGCAGAAGATAGTACAAGGATGATTCCTAGGTTGATAATAGAATATAAAAGAACTTCACAAATCTAGAGAAGCATAATTTGTTTAATTTTGATACAGAGAAGTGAAAAATGAGAATTAGAAGCAAATGTAACAACCTAATATTTTTAACAGGATTTAAAAAGAAACCTAAGCAGGTGTCGAACAACGAAAGAAAAATAAATATGGAGGTAAATGCCAAACAAAGAGAACAGGGAAATCCTGGAAACTTCTATTAGCCTGCGTAACTTCCTTCCCAACTATACTCATGGAAGATATATTAGTAGAACAATTTGTAAACAGCTTGATATATTCCAAATATGCCCAATCATTGATAACATTTTTTTTTAAGCAGGGTCATCATTGTCCTCACCAGGGATAGTACTATCTCTATGTGAGAAATTTCCAATGACTGTGAAGATAGAATTCTCTGGCAGAATCAGTTGGCTGCCTTCCATGATAGTATATCCTCTCTGAACTGAGTAAAGGAATTGTCTCATTTAAATGAACTGAAAGTGATTTTCATTACAAGATGGATTCTAGTGTGCAGTAAATAGTAAGTTCTTAGATCAGCTTTCGTCTTTCGTGAAAGTTTTAGGTATCTACTAAAAAAAAACGGGTAAGAAAAGTGAAAAGTTGGAGAGGAGGCTAGAAATAAATTGTGGAAATTAAGATATTGGGAAGATGTGCTCTCCCATACTATAGATATAAATAATTATGAGAAATGAGCTTATAATAGAGCTCAGTTACCCTGTTCTGCTCAGAAGGCAGCTTACAGATAAGGCTGAATAAGAAAGTGAGCTACAGTCCACATCTTTATGAAATCATGGTGTGCTTAAAGATCCTGGATGTCATCAAGAATGTTATTTTAACATAATATTTTAATATAAGATAATGTCATTTTAAATACTACATGCTTTCTAGATAGATTTAGTTACTGAATTTGTAGACATTGATATGTTTAGTTCATGACTGATTAGATTCTGGGTTCTTTGATAATTGGGATTTTTCAAACTGTTGTTTTCCTAGATGGAAATTGTCTTTTATTCCTGTTATAAAATCCTGTCATTTATGTCTTTTTTAATTCCATTCATGTGTAAATGTAATAAAGTCTCTCACAGGATGTTCATGCAATTAATTCTTATAGGGAAAAGGAATCATGATATTAGGAAAGAAATCTTCCTCATTCAGGGAATGATAGGAAAATGTCACTTTCAGATGTGTAAGTTTTACCTGAGGAGATAAACAACATTAACATATGACATACTGTCTTATCAATCCTAAAAGTGTGTGAAAGGCAGAGTAAAATCTTTCATTTATTAATAGAGCCCATTATCATTTTCTATATTTACAAAGAAAAAAAGGGTTAAATTTCAACATTTGTACGCATCACAGAATCCAGCAAGACATCTGAGCCAAGCTGTGTAGGGGCCTTGAATATACTTCAGGACACATAAACAAATTCAGTGGATCAGACAGACAGAGTCAGGAAAGATATTTGTGCCTATAAAGTTTTCCCTCCTCCTTTTTCCTTTGTACATTAGATTCCTTCTCACACATGAATGTGCAAAAGAAAAGTTAGCAGTTTACAGAAATGTAAAATACTTTGAAAAAATAATTTAACATTCACAGTTACTTTAAAAAATATTCCACAGGAGCATGAGTCTTTTGCTCTGCTGTCATAGACACAAAATATTTCTGACGGGTATTTGTTACTTCCCCTCCCACCCCGCATTTAGAATAGTTTTCTACTGTGGATAGGATTCAAAGGAATGGTCCACATATTAACAAACTAGTAGACTGAAGACTGGCAAATATAAAGTAACTAAAAATTAATTATTTGGAATGGAATTTAATGGAAGATAAAGAGACTTGAAAGAAAATGAAGGCAAACTGTCTAAACCAATGATAGGATAAAGCCAAATTGAAGGACTTAAAGGTTAGTAATGAAACATGAGAGGATGATTATGTGTTGCCAGAGGGATCAGATTTGCCTGATTTTATTTAAATCTAGCTAAAAAGGTAGGCAGCCTAGTAATCAAATTCACAAGTAATACTGAATTAAGAGGTATTGAAAACCTCAACGGTTTGCAGCTTGATTTCCTCTCCAACTAACCTTGCAGACAGATTAAAAGGACTATTTTAATAATTCATATCTGACTAATCTGGTTTATAAAAACTGAGAAATACTCTGTTACCATAGAAATTCTCAATTCTGTAGATTTCTTCTCCTATATCTCTAACAGATCTTTATTCCAAATTATGTGGAAATAGCTAAACCAGGAGACTAGGATAAGCTCCTTGGAAAAGCAGACACAAATGTAAGACAACGGAGGTTAGGAAAATTTATCTAAATCTAAGCCAAATATAGATAGGAATTTTGATTCATTCAAAGAGATACAAATTAAACATGAATGTAGGCTATAATCTAAATTATGTGTAAACATCTGTACAGTAAAGGAACTTTTACTAATTGCTTACTAGCAAAGCTTAACTTCACGTAAGACATTAAGGAGCTAGTCAACATCAAATATAACACAAAACATTCAGTGAATGCAAATTACACTGAAGACCTTTCCAGCAACTTACGTATTCAGAGAAGTATAGCTGATTATTTACTCTCTTTTTTAGCTGTATCACAATCCCAAATGCCAAAAGAAAGTACCCACCATCAGAGACTTGAAATCATCCTTCCGCAAGGAAATGTCCATTAGAAACTCAATTTTTCCCAAACCTAAGAAATTCATTATTATATATAGCAGCACTGTAAAGCCAAGATGAGCTCAATCAAAATGATTCCAAAAAAATTTTAAATATCCAACATGCTTGTGTCTGACTGACCCAAATCCACTGATGTTGATTCTACTAAATCAATATATTTAGCAGAGAATTTGAATCTCAAACATATACAGAAAAAAAATACTTATTTTGAAACAAAGAGACTTCATCATTTCCCAGTGCTTACAACAAATACAGTGGCTTTGATGATCATTAATGTTTTCACTTCCTGAAGGCAAGCTTTGTCATATAAAAAACAAAAAGTTGGGTTGAAGTTCAATAGTCTAAACGCATTTGCATTGTTAACTTGTTTACCATCATCTAAGTCATTTCTAGGCTTAAGGGATAATAGCTTTTCTTCAACTCCTCTTTGGGCTTGTGGGCATTTTCATTAAGCTATCAAAGAAATTCATCACCCACCAAAACTTCTAAGCTTTAGTATAACAGGCTTTTACCAAGAGGTATTCGATGGAGAAAGGCATTTTTATAAATTGTGGGTAGACTTACTCATTGTTGGAGAAACAGCTGGCTCTGTTTCCCCCTCCAGGCACCTTTACTCTCTTAAAGTCACATTCACTCATGCTGTCCTTCGTTCCTACAAACTCGCCGTCTCCAGCAACTTCTCTGATCATTTCACTCTCCTCAAAATTAATCAGATTTGTCCCCCATTTCTCTAGGAACCTTCTCGCTAACATTTCCGGGAGATGACTAGTTAATTCAATAAGCAAATCTGTACTTAATAGATACATTTGCATGTGTATAATAACCCTGACAGGCAATGTTTTAACCAAAGGAAGGACAGTACCCGCAGCCAGGATTCTTGTGGCTGCAAACTGCTCTGTCAGTATTTTTCAAATTTTAACAGGTAGTCTGTCTTTTAAGGGTCATCTACTCCTTGAAATGAGTTCCAGCAGCATATCCTAAAGCAAAATACCATGGAAATATATGGAGGTAAGTTTCATCCCTCTTCCCTGCTCTAATAGAATCACTACCAGGTACTCAGATGGCTGTCACAAGCATAGACACTCATTCATACAGGGAGTTATTAATTTATTTCACTTAAGAAAAAAAAAAACTTCCTTGTTCAAAAATCGAATCAGTATTGCTTTTGTAACACGTGACAGATTTGTTCTCTTTCTCTCTTTCTTTCTCTCTCTCTCTGCCAGCATTGGCACCCTGGCTCTTTTCATGCTGCTTTACATAATTGGTCTCTGAGTAGATGAAGCTGCAACCTGTTCACAAATATAACAAATCACTCTCCTCTGAGAGGATGATTTAACTGGATCATGATGGGATAATGAGCATAGGCAGCAGTTTCACGTCCGTATACACATATAATCACTTCGTAAACTCAGTCCGATAATTTCTCATAGTAGAATAAGGTTCTATTTAAGTGATAACAATGTAATTATTATCTTGATCTTATTTTGATTTTCAGTAATTCTTCCACTTGATCCTTTCTACTTTTCTATTCTACCCTCTTTACCCCTCCTCTGCTGAGAATATGCTGTATCCAGATTATCCAATCAAAAGCAAACATAGATCTCTGAAAAGACATCCCTCAATCGAATAATCAGGAAATCACATTTCTGAACTTGACTTCTACATCTTTCCTTGCTCAAAGAATACAGAATATTTTTATTCATTTCTAATATAGTGGAGTTTTCTAAAGGTTTTTAAACAACAGGAATAATCGGCATTAGTACATAGCTGGAAAAACTGTGTCCTTGTATTTTGAAGTGCTTTAAAGGATTTGAAAGGATTAACTGTCATTATATTATCCAACATTTAACAGGTGAAAGAAAATCTCATGGCTGCGGGGCTATTTCTAACCATTTTCATGGGTTCACGGTAGAGGTATCTTCCGTAAATGAGTGTCTGAGGAAAATTTACAACGTTTCCTTTGATTGCAGGCTTGGTAGCATACATAATTTCTACTTAAAATAAGTGATTTAAGAACTAATTCAACCAGACCCCACTATATCAAGAACATCACCGTATTTTCTATTGGAAACATTCCCAGTGCTACTCGTAAAATACGTATTAGTTAAGAGGGGAACTGTAATATAGTGATGAAGTTAACATGTAGAAGGATTACACACATCTGACAAAAAGTATATACAATATACAAATTTTAAATCTTCTGACATCATCCGAGTTCTTGATTCCTAAAAGGAGGAAGGACAATATTTTCACCCAAAATCTAAAAAAGACAGAGGATATATTTGATAATGTCTTTGACTACCATACTTAATTATCAAGTGACAGTTTGTTTTCTGCCCCCCAAAATCCAACTTTTTATGACTGTCATGTTTTTATGACAGACTACCTATGAAAAAACACATGTATATGTATTTGATGTATAAATATACAATGCATAATTGTTTATGCCTTTTTTTTTAAGTTAGGCCTGGGGCCCAATACGGAGCTTGAACTCACGACCCTGAGATGATGACCTGAGAGCTGAGATCAAGAGTCTTAACCAGACTGAGCCAACCATGTGCCCCAGTTCATCTCTTTTAAATAAAGATATTTAATCTTACAAAGTGTCATTTGCTTATGAGTCTTCATAATTTTAAAATTGGAAGAAACCTATGAGATTATATAACCTAAGCCTTTCATTTTACAGATAAAGAAATTGAAATCCCATAAAGCCCACAAATCCAGAGAGTGGTGGTCTATGAGAGCAAGAACCAAGTCTGTTTTGCTAATTTTTATATCTACAGTGCTTTACAAAGCAACAGATAGGCATTTGATAAATATTTGCTATATTAATGTGTGAGTGAAAACCAAGACAAGAAAACCAGGATTGCTCTATATACCTTTAGCACTTAGATTTACATAAACAACATCTATTTGATCTTTAGCAAATTTGGCTCAGTAATAATTGAATACTTTCTACCTATAAGGGAGTATGCAAGAAAATAGGGATAAAGCAATTTGTTAAGATGAATAACCCCTGCCTAATGTAATTGGTTATTACAGTTTAATATCACTGAAATAAGGTAATCACTAAATAATAGTTGCAAAATACTGTGAAGGGAGAAGGTATTTCCCATTGGTGGTATCTGAAAAGTATTCATGAATGAAGTCGTATTTGACCTACACCTTGAAAAATTGTTACAAAATCAATTAACAGAACTGTTAGAAAGGTCCCAAGAATGTTCTAGGAAGAACACATTTGAACAAAAACACAAAGGCAGGAAAAGGCATGACTTGTTACCGTAATGATGGGTGGTTGGCGGTAGTATAGTATATGTAGTTAGAAATAAGCTTGGAAGAGATGGGGAAGCCAGATTGTGAAGGGCTTTGAATGTCCACATTTGTGGGCAACGAGAAAGGAAGCCTTTGACCAAGATGAAGCATACTATAGAGCTATCAAGCTTGTTTTGGCTGCAGTGTCCAGAAGAAAGGAAGGATCGAAACTTTCCTTTAAAGTCCTTATGTAGGGGGCTGAATTATGTGTTGGATTGTACAGACAACAAATACTTCCTTTAAAAGATCCAATGTGAGGGACGCCTGGGTGGCTCAGTTGATTAAGCGTCTGCCTTCGGTTCAGGTAATGATCCCAGGGTCCTGGGACCGAGCCCCGCACCGGGCTCCCTGCTCCATGGGAAGCCTGCCTCTCCCTCTGCCTGCTGCTTGTGCTCTCTCTCCGACAAATAAATAAATAAAATCTTAAAAAAAAGAAAAGATCCAATGTGATTGTCTGGACATGATACTTTCATTCATTGTAAGATGGCTACTAGTAGTGTGGAGGTAAGAGAGAGGCATATGTGGGTGGAGTGAGCCATGAAAGGAGAGGAAATAGAGAAGCAGTTTTTGTATTTTGAGGACATTTATTTTGTGAAAAAAATGTTTTATTTTCTATAGATGCTATCAGTATTGAAGATGTTTTGAGACATAAATGCTGAGACCAGGAGATAGAAACAAGAGACCAGGAGAAATTATAGGAAATTAAAAGAGACATGATACAAAAACTTGATATATGACCTCTCTCCTCTTGAGAACTTATAACAACTGTTGCAGGTTACTGCAGCTACATTTCAATCCAGTCTAGAGAGACCAGATGCCAACATCCATCAGGTTATTTCCAAACATACAAACATCCATCTAAGAGTAACTTTGTTTTGTTTTAATACTAAAGTAACTTCAACCTAACTGTGGTCTTTTAACTTATCACATTGCCAGACATTAGGAAGAATTACAGGATTTCATTTGATGGGATTTTTAAATACTTTAAAATTTCATCATCCAAGTCGAATTTAAACAACACTGGAATCCAAAAGCATTAATGGTGAGACAAACTAAACAGCGTAGGTATAATTGTTGACACCTTTTCTTATGTGTAAGCTGTGATTGAAACATATAGGGTGAGTTAAATGGATCTCAATTTTTTATTAAATATGAATTTGTTTAAAATTAGTGTATGGGTAGAATGCTATCCTTCTTATAAACAAATGTGTGCAAGAATCATTATTGCTTCGGCATAAAGAAAGCAAAACTTACAAATTACCTTTCCTTTTCCCCTGGCATTCTGCAGCAGTCTCCCATTGAGATTTAAACTCAGGACCTCCTGAGAACAGATGGTGGAGACCTTATCTTCTTGCTGATCACAGCGTGGGGCAGTGTAACTTGGTCTGATAATGTAGTCATTTGAAATATAATGCTTCTGTTAGTCTTCCATTTGCCTCTGTTTTTCAGATAAATGCTTTATTTTTATCAGCAATAAATATTTCATTTCTATTTGGCCGGCCCCCACAAACCGACCTGGAGCAAATAAAACCAGCAGAGACAATCCGGTCTGTTAGATTTAGGTTTGGATGGTGGTATATAATCGGTAATCCAAATTGCTCCCTTCCGGTAATTTTCGTCAAGCCGATTTACTTCAAGCTGCCTGTACAAGTTTTGCTGAGGACAAAGTAAACTGAATAAATTCTCAGGAGAAGGAAGATGGAGAAGGACAAAATAGACGCTATGATCTAAATAATTCCTCATTTTCAACAGATAAATAATGACCCCGATAAGACACCGTCATGGATTTTTTTCCTTCCATTTTTTATCTCAGCCTTATAAAGAGGTCTCACTGATCTAGACCAGAGAACAGGTGTTTAAAAGCTACTAGCATTCTCTTCATTTCCTTCTCAGACACATATATCTACATTCATATACACAAGTACATATTGTAAACTTTGTGACAGAAACTACTTATAAAAGACAGAAGATTTGAGAACACAATGGAAACAAGGAGCTATAATAACAACAATAGCATTACTTCATTATCAATACTATTACTTTATCATGTTATTAATACATGGCCCAATTTTTAACCTACTCATATTATGTTTGAAAGGAAGCCTTAAGATATAAAAAGATGAGAGAGGAAAAAAAAATCAAAGGAAGCGTTTGAAGCTTACCACTTGATTTATACTCTTTAAAGGACATCAAACATAGCATGTGAAAAAAAATTAATCATACCAGAAATCACATTATTTTCACTTGTGGTCTAATGAATAACGTGTGAATGATTTCTCATAGACAGATAAGAAACAAACATAAAAATGAGCATTTAACCAATAATCCTTATTAAACCAACTCAAAGCTTTGATAGATCAGAAACATTTTCAAATGTGTCAGAGCATGCTTAAGAATGTGGCACCTGGTTAGAATTCTATGCAGGAAGAATATTATTCACAGTAAAGTTCTGGGGAGCAGCTTAATTGGCATACAAAGAGAAAATGGATAACAGGACATTACTTAAGTGTTGTTTACTCTTACAACATTTGAAGAGAATACCCAATTTCTATTAGTTATTTCTAAAAGAAGCAATTTAGGCAATACCGTGCTACTTCGAGAAAGGAAAATGTGCTTATCACTTGCCTTTATTGTGCATTATTGTGGGAAACACTGATCAAGTATCATTTGTGATATATGTTTCAGTTTCACTCATGATGTATTAGAAACAATTTACAGACCCACATCCAGAGAAAATGTTTACTATAGAATAGCTACAGTTCTGTTTTCTTCTTTGCAGCTCCTCTCTTGGTATTAAGATAATCAAATCTGCATATTAGACACTTTTTTTTTAAAAAAAGGCCATTTGACAAAAAAAAAAAACCCCAGAAGCTTCTAAATTAATAAAGACCTCTTTATAAATGCATCATATGGTAGGGATACTGTTTCACAGTAAGTGACTTTTACCAGACATAATAATTTTTGATGTTTGAGTCGTGCTTACTTTTATGAGTTTAAATTTAACTCATAGTTGAATTAATATTTTAATACCTTAATAACTACAGAAGCTTTGGAAAGCTTCTATTTCTATTTTATCCACAGAAGAGTTGAATTCTCCTATTCCTAAAATCTGGCTTCATAAAACTTTTGACTTTGCCTTGCAATTCGCATATCCCATCAAAATGTCACAAGCAAAAATTCTAGTTTCAAAAATAGTATATTAAAACTACACTACACCTTTAACTTAAGAAAATCTATAAATATTGATGACATATGAATAGGAAGCAACTGTAAAACATAATTTTATTTAAGAAGTGACGGGTCAAAATGATTTATACAGATAATATATAGCAGATAACACTGAGCATAACTTCTGTATAAAACAAATGCTTACTGTTGTCACAGCTGGGAACGTGACCTTTTCAACTTCTTAAGGCTCCACCTTTGTGAATTATTGGCAATTTCCTCACTATTGGGAAGGCGTCCCCTTCCTCATCACCATGCTCTTTCTACCTCTTTCTATATCTGTGCACACAGTAGCTAAATAAAAACAAGACTATTGGCAAGTTGAATGTTTTTGCTGTGCAAACCACAGTTTTTCCGGGAACTCCTTTTTAACCAACATCTAGAATCTTTGAGTGACAATTGTAACACCAGAGCACCTTCTGGGAAGTGCCCTGGAAATGCTCTTGTTACAGGGCGTTTATTTGTGGACCATCTTGGATGATCCTGACAAAGGAGTCAAGAACAAAGGACATTAAAATGAAACTATTCTGTTTGAGGAATAAATAATAATCACGACTTTGTTCTTACCATTTTTAGAAATTAACCCTTAGGGGTGCCTGAGTGACTCAGTCAGTTGGGCATCCAACCCTTGATTTCAGCTCAGGTCTTGATCTCAAGGTCATGAGATCCAGCCGGTGCATGGGCTCTGTGCTCAGCAGGGAATACGCTGGAGATTCTTTCCCCACCGCCCCTCCCCCCCATTCTATCTTGCTCTTGCACATGTGCATTCTCTTTCTAAAAAAAGAAAAATTAACTCTTAAAACTTATTTGGTCTAACACTCTCAGGTAGCCAGAAAAGGCGACAGAACTGCCAGAAGGATTTGAAGCACTTCAGGCAACTGATGAGGAGCTGCTGCCCTGGGTGAGTGCCCAAAGTCACCCTTGCGCTGTTTGAATTCCTCAGGCACCCGCACTGGTTTAAATAGTCACAAGGACAATAAAACCAAGGGGAAAAAATAGTCTCAAGGGAGCCCATGAACATTTCTAACAAGTTTGGTGTTATTTTACATGTCTGTGGCACTTTTTGCCTTTCCAAAGTCCTTTTAATCTATTCTTTGGTTTGTTCCTTGCAACAAGTCTCTGCTACAAGTGAAGAAGTCAAGGTAAACTAGTTTCAACTTTCCTGCCTGAGACTATGCCCAAAAAGGCCCAGGTGGGATCAAATCTCTGCATCTTAGCCCACTGTTTGCCATTAGACAGTTCCACGTCCTTGGGGCTCCCAACTCATTTCAGGGCTTTTTTGTTTTTAGTGGGGAGGCTTCTTCAGAAAAATAGTGAGGCTCCCATAGGACTAGATTTATCAAAAGCCCTTCTAAGTCCCAACAAATTGCCAAGTAACTACCACCTTAGATTCTCTGAGTCAGTGTTTTCAGGAATTATGTCTCTATTTTTTGCCAACTGCTAGGTTCCTTATAAACGTGTTAAGGTGTTCATCAAAACTGCATCTGAGGGAGTCAATTCATTGAGGAGATCAATACTATTATTCGAGAAAAAACAGTGGGGACCTCCAAGTCTAGCAATACAGAGAATTAGGGTGCCTGAAAACCTTGTCACCAAAAGACCTAAAATTGATAGTTAGAATCTTTTAAAATTATTAACTATAAATGTGGCTCATTTATTTATTAAACACTACACATCCCGTGTAAATAAAACTGAAAAATAGGCAAGGAAAGTAAATCGGTACAAATACCTCTATATTCGTTTCCTGTTTCAGCATAGATAATTGCAACTACAAAAATTATAGGACCTCACAAGGAAGCAGAAACAACAATGTGTTAGTTTTTAAAAACAGCATGTATGAGGGGCGCCTGGCTGTCTCAGTCAATAGAGCATCCCACTCTTGATCTCAGGGTCGTGAGTTCAAGCCCCACATTGGGTGTAGAAATTACTTTAAAAAGAAATAAAAATAATTTAAAAACAGCATGTGTTCCTCTGGCTGGGTTAGAACTGCTAAAATGAACTTAAATTGAGATTTAGATAAGAGAGTAATCCCTGGAACTAGAGTTCAAAGAGAATATGGAGTGGGAAGGGGAAGGGTGTAGGAAGGAACATTATGGTCAAATAATAAATATAGTACAGAGGTTTAAACTTGCATGGGACTTGTTTTCTCCTCTCCATTAGCATCTCCACCTCCACCCCTACCCCCACCATCCTTCTTCTTCCTTGGTAGACCCAGTGGTAACAGGAAAAAAAAATGACGGAGTGGTAGAAGGACCACAAGCTTTGTAGGCTCTCAGAGGTGTGCCCCAGGCCCAAGATAGAAGGTCACTGATGGACAAGCTATGTGAGTCCTTAGAGTGAAAAAAAGAATGCTACCAGAAACAGGTCAATGCCACTCATAAGGAATATTCCTCCACTGTGAAATAGGACAGATTACAGAACACTGCTCTTTGATATTTCACAGATATATTCATAGTAATGACCAAACAAATTTTCCTTTGGTACTTCATCATTTCTCTCCTTTGGGTAGTTAAATTCCTCTTTGAAACAGATATTTGCTTCTAGCATTTGCCTTTTATTTTCTTGTTTCTTTCTTTCTTATTTAAGTGCTGCTTGTGATAAATATTTTTTAAATATTTTGAATTTATTTTTATGCCTACAAAAAGGAAGGAAATGTAAGAAGACAAAAATGAGATCAAATCAGGGGTCCAGAGAGGTAAGCTAGGGCTGAAAATGGCTTCTAACCTGAGGGCATTCACCAAAACTTGGAGCTTTTTCAGCCAGTTTTAATCGTGTCGAGAGGCTAAGAAAACAAAATCAGCAGATTTCCCAGGGCAGGAAAGCTAATCGAAACACATAACTAAAGTGGGGAATGCAAAGAGTAATGCCTTTAGTATAAAGGAATTCCAAAACAAAACTAAGGACAGAAATATATCACAAGAAAACATGCCTGTCTTTTCTGGGTAAAAGGAAAAAAAAATATCCTGATAATTCAGAACCATAAATTAGGACTCACCTGGGTTTGTGGCCAGAATTCACCAGCAGGTCTCCAAAGCCTCAAGTTGAAAACTTACTTTAAATTGGTCTTGAGCTGGTATAAATAAATATAATCTTCTTAGGACAAACTCACTCTCAGGCAAGGTCTTAAACAATTCCCACAGATAAATTCTCAAGACACATGAGTGTACAGTAAAATATCACAAAATACCTAAAGAAGCGGTAGAAACAAAAGACTGAAGGCATAGACTTCAGAAACACCAGATATTGGAGTAATTAGGTAAGAATATAAAATAACAGTGTTGGGGGGCCAAGGTGGCTCAGTCAGCTAAGCGTCTGACTTGATTTCGGCTCAGATCATGATCTCAGGGTCATGAAATCCAGCCCTGTGGCAGGCTCTCTGGGCTCAGTGGGGAGTCTGCTTGAGATTCTCTCTCTCCCTTTGCCCCTCCCCCCACAACGCTCACTCTCTCTCTCTCTCTCTAAAATAAATAAATAAATCTTTTAAAAAATATTAAAAATAATAATATCTATTATGTTTAAATAAATGAAAGAAAACACTGAAAATATATACACGCATAGAACCAGAGAGAAACTATGAAAATGGAACAAGTAGTTTTGGAAAAGAACTAATCAGAACTTTTAGAGACAAAAGTATAACTAAAAAGTTCATTTTTGGGTTAAAAGCAGATTACACTGTCTCAAAAAGAGAACTGGTAAACGGAAGATAAATCTGGAGAAGATAAATCTGGAGAAACTGTTTAGAATGTGGCATAACAGAGGCAAAATGCAGATTAAAGAGACATGGTAGATAAAATGAAGAGAGAAGAGAAAGAATGAGAGACAGGTAATTATGAAGAGATAATGACACAGGTGTTTTCCAAATTGTCAAAAGACAGCAATGCTCAGATTCAGAAAGCCCAGCACAGTTGAAACCATACCTAGACTCATCATGGCAAACCACAAGGCACAAAAGGCAAAGAAGGTGTCTCTTAAGAGCCACCAGAGGCAAAGGCAAATTACCTGCAGAGAAATGATACTTCAAAGTGATATCTTTCTCCTTGCCAACTATCAAAACTAGAAGGACTATGAGAAATCAGTTGTCAATCAAGTGGTTAAATTACTTTTCAACACTGAAAACAAAATACAACCATTTCAGAAAAACAGAGACAATTTGACACCAACAGATTCTTACTAAAGGAAACTTTAAAGATGATTCTAGGAAAACAAATGTGATTCCAAGTAAATGGCCTGAGCTACGTAAGGGAATGATGATCAATGTGGGTAAATTTTAAATTAAAAATATCTTGTAAAACATAACATTATTGCCTAATTTAATGAATTAAAAAGTAGAAAAGAATAGAACATAAAATAGAGGGAGTAATGAGAGTCCAGGAATAGGGTAAAATTATTAACATTAAACTTCTTAAAATATGCTTGTTACATTTCATAATACAAGCCTGAAAGGAATAAAAATAAACTATTAAACTTTCAGACTACTATAAGGTAAAAGTAATAAGGGGAAAAATAATCCAAAAGAAGGCAAATAAGGAGAAAATAAACATAAAAATTAGGACAAATACAAAGCTCAAAAAATAAGAATGGTGAAAATAAATTCAATTATGTCAGTAATCACAATAGTTGCATTTGCATTAGTTCTTCCACTGAAAGGTAGAAATTTTCAAACTGTATTTTAAAGGCAAAAGAGAAAGAAAAATCAAAGACACCTATAAGAAAAAAATGTTTTGATGGTAACAACATAGGGTAATGGATGTGTTAATTAATTTGATTGTGGTGATAATTTCACAACACACTATATACATATTAATAATTTCACAAGGTACATTATATACTCTATATATTAAATAATCACACTGCATACCTAAATATATATAATTTTATTTTTCAATTATACCTCAGTAAAGTTGGTGAGAAAAGTAGAAAAGAAAAGACAGCTTCAAGGGTAACACCTAAAGAATATATATTTGCCTATTATGTCTTTTTTATGTTACACTTTCAATAATTCTTTAAAGTAAAACATGGAAAGAGATAGAATAAGCAAATCCTAAAAAAAGAACGCTTGAAACAATATTAATACAATACTAGCTTTAAGACAAAAAACATGACTAGACACACATACCTGTATGAAAAATATTTAATTTGTAAGGAATATTGCTATTCTAGACTTTTATGTATAACTTATAATAATATAGCACTAAACATTTTTAAGCAAAAATTTATAGAAATGAAAGAGAAATTTGATAAGACTGTCAGAGTGGGATATTTCAAACATTTCTTTCAATAATTGGTAGACAAAGCAAGAAAAAATATATTTTGTGAAGATATCTCAGAATTTAATAGTACAATAGTATTGTTTGCAATTTATTGTACTAAATAGTATAATAAAAAGCTTTATCTAAAAATATATGTATATATTGTGCTTAACATACCCTTTTCAGCACACAAATAATTAACATGTCCGGAGCCATCAACAAACCCTAACAAATATAAAAAGATTGGTATATTTCTTATTATGTTATTTGCCACAATCCAATTAAAAATCAGTTACATGTACAAAATTAGTTGTAACACAAAGATAGAATAAAAGTTAGCCAACGACCAGATTAAATGGTCAAATTTCCATAATTGATCAAAGATGTCAATCCTTTGAGTTGGGATAAACAATTCTTTAAAAAAGAGGGAAAAGAATTCTAAACACCTTATGGACAAGAGGAAATGATGGAAAGAGGAATATATATCACATACATTAAAAATGAACAAAAAAATACCAAAAATTGAGAAATAATTTCTAATGTAATTGCTAGAAAGACATTTATAACCCTAAACAGTTCCACTAGAAAAGGAGAAAAGTGGAAATTTATTAAAATAATCACTCAATTTATGAGAAAAAAGACAGAATAAGCCTCAAAAGTGAGGAAATAATAAAGATATAAGCAGTAATATAGACCAGTAACATATAACAGAGAGGATCAAGGAAACCCCGAGTTGGCTCTATGACAAAACTCTAGCAAAACTGATGAAGGGGGTGCCTGGGTGGCTCAGTTGGTTAAGCGACTGCCTTCGGCTCAGGTCATGATCCTGGGGTCCCGGGATCGAGTCCTGCATCGGGCTCCCTGCTCGGCAGGGAGTCTGCCTCTCCCTCTGACCTTCCTCCATCTCATGCTCTCTCTCTACCATTTTCTCTCTCTCTCAATAAATAAATAAAAATCTTTAAAAAAAAAAAAGACTGATGAAGGGAAAGAAGATAAAACATAAAATAAGCAACAAAACAAATAAAAAGGTATATCACTATTAAAGAGATAACAAAAGGTACATTATGAATACTTTTATACCAATAAATTTAAAACAGTAAATGAAATGGCAAAAAATCTAAAAATTGTAAAATTCTAAGAATTTTTGATTAACTCAAAAAGAAATAAAAAACCTAAATAAAAAACTCTGTAACCACTAATGTAATCCCATACACACACCCAGATGGTTTTCTAGGTATACACTACCACTCAAGGAAATGATTATCCTAAAATTATAGAAAATATTCAAAAACATAGAAAAAATGACAACTATCTCCAAATCCAGTTTTTAAAAGTCTGACCCCAGTTTAATATAAAAACAAACAAGGACTTTACAATAAAAGTAAAGAATAAACCATTCTCATTCATAAAACATAGATGAAAAAACCTAAACCAAATATATGCAAACCAAAACTAGGTAGAGAAATTGGAAACTTTCCCAGGATTGAAGGTTGTTTTAATACTCAGCACATGGGAATACTCTATAATTAAACAATAACAAACTGGCATTCTGCTTCAGCCAAGTTCTAGGTCCTAGGAAGAGCTGAGAGGCACAGAGGATTTAACTTAGAGAAAAGGTATAGACTCCATTTTCTTAAGTTGATTTCTTTATTATTGTCAACTCCTATTCTTTTAGGATATTAATAATAAAAAAAAACACTGACCATTTATGGTTTTAAAGACCTCAGCAGGGGTCAGCAAACTACAGCCAGTGAACCTGTCAGCTGTTTTTGTAAATAAAGTTTTATTGGAACAGAGCTACAGCCATTTATTTATGTATTGTCTTGGTGGGTTTTGAGCTACACAACACAGTTGAGTTGTTGTGACAGAAACAGTATATCCTGGAGCCTAAAATACTTACTATTTTTCCATTTAAGAAGTTTGTCAACCTGTTTCTTCCCAACTCCCAGAAAAGCATTTTCCTCCTCCTTTGCCTCTAAGATCCAACCCAGTCTTCCAGATCAAGCTCAAGGTTCTTTTTAGGAAGCCTAACCAGAACTGAAATCTTTTCTCTTCTTGACATTCAGACATTCCTGGAAAGGATGAGGTCTTCTAGTCTTTTGGGTAAATCAGGTATCACTCCCTTCCATTATATACTTCCCACCAAAAAGGACAAATAAAGGGAGAGAATTTTAATAGGATCCCATAGGCAGAATGAAGGAGTTTAGAGGCTATAACACAACTGCAATGATGAACAATTGTGGAGACCAATGATGACTCATGGGTGTACATGACAGCAAGTAGAGGAAAGGGAAAATGGAAGCCATAAAAAAAAAAAACCTGCACCACAGTTTGCTAAAAACTGCCTTCACCACATGTTTAACTCATGATAAATTATTTTAATTCTTTTGTATTCTCAATGTTGTTTGTTTATGGAAGAACTGTATACAAAGATTAGAAGCATCTTTAAACAAACATCTGTTGTAATTTTTGTGTATCTCCCATAAGGTCAATGACACTGAAGGAGATGTACTTCTAGGATTTCACGTGGCATAAAATGCAATGTGAATTGGGCCCCTGGAATTGTACCACAAGGCACTCTTGGTATTGTGTACATGGAAGGGAACACTAAATACTTGAATTAAATGAAGTGCATTAAAACTGTAAAGTGGGGGCACCTGAGTGGTGCAGTCAGTTAAGCATCCGACTCTTGGTTTTGGCTCAGGTCATGACCTCAGTGTTGTGAGACCCAGCTCCCACATCAGGCTCTGCACTCATTGTGGAGTCTGCTTGAGATTCTCTCTCCCTCTCTCTGCCCCACCTGCTTGTGCTCTCTCTAAAATAAATAAATCTTAAAAAAAAAAAAAAAACTTTAAGTGATAAATGCCTTCTAGACCCAATTCTCGACCTGGTCAGTCCTATTGCATTTGAACATATTCCCAAGTGGTTAAAACATGATGCCTTCCAGTGCTGAATTGTCTGTCATTATAGTAAGTCTTTTGGGGGCATGGATTTTATTTTTATATTATTTTTTAAAGATTTTATTTATTTGAGAGAAAGAGACAGAGCATGTGCAAGAGAGCAAGCATGGGGGAGAGCAAACGTGAGCAGGGTGTGGAGAGGGGCAGAGGGAGAGGGACAAGCAGACTCTCCATTGAGCGGAGAGCCCCACGTGGGGCTCAATCCCAGGACCCTTGGATCATGACCTGAGCTGAGGGCAGACACTTAAATGACTGAGCCACCCAGGCACCCCAGGGGCATGGATTTTAGTGTCAAATGGATCTGCACTGGAATTGTATTTACTTTACATAATATCATTCATGACCATGGACAAACAGTCTACTCTCCCTCAACCTCAGTTCCCCCACCTACCAAATATTAGCTATTGAACCCTTTCCCACTCCTCCACCACTGTGGAAAGCTGATCTATGACAATAAAGAATAGGTCTTACTTTTCACTGCTATTACAATTGTAAAGCATAATATTTAACAGTGACAATGTATATGTTAGGATAAAATCTTCCACACAATTTCTATATAGGATACGTTTTCAAATGATCGTAACTTTTAGAACATTCATCTAAAATAATATTAAATCCTTGACCAATCTACACAAAGGTAATTCTGTTTTTAGAATGTGAAAAAGTCCAAGCATCTTTGAATTATAAAAAATGTTTTCCATAAGAATGCTACATTATTTGCTTCAAATAATAGTTTATCTGTGAAATGTCAAGTCGAATATTTCAGTTGTGTGGGATGCTAAGAGTTTGCCAAATCAGAAAAGAATAGGCCTGTGATGTAAATAAGCTAAAAATAAAATTGCCTTTCAGACAATGTTCTGCTATCAACAGTGAGCAAATAATGATGACAATGATACACACATGTATATCTGTTTTAAATCCAGACTGTTAGAGAATATGACTGAAACCCTCAGTGCTAGACCTATGCACACCAGTAATGAACACATTGCACATTGATTTGTTAGCACATACTCTCACAAGTCTATACTGTGATAATACGTACATTTTTATCTCTATACTAGCATCAGCTATGAGAAATACATTGTTTACATGTGTGTCACCTTTTAGATGCAAGAAGTCACTGTGGGAAAAAATTCATCAAAAAGTTTTCTTACTATTTGTTTCATTTTATAGCAGCCCACAAAACTAGTGCCTAAGCCTAATATATTCCTAAAGAGTATTCCTACCCCAAGCAGGTAATTATCTCCAAAAAAGATATTTTCCAAATGCTCCATCAGGTAAATAAATACAAAGAAAAAAGTACAAAATAATGCAAGAGAAAGGACTGTGTAATAGAATTAAGTTATCAGGATAGTCTACACTTCCTATTTTGCATTTATTTGTATTATCAAATTAAAAGAAGGAAATCAAATAGCAATTTGTGAAAACAAAAAAACGGAGTTCAGTAAGATAAGAATTGTATTTTTTATTGCAAAAAGTATTAAATACATTGAATCCTTCAATGCTCTTGTGTCCATAATGTTTCCACCTTCTGTCTATTGTGAACGATGCTGTAATGGACATGAATGTACAAGTACCTGCATGAGTGCCTGCTTTCAGTTTCTTTTTTTTTTTACTTTATGTTAATCACCATACATTACATCATTAGTTTTTGATGTAGTGTTCCATGATTCATTGTTTGTGTATAACACCCAGTGCTCCATTCAGTACATGCCCTCCTTAATACTCATCCT